>NC_041034.1:4958356-5291170 GCF_900634625.1 Parambassis ranga | reverse complement strand
AAATCTTCCGGCTGCTCGGTGCCCCTGCTCTCTACAGTGTTTTCTTTATATTCCGTCAAAATAAAAGGCTGCACTGTTGGAAATTTGCCCCTTCTTGGCCCCAGAAACTAAACCCCGGCACTCTGAACATGTTCTAAGACCTTTTCGCTGTTTTCCCAGCACTTTAAATAGCTGTATGCATTTTTATGCAATTTGAGACGGCGGCTTTTGCAAGGACGGGCTGTCAGGCGCCAGTTGCTGTAAATGAAAACCAACTGCAATTGTTTTGTATTTTTTAACACACGTTCCATGCAGCACAGGCGGCGTAAATACCTGCGCGTAATTTCAGCGTCCTGTAAACTTAATCCCTTAATCGACCTGTGTGTGTGTGCGCGTCATTTTGTGGTTTTATTTGCAAACTAGATGACCAAATTGTTTGATTATAATTGATTGTCCCTTCTTCCTGACGTAGAAGCATCCTCCCTGAATAGAATCACATGTTCCTTTTCATTAACTACAGATCTGGCGACATAAGCAAGTCTTCTCTGTGGACTGAAACAAGGGGTCCAGACTCTAGTGGTGATGTCATCCAAAGACAAATCATCATGGCTCCATTAGCGGCGCGGATGCTCCTTCAAAAAGGGATGTGCACATTAAAACCAAACGCAGCTTTCATTACAGCTAAAACGTTCTAACATGAAATATGTCAGCATGAAGTTTCAGTCGGTCACAATTACGCACTGTGTTGTGAATCTCACGTATACTAATGAGAGGAGATTTACCCGCAGCAGACAGTCAGGGATGACCGCAGTTGAAAATCTCCCAGGTTTTGTCTACATTTTTTCTTAAGTGTGAATTATATCATTCTTATAGTTTATTACATTTTGTTCTGTATGTGTTTTTGAAGTTTTTGAAATTTTAAAAGTCTGGATTTTCACTTCAGTGTGTGCCGTATGTAACGACTTTAGCTGTCCTGCTGTAGATAATTTTTTGGTGGCAAAGTGAGCCTGCACAATTTTGCATCAAACTGTTAGAGAATTTTATATTAATCAGCACAAATTCGTAATGTTACTTATTATTCTGGCAAAACTGTGCATATTAGAATGCATTTTAATTGTTTTGTTGTTACTAGAATTAGCTGTATTTACCTTAATTCGATAATTTAATCATTTATTTGGATAACGTGTCTTGAAAATATTTTTTTAGAGAATGTATTTATAATTTCCGCAGAATGGATTTTTCATAAATAATCTACTTGTCAAATCCTCTTTACGCACACTTTACGCACGGCATAAGGCCTCTTACCCGGACTCTGGCCTCGGTCAGGTTGGTCCACACGGCGATCTCCTCCCTGGTGCTCATATCTGGGTAGCGGTTCCTTTGGAACGTGGCTTCCAGCTCCTGCAGCTGCTGGCTGGTAAAGTGAGTCCGCTGCCGCCGCTGTTTCTTTTTCTTGGGATCGTCCACGTTCCCATCATCGCTCCTGTGTTCGACATTCCGCTCCTTTTCTGTGAACAGTAATAAGTCGGGTGAAATAACTGTAGCCAGCACATAAGACTACATATTTGAATAACAGGCAAATATGGCACGTTTGCACTGGAGAAGTTATTTGTAGTTTAACAGTTTTACTTTTCAGAGTAGGATTAGGTGCAGCAATGTGCTCTGGAACTATGACAATTATACAAAGTCAAAGCTGTAAATAATTATTAATACAAAATAAATCTTCATCAACAAAATACAAAATAAGCCCTATAAGCAGTGACAAAGGTGATTACTAAATCCTGCATCGAGTCAGACACACTCAGAACTGTCTCGGTTTTCTCTGATGGATCAATATTACTGTCTTTTCGCCGAGGTCTGCCCACCCTTATCTTCCCACTGCTATCTTGTATATGTGTCCTAACATGATAGCCTCATTAAAGTGAAGAGGCTACGCGTGCAAAGGTCACAAAGATGAATAGTGTATTAAATGTTTGCCTAATAATAATAATAATTTTACATTAAACTTATTGATTAATTTAACTAAAAGAAGCATATGTTCTGTTTTAATGTGAGGCGGAGAAGAAAAATGCCTTTTTGTTTTTGTAACATGTGGGAAAGAACACAAAACGTCTTCAAGAATTGTTAATACAGACCTTCTGGCTTTTTAGTTTAGATTGGTGGATGGGCCCAGTATTTATAGTTTGTTTTAATGCATTCACTGACAGCAGGCCCGGCTGTTCTGCACATTTTTCCCTGACAGACCTCGGGATCGTGCCAAATGTTTGGCTCAGCCAGCGCATAAACAAAATGGGGTGTAACTGCACCACAAACTGGACATTCCCTGCACATTAAACAGGAGAACACTAAAAAAAAGAACAACTATTTCATAGTCACGTGCATAAAACACACGGAAATAAATCAAGCACACAGTGGGACTTGTTATTCTGTCTCCCTCAGTGTTGAAGCTCCGGGGATGCCTGTCTGACAGCCCACCGTAAACGTGCTCATGGAGACGTAAAATAAACTGTTATTGCACTCAGAACAAGGAATCGAGTTGCTAAAAGCACTCTGACTGTGTACCTGCCAACTCTGTGTCTGAAGACTCGCTGCTTGAGTTCTCTAAAGTTTCTCGACTGCTGTTTGAAGTTCTCTGTAAATGAAACGCGGGGGCCACGTCGCGGGCCGGCGGTGCTCTCACTGCCTCTGCGATTCTGTCCAAATTCATCCCACCTTGAAGAGAAGGATGCGTAAAAAAAAAAAGAGGAAACGGGGTGAATCCTGGGGTGCACAAAAGGTTTCCACAACAGCTACGCTACAAAAAAAGAAAAAGAATCCAGCCGCTGTCAAGACACACACCACGACATGAGAGGATGAACAATGCAGGGAAAATGTTCCACGAAAACCGAACTTAGAAGTGGTGTGAAAACGAAATCACACACAAGCTCCGTTTCCCCTTCTTGTGCAACAGTGACGGCTCAGTGCGCACTCCTTCTATCCGTAACAGGGAAAAGCTTCCACCCGCTGTGACTGAGAGGAAGCTCCGGCTCTTCCAACCCACACATGAGACCCACCCATCTGCTGCGTTTAACCTCCCCAAAAAAAATAAGAGTCCCACCCACTAAAACCTGTCCGCTGCAAGAAAATATCCACCCAGACAAGATATGATCTGACGTCAAGTTAAAGGAAAGAAAAAAAACGTGCTGCTAATTAATCAATGGAGTGAAAATATAAAAAAACGATCTATTTGAAAAAAAATTTAAAAAAAAAGCCCTGTTACTGATAAGTGACCGTTCACTTGTTAATACTTTAAGCCTCAGGATTTTGTTGAATGTATCGATAAGATGGATATCTTTTGCAGCGTTTACTTTAAGTTGTCGGGAACGCGCATTGCAACGCTTTGCTCTTTAGGAGTAAAATGGGCCTTTTATTCGCGCTGGCATGTTTGAAATGTGTCTCACACACACACACACACACACACACAATGTATATGTCGGTTATGTACTAAGCTGAATAAACATTTGCCATCCAACACGGGCCTGCCCAGTTACTGTTTCCGCATTATAAAAGGTGCACGATGATATCAGGTTTATTGTGAGCATGAATGAACGTCAGAGTAAACTGACAAGAGCTGCTCTGTCAGCTCATTGAATCACTTTCACCTAACACACAATCAGGGCTAATAAACACACACATTAAACGTGTCGTTACTATCTGGATCAGGATCAAAAAACTTTGTGCAAACTGAATCAAATAATAATCTGGAGAGAGAAAACATAAAATGCATTTATGACTAATGGGCCGCTGTAATTACACCTGGTTTCACCTGAATGCGGGACACTGTTGGTGATTTCGTTTTTTTTTTTAGTCGCTGACGCACGAACAGCAGCCATCAGGGGCCTGTTGTAGGCGTCCAGACATCATCAGGCTCTTTATCTGTGGAAACTGATTCAGACGATTTGAAACGTAAATAAAACACCGATGGTATCATTTCGATAAAGTTTTGGATGAAATCAGATGTTGTACTCTTAGTGTGTTTATACACGGATTATAATCTGTCATGCCGGACATGCATCCACAGTGCTCCTAATGCCTCACGGCGCAGTTATAGATGAACTGTATAGTCCTCAGATTTGGTGAGCCATGTGTGCAGAACTACCGTGCCGTGCAGATGCTGGCCTGCTGAAGCAAAGCTTGCAGTGATGCAAAAGAAATTAAACGAGATTTGCAAAGTTTATTCTTCAGAAAACGCCTGAGTGTGGCCAAACATTTCCTCAGTTTATAGTCAGAAATGGGCTCAGATTTACTTCAGCCTTTAAAAATCCATTCTTTATCGATCACATAAACAATTACCTGTAGGCATACTTGGGTGTTGTATGTTAATCAATTTAGATTTATTGTGGCTTGAATTAAGTGGAATTTATTTCATTGAGTTAAACTAAGGGTCCATCAGAAACACTCGTTTATCTGTGCGCAATTACGCACGCAAATCACACATTTCTGTGTTGATCAGACTGTTGGATTTTAGTCCTCTTTGCATTATTGACCTTCTGACTTCCTGTGACTCTTTCTGTGCTCTACATGTGTCAGGTAAAATGCGCACCAGCTCAGGTCCCACCGTCTGAGACACGGTGACTGTCACCGGCGCCAGTCTCGAACATTGACTTCTGACATGAGATCCCCGTCCAACCGGAAAACTCCCCCGAAGGCCCTTTCAGAAGACAATTGAGTAGCTATGTTTGTTCAGTCTCCCTGCAGAGAGCGTCCTTTTGAGACATGAGGGCCAAATAATGAATTAAACTAAGATATAATTTATAATTATCCATCGTTTTTGGACTGCGCAACTCCAAACACGTCATTGCGGCCTGCTGCAGTCATAGTCTTGTTTACCGCCATAGTGCTTTTGGGCGAGAAACCACGATCCCATACCTACTTATTCCACTTAGTCAGTGTCATATGCGTAAAATGGTTGGAATATATTTGGCACAGAAAACAATACCAATTTAACTGCATCCAAACACGATTAGATAATTGGTGAGGTGGAGGACCTGCTCTCCAGCAGGTGGTATTGACTATGCAGGCTGTGATGAGACATTGTGTTAGCGGGTATTCGTCAAGTCTTTAGTGGTCTGGTGGTTTTAATATAGCGGTTTGCTTAAAAAAAACAAATGAAGTCACACTACGATATTGAAAATGTATCATGCAGAAATATAGTCGATCAATCAGGGGATTATTATTTTTTCTGTGATTAAAATCACAATAAACCCATTGACCCCTGAAGCTCCCATGGAGATGTTGGAGTTCTCCTGAATTCTGTCCCCTTATTGCAGGCTGATAGATGGGGGTAATCTAAATACCCAGCCCTCCATCCCCTGCCCGAATCCTGCTCCTCCTCTGCTCTGGAGGGCACTTGCGTGTGATGGATGAGTTAAAAAGCCTTTCCATCCGGCAGGACAGGTTAAAGGCCAGTGGCAATGCAAACACTCATATTTTTCCTCCCAAGAAGTGAAAATAAACTCGGCGAACGCCATTAATCACACACCAAACGCACACGAAAATACAGTGCTGGTATATAAATAGTTTTTTCCCCCCTCTTTGGACAAGCGAGCACGGCAGAGCTATATGACCGAAAAAACAAAGCATATAGAAAATTAAAGCTGGCGAGCAGATTCAAAGGCAGAACAGCAGTGGAGATGTAACTGGACACGGGGAGTAACTGGAGAAGGACAGAGCTGATTATTGCCTTGGTGATGGTTTCCCTGCGTGGTCCAAGGCCTGTTTGACCTGGACTTTGACAAGCAACAAACAACCTGACGGAGGGAATGCAGGTGTCAATAAAACAAGCTCTAATGACCATCAGGAAAACATCCACAAGAAATATACAACAGAGATTAAGTTTAAGAGACTAATTCCTTGTTGCACTGAGGCTGTGTGCACACTCATCACTTTTACTCAGCGGTTTGCTGTTTTATATTTGAACTCAGCTGGAAAGTACATAAAAAAACAAAAAGCACAACTAACATTTATAAAAAAACAGAACAGCTTTAAAGGAGCTCCTCCAACTATTATTACTATTCTAATAAACTCGCCACTAATCCTGATCAGGGCAGTCTGACCTTTAAACTGAAGCTTGTTATTATCAATCATTATTCCCTGTAAGAAAATAGCTTAAGATGGATCAAGCCTCACGTGCGTGTCTGACATTTAAATATCATAAAAACATTTTCTTTTTCCAAAGTTTTTACGTCTCCACTTTACGCACGGGTCAATGATTAAATTAATAAACCCTCGTTTTTATTTGTTCTAAAAATGTTCTCACATAAAACAAAGATTGCACGATTGCAGGTTCTCCTAAATGGGAAAAGAAGCTTTTTTGTTATCTGGTTCGATGTTTTTCTTTTAAAATGCAAATTGAATCGCCCGGAAATCACCATCAGGAAAAATACAGCATGCATATGTGTGTAGGTCAAAACATTTTTACAGCCACTAACGTCAGAATCCTGTTATTATCAATAAGAACTCCCATCTTTGTTCCAAAAAAGATCATTTTAAAGCCTGAATTAACCTTTAGTTCCCCAAAAAATCCATTCAAAGTTTGGGAATATTTCAAACAAATAAAAAAAAAACAATGTATGCAACTCTTACCTGGATCCCCGCAAGAAATCACATTCTTGGACAGATTCAGTTCCATTCCAGTTGCCTGAAAAACACAATAAGAATTCAGAAAACGTGTTTATCTGAATGAGAGCATCATCAGTTTCAAAACTGCATCAACTGAAGTTATCTCATCAGTCCGTAATAAATCTCTACTCCTGTAACACTGTCACAGGATTTGTAACCAACAAGTTTGTTTTTAGAAATATTTTATTGAGTAAAACGTTACAGTGCAGCTGTCATGTGTTAAACCGACGTTTACATATTTACGTTTTATTCTGTTTTGTTCTGAAACGCTTTAGTTCGTCTGGCTTTCGGCCCGCGGTCACCTCCATAACCCAACCTGCTGGACGCTGAGTTTACCTTTGCAGTGACATTCACACGCACACACAGAGCCCTTCTTATCTACAGGAATCCCTTTGCTGCTTTTATGTGCTCAGTAAATCTTCTCCCAGCACCCCTCTGTCCCTCCTTGTCTCGGTGCGCACACACGCCTGCTCTGTATATGCGTTTACGGAGCTCATACATCTGGCTGCCTCTGATGCTCAGACTCTCCTGAGAAGCACCGAGTCGACCTGCTCGCTGGTAGTCATGTATAGGTGGTGCGTAAAAAGCTCCATCCGCTCAGCCTCCGGCCTGTTTACGGTGACTACAGCCTCTTTGACCCACAACTACCACACAACATGCGCTCTGCTTAACAGATTCAGCACTTGTCAACATTTATTTCTCCTTTTCACGGATCATGGATGAGTCATGTGTCCAACATCTGACGCGTAAAAGGGCCAGGAGCGCTAATTCCCTGACCGGACAGACACGAGGTGAGTGTTTTACTCACCAGTTGGTTCCCAGCAGACGACAGAAATAAAAGCTTCACACTTTCCCCATGCAGGTGATCAGTAAAATCCACTCGAGTCGGCTGCGCGTAAATGGCTGCGTCCACGGTAATCAGCGCTTTGGTCGTCTCTGCGGCGCCGCCTTGGTTTTCTTCCCCAGTGCTCTGCTGCACGCCTCGTGTTGACGTCACCACACCGCAACCCCCCGCTGCTGCTGCCACCACCACCACCATACTCACCTCCCACCTCTCCTCCTGTCATCCCACCCCAATCATCCTGCTGCATCTTCACTGTACTCTTACACATTTTTCATTAAACACCTTGATCATCATCCTCAATCTGACGTCACCCTCCTCTTCCTCGTGGAGTTTTATTCCTCATTTTCTTCATCACTACATTTCCTCATCTTTATCACATTTTTTAAAAAAATATTGAGCAACAAACAAAATGAATAATAATACAAATAAATACTTGCGCTGTAGAGAAAGGGAGTTTAAAGAATTTGTAATATTTAGACTTTTTGTCGCCCGTTAACATTTATGCACACTTAAAAACAGTTGTCTGTAAACGCTAACAGGTTGTCTTTGATAAAAAAAAAAATAAATAAAATAAAATAAAAAATAAACTAAGCTTCAAATAAAAATGTTTCCTTCTCGCGGCTATTTTCCCTTTATTGTTCTGAATTTTAAATTTTTATTACTTTAACAAAACACAATAATTCAAATAGTTTGAGTTTTGTCGTATATTATTTCAAATGTTATATTATCTTTACTTGGATGGCACAAAAAAACATTTTTTCTCATCGATTAATTTCTAGGCTATAGGTTTTGTTTGGCGGCTTTTCTATTATTGAGGACAAAGCCTCTTCTGATAATAGATAATTCTTGAACTATTAATTCTCCTCAAGTTAATATTTACATGCAGGTTTAAACGATTTATTCTTGTTAGTAAAAAATTTCAATTGCAGCACATTCTGTTTGATTTCTGGACATAGGCTACATGACGACAGAATAATTGGTCTAAAAGACGCGCAGGTAAAAACAAAAAAAAAGAAAAGAAAACATTGAAGCCTTTGTGCTTCTTTTTTTCTGCGCTTTATTTCCTTATCTAGCAAATAAACTGATGATTCAGGTCAGGTAAACACGGCCGCGCTTCTGAATTAACGCACAAAAGGCCCTAAGAAGGAAAAGTAACAAAGAAGGCCGCAAGTAGCCTAAGTATTCAGACTGTGAGCAGAGGACGCACTGCGACACTGATGGGTTTCCAATTAATAAGAGTGAAAATGAGGGTAAAATAATAAAATGTTGTTGAAAATCACTGGAGGTTTTTAGTGCGTGTTTTCAGGCCAGACGCCACTGAACCACCGCAGCGTCCGTGTGGCAGAGAATATTTCCAGCTTCACATACTCGGTTTACAAGCTCCCTCTTTTGGCCTGGGACACGGGAGAAAGTGTGAAATTTGTCCCACCCTTACACTTTCCTTTTTAGCTCGGCCAAGAGCTGCGCACAAAGCAAAGCCCGGCTCTGAGAGAGGGATCCTGGAGGGATTAAAGGGGGAGCTGCGGGCCTCCCTCCAGGACACGGACAGACCTCCTTCCTTCCCCGTACTGGTGCCTTTTCTCTCGGAGGGCTCTCTCACCTCTCCTCACGTCAGCTGTTTCTCCTTTCTTTCTTTCTTTCTTTCTTTCTTTCTTTTTTAGGAGCACACCAGTTTAGCCCTGTATCATAAGAGCCGTGTCAATATTTGGCCTGTTCAAGAGTGAGTGATGTAATGCTCAGCAGTCAGGCCTGAATCTGTGCAGAAAATCAACACAATCCGGACACATTATGGACAGAGGCACCTCCAAATGAAGATGGCTTCTCCTAGAATAGGGTTAAATGATCCTGATACGTCTTGAAGTCAACATTTATACCTGAAATGAATGTTTATCAGTTATGGCTCAACACTGACCCCAGCTAGTTAGCATGCTACTGTATCCAGCCGGTGTAATTGTCAACCTGTGAGGCCTGCATTGCTAAATAATGAGTCTTTCACACTCATGCACACACACATGCACACACTGTAATTAGGCAGTAGGCAGGCAGGAGAATGCTGTGATTACTCAACGAGTGACTCGAGGAGTTAAGTAGTACCCTGAAGGTGAGGCCGTGGCCTCTTCTCTCCTGTGCAAATAGGTGGAGGGATTATTTAGTGTGTGTGTGTGGAGGGGGGAGGTGGTGTGTCTGTGGCCAGGACCTGTCTGATGGTCACCTCGGCAGCGTAAATAGTTATTCCTAAATAACAGAAGGGCTGATACAAGCTTGAAAGGTCTCAAACAGGCTCCACCAAAGGGTGGGTCTGATTTCCAGGGCCGGCCCAAGGCATATGCGAAATATGCGGTCGCTTAGGGCCCCCAAGAGCACTAAAAGTCCATGATAAAATATATATTCTTTTAAAAAAACATTGATTACAAACGAGATTGTATGGTAATGATAGTGGGTATGTTACACACACAGTGTAGCCTATAGGATGATGAAGCATCTGATGCTGAGGTGGTGGTATGACATTTTGCTTAGGGCCCCATAAAGGCTTGGGCCAGCCCTGCTGATTTCCACACATTTGCAGAGTGATGTTTGTGTTTCCTGAATCAGGTGGTCAGACCCACACAAAAAAAATAGGAGTTTTCTCTTCCGTTTCTTGCCATGCAGGACGGTCATAGTAAAGCTGAGCTGGTGGCATTAGTGTGTAAGGCCTGTTTCCGCTGAGTGAGGAGCAGAGAAGTGCTTTTGAACCGCGTGTCATCCAGACTCTGTGGAATCAATCAGGAAAGGGTTTTGGGCAGCACTACAGGATGAAAAAGCCCTTTTTTCTAACTCTGCAGAGTCCGCCTGCATGTCAACAAGCCAAACACCCAACCAGTCAGCCCGTCCAGATGCTCAGACAGATACACAGACAGGCCAGCAAGCAGCAGAGGGATATTTACTGCATGAAGTTTCCACTACTATGGATTTATCCACTTTAAAAAAAACATGCGAGCGGACAAGGATGAAGTCATCCTCTCATCACTGGGGCCATTATGAGGAATGGATGCTTCCAAGTCACAAACCACCCCCACCCCCAACCCCAGGCTTGAAGTGTGTTGAGGGCACAGATGTCACAGTTTCCAATCGGCAGTGAAATTAGTGATGTTTTGATTAGGCAGGGCTCGGAGATTACCAGCGTAAACAGGCCTGGTGCATAGATCATCATTTCAAGAGGAGTCGGCATCCCTCTTTTTTTCCACTGCATCCAAACTCAGCAGCTCTCTTTGGCTTAGCGTTGATGAGAGTCGGACGTCCAGCTTCCGAGCACAAACCTAATGCTGATGATGCTTTTAAATGACTAAAGACACCAAAGCTGGTGTGTCCGGGTGACCTTTAGTCAACAACACGATTTAAAAAAAAAAATGTTATTTTGGTCATAAAGTGGTGACAGAATTTGGGACTGAAAGTGTTAAAAAGCCTGAAATAATCAATGAAGGTGAACAGGCAAAGCTGATCCCAATCAGAGCAGGAACTCATGACCACATTAGACCCATTTTATGATTGTGCCCTTTCCCATTGAAGACAAAAGCCAGATGTTGGTTGGTCTAATCAGGTCTGGAGAACGGTTCTAGTTTTTTTTTTTTGTCTTGTTTTGTTTATCATGTTTGGAGAAAACTAAGAACAGGAGCAGGGAGGGGGACACAAATAAGTCCCACACCAGGTGGAGTTCAGAGGTCTTAAACAATAAAGTGTCACCATGAGATTTTAATCCTCAGATATTTATCCCACAATGAGGTTCCCATATCTGTTTATCCCTTCAATCCACCTGCGTCTATAAATGCTAAAAACTAATCCCGAGGAACAGGCCTGTTTTGTATTCAGAAACACCTTGAGCTACAATGAGCGAGTGCTGCTAGAATATGTGTGTTGTCCCAGATGGGATTAAAGTACTGATTTCACTCACTGACGGAGTCTCTGTTGGACATGGTGTGTGTCTGCTGGGTGATGAACATCCGACTTATTGATAATCATTTAAAACAGGCAGACTGGTTGTGTTCTCCAGTATCAGTTGCATTAAAAAAAAAATCATCCCCCTTTTTTCCTCCAGTTTTTGATAGATTGTTTTATTTACCATCTCTCTCCAACATCTGGATTCTGGCCTCTGGAGCAGCACACAGTACTGAACAAGCTTGGCTGTGTGGACGAGTTCTGAGATTTATGTCGGAGGCTTATAGCACTCTGCTATGTTTGGAATAGCGTTGCCCTGCGCCGTCCCACTAAGATCACCATGCTCTCCCTTGTCCTGCTTCCCCGCCGCGCTCTCAATCCACCCTCTGGCTCGTCGGGGAAACCTGTCCGCCCCCCCCCCCCCTTCTGCCCCTCTCGGTCTGCTTCTGTCACCAGCGAGGGACGCTAAAAAACCTTGAGGTCATGTGGCTGCTCTGGTTACAGGAGGATTTTGACTCTTGGGGTTTGTAGTAAAGAGGCTGAACCAGGCTGCCGGTTTCTTCACATTTAACAGATTTTTAAACAATACAGGCAGTAAAATACATGTTTTCCTCTCCATGTGCAAATGTTTATCTTTTAGTGACACATTTGTTCGGCTGCAGCAGAAACACAACACTGACATATTGTTGGCTTTTTATTGTTGTGGTTAAATTGTTAGCAGAGAGCCACTTTGTTGAACCGTATAACTTATCATTTGGAGACGTTTTGGGGGGTAACTATCCTTTTGGTTTTTGTTCTCCAGCAACTTTAAGAATAAATTTTGTTCTTTGGCTACTAAATGATCTTTCATATTATACAGGCGGCAGCTATCTGCACTTCGGTGCTGATCAGGTGTGAAAGGCAGCTGGAGGTTTTGTGCATTCTTTTGGCTCAAAGTGGCTAAAAGGAAATCACACTGTGGATATTTTACTGCCCACTTCATAGCCAAACAACAAACGGTTACAATTAATCAATGCCAAACTAGCATGTCCTTATACATTTCAGTCATTGTGCTGTGCTAAGCTAACTGGCTGGTATGTGATGGATACTGCCAGCTACTTTACAGCTACTTTAAGGGTTAATATAATGAAATCTTAACCTGAATATGTTTATTTTTGCTTAAAATTTCAACCTGCTATTGGAACCAGCCTCAAGTGGCCATTTGAAGAACTGCAGTTTCTGACTTTTAAGTCACTTGGATTTAACCACTTGGTCATTATTGGACTTAATCTCAATCATGTCTCTGACGAGCTGTTTTGTCATATGGGGCTCGATTTAGGGGGGAAAAAAAAGATATTGTATTTTGTGGTTACTTTCCAATAATTATTTCAAGGACCCTTTTTCTTTATGTCCATGGATTCCTATCCTATTTCAATAAAGGTTGTTGTTGGTGGTAGAGGTCACTGTGATTTTTGTTTTTTTGAACACTGCCAGACTCGTTAACTTGTTCTCAGACTGAGATCTATGTCTCTCTGGCCTGTGTCCGTCACTGCTGCTCTGCTTCCTCATGTCTGGGCTTCGAGAAAAGGAGTGGATCCAATTTTCCATCATTTGTGGTGCATTTCTCGCCCCCCCCACTCTTCACCAGGGCTGTCCAGAATATCTGTAAAAGGCCTTTTGGCCCATTCAGATGGTTCCCATAATGTGATATCTTTTAAAATATAATGACAATGTGCTTAAGTTGAGGGGTAATTTTAGATAAATTGGTCTTGGCTTAAGAGCCTGAGGCTTGCTCAGCACGTAGATCGATAATAGGGTTTTTCTGTTATTGTGTATTTCTGTCCACTTGTGAACTTGGGCATGAAGCTCCAGTCTGATACATGTCTATATAAACCTACTGACAGCAGGCTGGAAAAACAACCTGGCTGAGAGAGAGAAGGAAAAGAATAGAGAGTTAACGAGGAAGAAAGAGAGAGAGAGTGACCCGCCCAGGTTTTGACCTATAGCTCTCTTTGTATTCCCCTGACACAAAGATTTATTATGCAAACATCACCGTTCCCAAAAATACATATTGAAACAATTTTTGGACAAACACGGCAGACAAAGTGAGCGTCCTGTGCTGTCACGGGAGTTTGGAGCTCAGGGTGGGCCGACAACACGGCAAAGAGAGCAGCAAGTGCATTAGTAGTCTCGCTTCAGGAGCACTGAAAAGGTAAGCAGGCCGGGGCGGCGGTGTGGGCCGTCACACAAGAGCGAAGGACTGTCAAAAGAGAAACAAAAAGGGGGGAGGAATGATGAAGAAGCTGCCACGGCCTCGCTCCCTGACAGTGTACCTGCCTGCTCAGAGGAACCAGGCTGAGCAAAGGCTTGAACCCAGGGAGTGTAAACAGTGATAAACACACTCCAATGTGCACAGACACACAGCTGTGTGCCCTCAACGCAGACCCACACACGCGCAAACACACGCAGTACTCAAGGTCAGTTATGCAGATTTTATTCTGGTACCTGCTCCACAGGTGAGACTGATGCACCTTTTCAAATACAGGTTAGTCGAGCTGTGCAGACCGGAGAATGTCAGGCTAGCTAACACACACACACACACACCTATATATAGATATATACACACACAGCGTTCTGGCTGTTATTACTCACTGCAAACCTTTACATTTTTGACTCCAGTGAGGCTGCTCTTAGGTCAAATGGCCTGATCCAGATCCTGATGCTGGATACATGTAATCTGGATTTATCTAATCTGGATTACATAAAACTAGATATGTGTAATCTGGATTTGCAGTTGTCCTGCTGTTTTCTGTCACCTTCAGTTGCTGTTTTGTTTTTTAGGTGTGGGCAACAATACTGTTTGGAAAGGTTTGGGTCTCCATGGTAACCAGTCCTTGTCTTTCTGTTATACAGTTTGTTGCCTGAAAAAGGAATGAAGGAATGGCCACTCAGCATCTCATCTCACACCCAGCTGCTTTAGGACTCCCATGGCTACACTACCAGGCTATCCTGAAAGCTGATGCTAACATGTGGCAGCGTGACACTTCACCACGTGTCCATCCACGTACTTGGTACTTTCAGTGCCAGCTGTGAGTTTGTTACTAATTTATTTTAGAAAACATACCAATTTTTATTTAAAATTATTTTTTTAATTTATTGTATTTTTTGCCCGTTCTCAATACAAACCCATTTTTTAGTATGTTAATTTTGTCTTATTTTTATGTAGTATTTGTTTACATCTACATTTTTTTTTTTGTCTTTTTTCTTCTTTATTGAAACATTTTGATCTTGAATTGCTTGTTTATATTTATCTGTTCTGTTCTTTTTTTTTTAACGGCACTTTCTAAAGTTTCTTTTTTATTTCAGGGGGAAAAACCTCGCCAAGTTTTTTTTTTTTTTAAAAAAGTTATTGATAATGTGTATTTACATATTTTTCTTACATTGGCAATGTAAGAACATTAACAGCATTGTTCTGATCAGAAGACAAAATGAGTTAAAAACTCAGCCTTCTTCGGTTTTTGCTGCACTTTTTCTTGAATTACGATGATGGAAAAACCTGCAGATATGCTGTCAGCTTAAATGCACTGACTTTTATTTAGTTCAGCAGTTCACATCACAGAAGACATTAAATTGCACGTGACTGCTCCAACTCTGGTAAAAGAGGTCTGCAGCTCATAAATGAAAATCAAACGTGATTCAAAAAATAAAACCAACCAGCTGATTGACTGACACCTCCAAAGACAAACCCTGAGCGGAGCACACACCTCTCTGAATGGCAGTGACACGTTTTTGGCGAGCATCACATTCACATCAGATAAAACCACTGACTGAGCCTCCTCTGGAACCTCAGCAGTGTTTGTCCATCAACAAAAGATCAACCACATGTTTTATTTCTCACAAAGCGCCACAATTCATGTCATCCTAGACCTGAGATAGCATGCAGATATTTACACACACCCACACACACACACACACAGGCTGCCCCACCTCAGACTTCACATCCTCCCCCCTTAAAGAAAAAGTGATGTATGTGTTTTTCAGAAAAGGACACGTAGGTGAAACTCAACATGCCTCCTCTCTTGTCTCCTTTTCTCAGAGCGAAAGGCATTCAGGAGGGGAGAGGACAACGTCGCCCCGACGGACAATTTACTGCCCTTCTCTGGGAATTCCACATGATCCAGGTATGGGAACAGAGAGTGGGAAAAGCTGGAGCAGTGAACTCAGCCTGGCAGTTTTATCTTGATTTTCAGATAAAACGCTATCTGCTGCTTTAAAGCTGTGCACCAGTGTCTTTAGCAAGAAGCACTTTAGTCCTTCTCACGTTCTGGTTTCTGATAACAAAAAAAAAAATCACAAAAACACGGTCATTAACAAGGCCAGCAGGAGCTCCTTCTGAGGATTTCTATTTATATCAGCAACATACTTGCAGGAAAATAGAAACCTGCAGAGTTTCTGCACCATAAAAAGGACAGGAATATAAGCAAAGCACCCCTGAAAGCACCTTTAAGTAAAATTATTTGTTAAATTTAAGCATTTTTTTTTAATGCTGGGCACTGAGACAGACAAACGTATACACACACAGTAGCCTGACCCAGCAGGCCAGGTTAAAGAGGAGGAGGAGGAGGAGGAGGAGGAGGCTGAGACTCTGGTTATCTTCAGTCAGTTCAGAGTGTTTTCCCACAGCAACACACGCAACACGGCTTCTTGTGTAACACGGCGCTCGTCTCTCCTGTCTTTATTGCTCCTCCTCTGTCAGTTTTATCTGATGATGTAGTTTTCTATAAAAGTTTAGTTGGTTACTCCCTGGTGACCCCTCTTATCTCACCTTTTGTGCCACTTGAGGCGCTGCAACGAGAATTTGAAAAAAATCACGAAAAGATGAACATCGTGTGATTTTTGTCTGTTCAATCACTTCATAGTTTGTCTTCTTTTGACAGAGTCTCAGCTCCTTGTTTATCTGATATCGCGGGGACCTCAGGCTAATAATATAGGCTAGGTCATTATTTCATTGCTGTTCCTTATCTTGTTGCCATGGTTACAGCGGTGCTTGGTTAAGGACAGAGGAATGATGGTGGGCACAGTTAAAAGATGGCTCTGTACAGGCTGAAGTTTGCTAACATTAAACACATGCTGATATGGGACTGTGTAACGCTTGTGTGTGTGTGTGTTGAACTGAGCAGCCGTGTGTTTTGCTTATAAATTCTTTCTAAACTTACAGTCTCACTTTAAACAAAGTTGCCGGGCGATGTCTAAAAGTGAAAGGTGTTCACGCTCTACTGTACGTAAATGAGTGCATGATGGCGAGCAAATTGTTTCTGTTTACACCTCATCCCTGATTGGATCTGTTCAGCAGAATCTTTATTCAGTTTTTGTTGTCTGGGTCCTGTCTCTCTCTCTCTGTCTCTCTCTGTGTCTCTGTGGCCGTGATCTTCCACCATCTGACATCTGCTGTGCAGAATGGACAAACTCGTTCCCAATGTTTAGTTGGAGGGAAAACTGCAGAAATGCACTCGCAGTGATAAAGCAGGTGTGGGTGGCTTTTGTTAGACTCTTGTCTTACGCTGCAAGACTTTATTCCCAAATGTTTGGAATTGTTTGGAGAGGCTGGAGTTGGAAGGGATTTGCTATGCTTCGTGCATGTGTGTGTTCCTCTGTGTTCACTCATGAAAGCAGATTATTATATACACATATCAAACGATGTGTCATCGGCCCTCTTCTCTGACATCTTGTCTTTAATCAAGATGATTGTAGATGACTGAAACCCATTGTTACACAAATAATGAAGGTCTGACCAATAAGGAAATGTAATGAGGCCACCAGTTTTTTTTTTTGAAAGAGATTAGAAGTCATCTTTGACATTTGTTGGCACCAACAATGTGTGTCTTTGGGTCCTCTTTTTGTGCCAGTATTATCTGTATGATGTGCATTTCCTTGTTCATAATATAGTGCAACAACACCTGGAAGAATTCTGTATAGATGGAAGCAGGCACTTTTATTTTGAAGGTTTGTTTTCATTTTTTCATAATGTTGGACACCATCCATATGAAGGAAATAATGTCATTTATTGAACTTCCAGCGTTGTACTTCCTTGTGTCATCGCCTTTATGAGGAAGTTTAGCATTCTCCCCTGATATGTCCTTTAATGATGCAGGTTTGTTACTAACTGGGGAGAAACAAGCTGGGGTTGTTTGGCAGGGCTGGGCTTTAGTAACTTTACTCATTGAGTCTGTACACAAACAAAACCCTGAAAATGTTCTTCTCTCTGTGAGACACACAGCTTAAAATTCACAAATACAATCAGTTGTTGCTGTGGACTTCAAATATGGCCGCCACATGGCCACCTGAGAGGCCTCTCTGTTTGCTGCACCTGAACAGTTTCAGATGTTTGCTCCGTGTCTCTGTCAAGGACTGGATGGAAGAGGTTTAAGATGAGACTCCGCTGGAACTTTGGGGAAGTAAAGCCGCAGACTGGAGCTGGTGAAGGTGGGAGGAGGGTGTGTTGGGTGAGGCTGAGAAGGGTGAGAGAGCCTTTCTCAGGTAGGTCTGCCCAAACATGATGGCTTGTTTACCTGTCAGGTTGTTGCTTTTGTGTGGGCCTCCTTCAAGAGACAAAAGAGAAGGAGCTTTAGCTCTTCTCCAAGCAGGACCACCAGTGGAGTGTGTGTGTCTGTGTGTGTCTCCAGTGTGTATTGCTGTTGTGTGTTCCTTACGTGTGTAGTTGTGCACATGTGTGCTTTGTGAGTGTGTGTATGAGCTCTTGTTGTGTTTGTTGCCAGGCGGGTTTGTGTGTACAAATGCAAATATGTGTGACTAATTTGTTTTCGGGAGCAGCAGACAGTGTACAGGGGAGCGGGCTGTGTGGAGTTGGGTTCAGGGTTTGGTGTGTGTGTGTGTGTGTGTGTGTGTTCCTTTGTGTCTGTCTAGATGTTGGGCTGTGTGTGTGTTGTAATTGGAGAGCTGTCGTTCCAACAAGCACATTTATTATGAGGTCTCACTGTAGCCACCGGTGCACAGTGTCATGCAAACTGAATGGACAAAATGATCAGAAGGTAAATAGCGACAGAATAAACCTTCATGTAATTCAAATACAACAGTTTAACACAAACTACAAGAACATCGGAGCCTCTGGGACAAGTATATAACTGTCCCAGTTATTTAATTTGATATCTTATATTTTATTAAAATCAACTCCATTTACATTTGAGTTAAAATAACCTCTTTATCTAATATTGACTGGATTTAGCTTCATTTTATGAGATTTGTTTTTACAGGCTGATTCCTTAAGGATCCACACAGCTTTTATCATCTGTTTAATGTCAGACTGAAGACAGAAACTTGCGTATGATTATAGTCACAAAGTTATTTCTTTCTTTCTCTTCTTTTCTTTTTGGCACATTTTTACCTCCATAAATGCCAAAACATTAATGTTTTTTTCAGCTGTAACAAGCTGTGAAAATGCTGCGCTGTCCTACAGGGAGTCGTGGTTTCCACCATACGGCGAGTCAGCAAAGGCTCTGAAACAACACTGAGATCATCCGAGGACAAAAGAACTCTTTTTAAAAAGACAGACCTGAAGAAATGGCGTTATCTGTGAAGCTGTCCAATCACAGGAGGAAGGCCGAGAGGTAAAGAAACGATCAATATCCCACCATTACTCAGCAAGAAGAGAAACAATAAACATGACATGGCGTCTTTAGAGGACACAATCCTCAGTATATAAGCTTTTATTTTTTATATTAATCTTTCAAAAACAAACTTTTGTGCTTTTTTTCCAATTTAACAAAAATTATGTAAGAAAATTATTTTCTGAAAATAGACTTATAGATATTAAAATAGTTACAAAAACAAATGATTTATTTATGGGAAAACAATATTAATATAAGATTAATTTATTACATTCAAAATATGGCCTAAAAGTGAAAGAAGTCGGTTCCTAATTTTTCTGAACATTACAAACTACACAAATATCTGCCGTGTGTGTGATGAGTTGTGCAGTGAAGTTTGAACTTTAGTGTAGTATTTGTGTTTTTGGAGTGATTGACAGTCGGCACTGTCTGACAGAATGATCCTGCATGGTGAGGACAGCCCTTTAACTAATCTCCCATCACATCAATCACTCATTGTATTATCAATTTGGCATACAAACCAGTTTATAACATCATTTATGAAATCCGTGTTTGCTTGTGGTGCATTGTTCTGGCTACACCCTGTGCTTTGTCTACCTGGAGCCGACTCAGAACCACAGAATCTGGTGGTGGGGAAATGTACTCACTGCATCTTTCTCAAGATGTGAGTGCAGTGTGGAGAAAAACAACAACAAAAAATGTTTTTTATGAGAATAATGCACAAAGTGACACAAAGAGTCTTTAAACAGGCTGAATTGGCCCCTAATCTGAAGCAGTAAAACACAACTGCTTGTTGTTTTTTCTCACTGCTAACAGTCGGCATCAGTTCAAAGTGATTGCAACAGTGCTGGATCCGTTTTCATGCATTCAGTGCTTGTGTTTAATTGTGTGTATCTTAAGGCTTTAGCTGCTGTCTGCTTGTGTGTGTGTGTGTGTGTGTGTGTGTGTTGTTTGACGGAGTGTCTACCTGTGTGGCAGTAGGTAAGCCCAGTAATCTCTGTTTGTCTCAGTCTGAGGAGGATAATGCTGTGACTCATTCCCAGAGCGGGTGTGCTAAAACCCAAAGCACTCTATCTATCATAGGAATCAGCAGTCGCCGCTGTAATTTTACTAGGCTAATCCTCAAATGCCAAATTAATATGTTAAGTACAGGTGTGATTAAATGATGTGAAAGATGCAAATGTTTAGTCGGTGTTCCCATCTGTGGTGAGTGAGGGTGACTTTACTGTGGTAATCCTGCAGATCTCTGCTTTTTCTTTCATTCAGGTCGGCGTGGGCGACGCTGTGCTGTCGTTGAAACTGTTTAACATTGATGGTTATCGTTGTTGCCTACATGTATATTTAAGCCACTTGTCATTGCTCTTGTCACTGATTTCTGCACTTTGAAAAGTCTCTTTTTCCCACATTTATATGAACTAGAGACAAACAGTTTGTCTCTAACAGTGAAACTTGTTCTGATTCTTGTGGCCAACTCTGCCGCAACCTTATCCGAGCCGGTCAAACTTCATCCAGTCACCGAGATTAAATAATCAGTGCTGTAAAACACTGAAAAGATAACCCTAAAAATGCTCATTTTTAATCAGTTAGTTTTGTGGGCTTAAAAAAACCTTAAAGGTAGGGTAGGAGATTTCATTCTGATGCACTTTTTGTTAAATTAGTGTAACTTCTCTTTACAATCCGATAGCAACCAATTAGTTCAGCAGTTTCGCATTAAAACGAAGAATATGAATCATCTGTGGAAGCTATAAAACGCTAAAAACATCAGCCAATCCTCCAGATGGACCCTGCACGGAGTATTGGCTGGTTGTCACTCTCTTCCTGCTCTGCACGCACCAGAGAGGCACGTGCATGATGGCCAAAGTCACAGACCGAATGGCTTCAGGGTGAGCTCCGAGAGAAAGGGGCATGTGTTTACTTTCGAAATCTGGCTGACTCTCACTGAGTTTTCAAAATCTCCTACCCTACCTTTAAGGCCAGCAACCAGTGCAGTAGTCAAGCTGTGCTGAAGATTGATGGAGAGATTTGGTTGGAACAGTGACAGCACAATTCTCCTCTTGGCCACTAGTGGGCAGACTGTGGCTCAAATATGGCGTCTTTATCTGCCCAAGAGCGAGATTTTTTTGGCCTCACTTTTGTACAGTGGGTGGAGGCAGAACTGTGTCATCCATCTGTATATAGAGCTTACGGTTCAGCCCAGTCAGAGTAAGGTGAGAAAGATCAGCAGAAATCATCTGATGGTCTGCTACCTGCTAGCTTTCAAAGGTCCTCAGCAAGATCGTTTGCAATTCACTGATCGATTAGTTGTGTAGAGCCTGTCATATACGAGCAGTTTTTCCATTGAGGGGCTGGGGTTGTCGGGCATGTGGAAGTCTTCCTGATTGATCATGCTGTACTGCTCCTGTTGCCTAGCAACCTGCAGTTGATGTTTAGATTTAAAATTTACTTCTCCATCAGAGTTCAGTTTGTAGAGTCCAGCCGTTGAATCCTGGGAAATGTTGCACTATCCTGTACCAGGATATGTTTGTCGGCCATATTTGAAGAATACCTAAAAATGGAACAACCAAATTTTGAACTGTGTGTAAAATTTGCTGCATAAAGTGTCCTCTTGTACTTCCTCTGTTGTTGTGAAGGTGAGCTTTGGATGTAAACTGTGAAAGCTTGGTCACATTTTGAGCAAGCTGTGACTTCATATCAGCAGATTTCAACTCTCTCCATTTCCATTGTCTTCCCTCCATCTCCCACTCTTCCTCTGTCACGCTCTCCCATATTTCTCTATCTCCCACTCCCCATATCTCTTTTCCCATCTACATCCTCCACCTCACCTCCACCCCCGCCATCCATCCATCTCGTCTTCTTGTTGTGTAAAACCAGCTGCTTCTCCTTCTCTCTCCTGGGTTGCTGCGCTGAGTGCTGAGGAGGAAGAAGCTAAATCCAGCTGGACATATTTCATAGGGACAGAAAGAAAGATACAGAGCCTGAAAGGGGGAGAAAAGGGTGAGAGAGCATATCATAGAGACTTAGGGACAGTGGGGGATGCAGAAAGCGAATAAAATGAAGAAGGGGAAAAGAAAGAGAAAAGGATGAGGACAAATGGTGAAAAAAATAGGGGAAAAAAAGTCTCGGCTTGACGGCCCAGAGACGGATTTCAGACTGTAGTGGGGGTCTGCGGATGCTGTCAGGCTTTGATCTGACCTACACATTGTGTGTAAGTGTGTGTTTGTGTGTGTCTAGCCTGTGAGTGGAGCAGATTGCCAGAGGCCAGGGCTGCAGGATTAGGGAGCAGCTCTCGTCTTCTGGCTCTTCTGCCACTTTGCTCTCGTTTGGATCTTAAAGATAGCCTTCTGTTTAAAGAGGCCCGGCAATGAAACATCCTGCTCTTTATTATCCTTCATTTCATTGACATAGTTGAAATCTTCAAAACATCTCATGTATATCGGTGCATTCATTTCCAGTTTTCAAAAGCCTTAATGTGCATATTGTTCATTGGAAGCATGCATGTGTTTGTGCCCTGCTGCTGCTGCTGGAGGACAGTTTTCCTCCAGGTGTGTTCTCCTCTCCAGCATCTGTGGCTCTAACCTTTGCTCTGTTTTAATCAGGTAAAGTAGTGCTGCAGTAATCCACTGTTTGCAGCAGCGATGTGCTGGGATACATGTGCCTGTGTGCGCCTGCTAGTCGGACTGAGGTCTTGTAGAGATTGGAGTAGCCCTGAGGTCAAAGGTCAGATAAACACAGCTGGCACTCTCCTCCTGGCTGGCTTAAAAAGCTGTTTTCTCCCCATTTTCCCCCCTCTCTCTGGTTCCTTATCTCTCCCTCTCTTGTCTGTCAGCCCTATTTTGTCTCACTTCTGTCTCCCTTGTGATCTTCCTTTCTCCCTCCGTGTCTTCTTTCTTTTAGTTCAGCAACTTTTTTTCTGCCTTCTCATTTCCTTCTCTAATCCCCTCTCTCTCTTTCATCCCCCCTTTCCCCTCTCTACTATTTCGCCCTTTTCCTCATCTTCCATTTTTCCCCACTTTGATACAGTTGCTGGTTGTTTGCTCTGACTCCCCCCCCCCCCCCCCTCCACCACATCTGTTCTCTTTTTGTTTCTCTCTCTCCGTCTCTTCATCACGTCTGTTCGGAGTGGAATGCTCCCTCGATGGCCAGATCCGTCACATCTCCACATTGTTGTCAATAAATCAGTCTTTTCTTCTTTCTGTCTCCTCTGCCCTTTCATCTGTGACCTTCATCTGTCTATCTGCACTATGCGGTCAAAAGTATGTAGACACTTGAACCTCACACTCTTATCTGATTGCTGAGCATCTCCATCAAAAGCCATGGGCATTAATGTGCTGCTATAACTACCTCCTACTATTCTGGGAAGGCTTTCCAAAAGATTTTGGAACAGGCTGCAGGGATTTGGTCCCATGGAGCCACATAAGCATTAGTGAGCATAGCCACTGATGTCGGGCTCACAGACAAAGCTGCAGTTCATCCCAAAGGTGTTGGATGGAGTTGAGATTCAGTACAGAACAGGTTTTTTTAAACCAAAATTGCAAAAACACATTTTCTTGGCTTAGTGGCTGTAGTAAATTTGGCACAGTGGCACAGTTGTTTACACCTTACCCTGTTTCCTACACCTAACCTTAACCACTAGATTTTATGTGATTAAAAACAAAAGTAAGGCATGGATGAAAATAAAACTTAACAGTGGGTGAAAACAAAACAGCTCATGGTGTCAGGGGGACTCGAACCTCCCTCTGACTCCTTCGTGAAAGTCTACCACATTGCATTGATCCGTTCTATCCTGATCCTGCCTTCTTACTCAGACTTTTGTAGCTGTATTGGTCCAATGATTACATAACGCCATATGTCTGTCAATACATCCATGTGTTTTATAACCATAAATGTTACCATGTGTTGTGTCTTGATGGTGTATTATTGATCTAATGTGATGTTTTTTGTGAGGACAGGTTGGTTTCTAAGCATCACAAACAGCCTGTTGATCATCCATTAGTTATTCAGTAAGCATTGCTCCACTTTGAAGCCTAGCATGGTTAGAATTACCTAAAAATAGTCATTCTTCCTGTTTTTTCCCAGAATACTCTTATTGAGGTCTTATCGGTTTTGAAACACATGAACTAATGTTGACAAATTGTTGTTGCTGCACCAGTTTTCTGCCAAGATTCATATCTTTTCTGTGTGTTAGCCATCTGTTCACTAACTCGTGCCATATAATAGCTTTTAAAGTCCTGCATTTCCCACAAATCTCCGTTCTTAAGATCTTGGACTGGTTCTGTCATGAACAGTAGCGGAGGCAGACACCTTTGACAGCACATCAACGTCTTCTTTTGAAGACTTCCCCCTTCAGTCAAGAAGATTATGATGTCAGTGCACAAGATTTATGTGTCTAACTGCTTTAGTGTGTATGTGCTCGGACATGTGTGTGTTTGAGGTGTATTTGTTTGTGCTCATGTCTACGGGTGTGTCTGTGTAATCTGAACTACACACTGGTGGAGGAGAGTCCGGTTATCCCCTCCTGGTGTCTGCTTCCATCGTCCGGTCAAACACCTCCTCCGGTGGCTGAAAGCGTCTTTCTCAGTTTTGTCATTTGCTTTGAGTCCATCCATCAATACTTACACCTTTTAAGTCTCGGTAGCGCGGGCTGTAGATCCACAAGCCTCTGGGAGAATCCTTAGCAGGGGCACATGATCGGAGGTGTCCTGTCAGTGTGTTTGTGTTATTTAAACAGGCCAGTTGGTGGATGAGAGGGTTTCAGGAGTTGGTTTGTGATTGGAAGCTGACGGGGAGGATCATGGAAAGTGTAAATCTCTCTTCTCCTTTAATATCGGCTTGAAGGTGCCCTTGCACAAAGTGCCCAGCTGCTTTGGCACGCAGTGATGGGATTTATTATTATTATCATTGACACAGGTTGCACAATCAAACATCAACAAAGAACAAAAGTAACTTAGTGAAAGCTGTGTTCAGCTGTCCGAATGATGAAGCAGGCTAACAAAAGGTCATAGTTTCTGCTGGTAGATGTAGCCTGAGAAAGTATTTATTAGTGTTGTGGACTTGAAGCACATACAGATGTGGTGATTGTGTTCAGAGACATTGCTACAGTAGGTGTGCACGTGTTCTTCCCCTGGGCGTATTCGGTATTTGTTGTAATGAATTGCTGCTCTTTTGTCAGCTTTCCAAACAGTTGCTTACACACAGGATGTGTCATCTTGATGCCATTTGTTTTTCTGTCCCAGGAGGTGTGCCTCACCTTTGGCACTTCCAGTGGTTTCAGGGAGGTTTTTTGTTTAGATCTGTGCCGCAGTCTGCCGGCAGTACCTGTCTAACCTCTGCTTCAGGGCCGGTCTGAGTGCTTCATCGTGTGCAGACGTCAACAAGCCCTGTCTGATTAATTCATGCTCACCCCTCCCCTTACTATAGCTACAACTAAATTTACGCCTCCACTTCTGATTGTCTGCGACCAGCTCTACCTGCTTAATATATACACCGGCCTGCTCCAAGGTAGGCAGGGACATCCGCCTTGCATGCAAAGGAACTGGTCGGTTCCTGACAAGAGGCCACAGCTGCCAAATGAGAGACGGCTTCATCATTGTGTTCATGTTACAGATGGATGGCAGCGCTGACAGACAGGCGGAATAAATTGGCGGGGATATCCAGGAGAGACGAGCTTACATTTCAGGGTTTCTGTTTTTTCTCTCTCTCCTTTTGTTCTTTAAACCATCAAGGTGTATTTTTATTCAAATGCAGAGAGAGGAGGAAGAGGAGGAGGAGAGAGGCTGCTGCATATGTTACGGTGATTGCACAGCATTTGCGTGAACAGTTTCCTTTATATACAAGACATCACCCTCTGCATAACAGGGCTGTGCTGCTGTGGAGCTGAGCAGATGTGCATGCTGGACATGATGCTGAAATAGTTAAGTAGGTCTGAATTGTTTTAAAAATGACCTCTTCAAGCAAGCCCATCCTCACCAGGAAAACGTAACGTATCAATCCTTGAAAATGCAACATGTGTGTGTATATTTCTGGCCGAGGACCCCTTACCCTGTTTTTATGCCTAACCTTAATCGGTAGGTTTAAAGGTAGGGTAGGAGATTTTGAAAACTCAGTGAGAGTCAGCCAGATTTCGAAAGTAAACACATGCCCCTTTCTCTCGGAGCTCCCCCCGAAGCCACGCCTCCCAATCACATGGACGCGCATTACCTGAAGACGAGCTGCGGTCTGTGACTTCGGCCATCATGCACGTACCTCTGAAACTGAAACTGCCGAACTAATTGGTTGCTATCGGATTGTAAAGAGAAGTTAACTAATTTAATGAAATCTCCTACCCTACCTTTAAACCAAGGGTGAAAACCAAACAGCTTGTGGTGTCAGGGGACTCGAATCTCAGATTTCAAAGTGAAAGTCTCCTGTGTTGCATGTGTTTGGTCGCAGTGTTGTCGACCTAATGAGTTGTGTGTTATACAAAGAACAGATTTAGCTTTTTAGACATAAACAGAGCTTATCAACTAAAGATGGACAAAACCACACAGACGTCACACAGACTCCACCTAACTGCTGGCTGATCCAGAAATGACCAAAAAGGCCGAGCATCTGTGGAGGTGAAGCGACGTGTGATAGCACCCCCCATCACTCTAAGCAGCCTTCAACCTAAAATTTAGCCTTATTGTAAATGTTTTCAATGAAGAAGTTATTTTTTAAAAGTTACTGCCATACAAACCAAAACAGCTTTTTGATGTTGATATCTGTAAGAGGCGCTGCACATACAACATGTGGTTTTAAAAAGGTTTGTGATTCATAGAAAACTGGCTGAAACATGTACAAACAGCTCGTATTGTCCTTTCAAAATAAAACACGCAAAAGCATAAGTATCAGTTATCAGTGATCCCTCCTGTGAGGCAACCATGAAGATGATGAATACTTCATGATTCAATATAACGTACAAGCAGCAATTAAAGGGGGCACCCACACAGCAGCTGCTTGATGCATCAGGAACATCACAGGTTCCTTTAATGAGAGTTTACTGTTACATTTATTTAACACGTCGTCGTTGGTGAGGACGCACAACAGCCTCAATAGCAACAAGTTCTTTCTTTCTCACATGACACATTTTTCAGTCCTGGTATCAGACACACACACATTTTATTGGTGAGTAGTAGAAAAAGTGAGAGACAGGCAGTATATTAAGTCCAATTTCCTAAAGCCTGGCCCTAAATTAGACGTTTGCTTGGGTGCTTTTAGTTAAAACCAAAGGGTAGCAGAGGCCAGAGCGGAGCCAGCGAGATCAGCAAGATATATGGTGACATCAAAGCTGTTCTTTGCACCCCACAAAACCTGCAGAGAAAATTACACCTAAAGAAGTAGAAACGAGAAATCTCTCTCTGGTTATGTGTGTGTCTGTGTGTGCTAACATGTGTATCTGACTGAATGTGCAGAATTTTGGCGTGTGTGCTGAAATTTCTGTTGAGTTATTATTTAATGTAGAAAATCTTTTGAGGCTTCACAGACCCAAAGTGCCAACATGTAGTTTGTGGAGGTTTGGTTTGTTAAGACAACAGGAGGTGTAATCAAGGTGAACATTCACAGCAGTTTGATGTCTGAGCTCTGTTTTCTTCACAGCTTACAGAAATTAGAAAGAGACTCTTCTGTCCCACATGACACCTCAAATTACCTTTGTATGTTTATGTACCGCTGAGAGATGATAACCTAAAACCCGCTCGGAGAATCTGAACTTTGTGTGGAGGTTACACTTTGATTTCCTGTGCCAACACTGTTGGCAGCTTTGGACTGTAGGAGATGTTTGCCGCGAGACAGTTATTCTCCACCACACGTATAATTAAAACTGATTATATACCTGTATTGTTAGCTCTGCCTTTCCCTGTGACTTCTTGCTTTCTTTTGATGTTACACTCTGCAGGCTTTTGAGGAGCATGAGAGTGTGACTTGATCTTGCTTACGTTGCTTTTCTGTCCTAAAGAGAAAATTGCATGTGATTAAAGAGAAATGTCAACAATCGCTGCCAACAGGTAACACTGTGCCACATAGGTACGCTAATAAAAACAGAAATTACGTCTGAAGAGCAGCTCAGTGACACCACATTGCTTAAGCACCACGATTCCTCAAAAACACTAGTAGGTAGAAACCAGTTTTTACTCAAGTTACTGTTACTTATTGAACTCTTTTTGCAACTAAAAGTACAGATAAAATTAAAAAATACTCATAGTTACTCTAAAACACATGACGGGGATCATGTGAGATATCAAACTTTTGAGCAAGTTTAGTTGACATTGAAGTGACGGCACCCTCTAGTAAAGTCATGAGACTGAAATGATATATATTTATTTTATGCTATAATATTTTCCTAAACTTAAAGCTACAATGCAAAAGTTGTGTCTCCCCCATCTGGCAAGGAGGGGAATTACACAAACACTTTCAACACATTACACACACAATGCAGTGAGCAGTTCATAGAATGTGGTATTAGTTTGGGACCATCTATAACTTACCTTGGTGGCTAACAGCTAAGCTAACCAGCTCAGAACTGTGGTCCATTTCTATTTGCACGTTCTCCCTGTGCCTGTGTGTGGGTTCTCTCCGGGTACTCTGGCTTAGGTTAATTGGTCATTCTAATTCTAATTCTGTAGGTGTGCTTGTGTGTGTGAATGGTTGTTGGTCTGTGTGTTGCCCTGTGATGGACTGGTGACCTGTCCAGGGTGGACCCCGCCTCTCACCTAAAGTCAGCCCCCCATGACCCTGCACTGCAGGATAAAGGGGGTTAATAGATGATGGATGGTTGTCCTTGGAGATTTTTTGAGTTATATGAAAGACATATTTTCTCAAATAGGTGGAATATGAGCTAGTTCTCGTAGCATTTAAAGGCTTGTGTTTATACTGTTTTGTAAATGTTAAAATATTTATTCAGTTAGTGATTATTTTATTTAGGTGAACTGTAAACGATAAATTGCCAAGAACAAAATATAGCTATAAATATACTATAACCATAAAATGCTTATTCATGACTTTGTTCTTGTGTCCGCATGCATGACCCGACTTTCTTCATTTCTTCTTCTGCCCCTTATTTCTTAAAGAAATTCAGGAATGTTGACAGAACGATTGTGGAGTAAATCCAGGGGAGATCCAGGTGTGACAGCGATACTGTTGTTTTGACAGCATTTTAAGGTGAAGTCCCACCTGAATTATTCAGAGGCAACTGAAGTCATCGCACACAGACCCCACATGAGCCCTTTGTAAGCCGTGATTGGAGACGAGAAAAAAAGGAACGAAACAAAGAATTCAAGGAGGGATACAAAAAATGAAGAAAATCGGTGAGACGGAAAGGAGTCACTGAAAAAAATCATGTGATGGCAAATAAAGAAATAGAAAGACGGTGAGAGAGCCAGGACTTACCTTGGACTTACTGTAAGTCCTCGCCCTGTCACTCCGCTATCTAAGCCTAATGCCGACACCTAAGTGGCCCTCATTTAGTCCGTTAGGAGGCACACCGGTCAGCACGTGTAAGTGAGATGGAAGCGGATACTGCAGAGGAGGGGATGTGCGGGTTAAAGTGGGGGGGGATTGGCTGGATTTGGTGCAGCGCTGATGTAATCCTGTCTCTCCGCTGCTTGAGTTTCGACCTCTGTTTACGAACTTGTGTGCTGAGATTTGTTTCCAGACCTGGAGATGCTGTATCTTTTTGAATTTGTATCAAGAAACTGTGCTGCCAATTTGCCACAGGATGGTGACACGGTGTGATGCGGAAGAAAGAGTTTATATCCGTGTCCCTGTGGAATCCCTCTGTAACCCCCTCTGGGGAGATAACCGGTCATTTTGGTTTCTGCACTGCTCAGCTTGAGGTCCTGACTGTGTGTTTAAAGCAGCAGCAAATATCACACAGCTTCTCTGTCTTAGTAGCCTCAACACACAAAGTGCAGACAAAAGTCTGAGCATACACCTGTGAATGTGCCCGTTGTAATCCTGTGAGCCTCCAAAATCCAGCAGTACAAAGAGAATTGATGATAGGGTGTTTTAGCAGTATAGTAAATATGGCCCACCCTTAGAAGTGCCTCAGATGATATATTAACACTGCTCCCCTAAATGCAACTGTGCCAACACTGAGCTGCTTTTTAGTTTGTAATTAGATGATGGATTGTTAGAACAATGGCAGGATGAGACTGCAGTGTGTGTGTGTGAGAGGGTCCTTTTGTCAGCTTAAATAATAATTAGTGTTTATCCAAAATTCTGAGTCATTTTTCATCATGTGGCGTCATTAAGATAATGATGTTCTGCAACATCTGCATACTTTAAACTGTAATACCAGCTCATAAGAGATTTAAAATAAATAAATAAATCGCATTGATCATTATAACTGCAGATGTTAAACATCTCTGACAGAGTCATCAGAGATAAGATGTGGATTTAAACAACCTTATGTCCATGTTCTCCTTGTCTTGCTACAGTTTTATGCTGGTTTCTTTGCGTATTGTTTACATCACCAAGTCTGTTATATCAGCACATTTCCCTGTGCTACATTCATGGTTCTAATACCTCCCTGTAATATGAGGCAGTTAAAAACAATTGAATCAAGTGCAGGATTTATTAGTAGCTATTATGACAACAGATTCTTTTACAATGATTTGTATCATCATGGGTGGATGCAGCATTTTTTTCTGTGGCAGTTTTGGGTCTTCTATTCTCGGTTTGACTCTTTGCTGTGCGTAGATCTTTGGCACATCTTGTATTTTTAAGTGAGGGTCTCTGTCTGTGTGTCCAAATCCTGTTGACTTTTTTTTGTTAGTTTCCCCAGCTTCTGGTTAAACTGTGATATTTCAGCATAACCTGATGCTAGGGACTCTGTAAGCAGCATGCGAGGCTAAAAACAAAGTCAAGACAGTTGGCTCTCCATTGGTCCTTTACCAAGAGCTTCAGCCGTCGTAAGTATAGCTGCGTTGTTTCCATCCTCTAATGTTGGACTCGATGCTCACCTCTCAGGGAAGAAACTGGTAATATATGGTGGTAGCAATAGTTAGATTAGCATGCTAACCACATGTTGTGTCTTTTCAACATGTCCACATATAGAAATGCCACATTTGGTTGACAATCCCAAGATACACATGGGTATTTAGTTTTAGTTTCAACTGGACTCTGTATCTCGCAGCATCACATCCTCTGCAGTGGCAGTTTATCTCAATTACTTCCTGGATTGGCTTCCTTAACTTCCACAGGGTCCAGTGTTTGCCACAGCTGTCACATAACACAATGTTTAATGACTTCAGCATCACCATCAGGGTAACATCCATAGCTTATGTGCATCAGTGACAGTCTTTCTTTGTTCAGCTTTAATGAATTTTACCTCTGGAATGTTTACACACTTTCAGGCTTATAGAAAATCAGTTGTTTTAAAAGTGGATTTATTAAAAATACTAACAGGTCTCAGACTAAATATGCAGATGTTACATCAAACAAATCCTGCTGATTCTTGTTTGTATCAACAGAGCTCATCTGGAGTCCAACAACACAACTCAGGCAGGAATAACTTCCCAAACCATTTAGTATGAGTTCAGCGCCTTCGAATGGCCGACAAATCCGACTTACACAAAAACAAAGGAGGCTTTACTCACTGACATTACAGCCTGAAGTCAAATGTTTCGCCTGTTTGTCACAACCTCACACACACACACAGAGCTGTCAGTGACACACTACAAATGCAGGTAAAGGGGCGTAACACACAGACACACAACACAATTGGCGTGTCACAGTGTCAGAGGAGCATTTGAATAGCTGCAGTAATAACAGTTAAGGCACGGCATCAGCGCAATGCAACACTGACACTCTTAACCTGCCTCCATCAACATACATGAACCGCCTCGCTGACAGAGCAACAACTCTCTCACGGCGCTAGTCAAAACATAGTGCGCTTGTTCACACACTCGCTGTGCTAACCAGAAAGCTCTGCTCCTCCACACACAATGCACATTTGTTGTATCCACCCAGAGAGCACAAAAACAACACGCTGTTCTCATGAAATCAAAAGACCCCCTGAATCCAGGTGAAAGCCTCTATTTCCTATTGATTTCACCTGTTAAATCCACTTCTAGCATGAAGGGAAGAAGACAAAAAAAAGAGTTTACAAAAGGATTGTGGAGATTTGGATGCTGACTGTGAACGGGCTGCAACTCAATATTGGAAAGATTGCCTTAAATTCACAGCAGAGTGTAGCAGTGTTTTTTCAAAAATGTGGGCCAAGGCCCAGAGGTGAGTCGAAGAAGAGATTAAATTGGGATTTCTGCTCCAATCTCAGGAAATGGATACAGAAAAATAGTGGCTGTATGTGGCTACCAGAGCATTTTAAACTCCCCGTGAGCATACAGAATGCTGGATAAAGTGTCATGCTGTAAAATCAGAGTGAATTATCTTCAATAAGGCTCCACAGTTTCTGGCTAGTAGTAGAAAAACAAAGATTCATATGAGCTTAAAAGGATGGTTCACCAAAAATTGTAATGTTTTTTCCCCCCCGTTAGCTACAGTGCTCTTTTTATCCTTCCAGATTATTTCGGTGCCAGTACCAGAGGTTTGGAGGTATTTCTGAACTCGCCGAGATGGCGCTGAGCAGCAACCTCTGAGTCTGAGGAAAGCAGTTCCTTTAATGGCCACTTGGGTCTTGACCAGTGGTGGAGGAAGTACTGAAGCTTGGTACTTAAGTAAAAGTACAATTACCCAGCAAAATATATACTTAAGTAAAAGTAGAAGTGCTACATCAACAATCCTACTTAAGTAAAAGTCTTAAGTACTTTTAAATGTACTTAAAGTATTAAAAGATTTCCATTGCAAAGGATCTGAACAGCTTAAAATAATCAAAGAAATCATCTTAAAATTGAAATGGACAACGTGTAGTTAATGTACATGTTCAGTCCAGAAGCAGCTATGGACAGGTCTGTGTGTCATAAGGCAGGCTGTGGGCATCAAGTGAACAGAGAGGCTGCTAATAAAAAACAGGCATTCAGCATTTTACTGTGTCAGTGTTCCTGCTGTAGATTAATGTTATGATTCAAGTTAATCAGACATTAATGGATGGACCTGTGTTAGCAGACAGCAGCTAACTAGTTAGCTCACTGAGCCAGGGCACTGGCATCATGACTGTGGCTCATTATAGAAACACAGCTGGTAGCGTGACACCACCTCCATGCAGAGTCTGACCTCACATCAGTCCAGCACTGTGTTCATCAAATGTAACAAGTAACTACAGACACTGTAGAAATGTAGTGGAGCAGAAAGTACAGATAACAGCAGCAACATGTAATGGAGTAAAAGTATAAAGTATGGACTATTATTTTTACTTAAGTAAAGTATAAATACATAAAAAATTACTTAAGTACAGTAGAGAAGTACACATACTTAGTTACGTTCCACCACTGGTCTTGACCATCTTCACTTACAGTTTGTGGACAGCTCTCAGTTTCTGGATATAATTAGATATGTGACAGTGCCAACTGACACTGAGCAAACTCATATGTTTGGATAGACAGCCAATCAATTAGAAAAACAAAGCAGAGGCAGAGTAAGCACCAGAGAAGTATCAACAAACAACATCCGCAATGGTTCCGCAACTGCCCGCCTGCACACCCCACCTCTCTGCCTGTGTTTGGAGCTGACATGGCCAAATATAACTATAGTCGGAGCCTCCCAGGACATTACTTCTGTTTCTGAGTGGTATATTTGGCACTTGGAACTTTTCTGTCCCTATAATGTGAAATTCAGAAAGTGAAATTTCCTTCGGTTATCTTCTATTTAGATTCCCCGAGGTTAATCTCTTCATCACTCTCTTTAAACTGATCTCTAACCACTTGCTTGTGGTTTGCCTCGATCAGCTACTATCTTGTTTTCTCACCTTTGAGTCATAACTAAATTAGTTTAAAGAGGAAAAAAAAGAAATCTGGCTCACAGACAGCCCCACATAATTTCCACCCTGAAAGATTCATAAGGATATTTTACACCCTCATTGTCTTTACATTAGGAAAGAAGGTGTAAAGGTAGAGTGCTGGTGAATGTTTTATGAATATTTGCTTGAGCCGCACATGGTAAAGCACACGCTGTGAGGATGTAATGAGGGATGATGATAGCCTGGACAAGTCAGGGAAGGGTTAATGAGGATTGTTGGCAAAGCACTGCACACAGATCTGGCACCGTTAAAGACGGGCGTGCTGCTGGAAGATGCTGCAGGATGTAATTGGTGTTGAGAGTGTTGAAATACGCCTGTGATGTGAAAGGTTTTAACATGTTTGCTTCTCTTGTATCACAGTAATTTACCAAGTTTGGCTGACTTTAAATTTGTGCAGCACACTCTAAAACTCTTTAATTAAAGAGACGTTGGCTTTGAAAAGTCAAACAAAGGTTTGAAGTTTAAAGAAATCCACTGCAGTGATCCAGAGATTTGAGAACGCTTGCAATGATGGCGGACGAAAATGGCGGCTGAACCAATCTGTGTGTTTTAGGCAGTGGTGGAGGAAGTACTGAAGCTTGGTACTTCAGTAAAAGTACAAATACCCAGCAAAATATATACTCAAGTAAAAGTAGAAGTGCTACATCAACAATCCTACTTAATTAAAAGTCTTAAGTACTTTTAAATGCACCAAATATATATTATTGATTTTCATTGCAAAGGATCTGAACAGGTTAAAATAATCATCTTAAAATTGAAATGGACAATCTGTAGTTAATGTACATGTTCAGTCCAGAAGCAGCTATGGACAGGTCTGTGTGTCATGAGGCAGGCTGTGGGCATCAAGTGAATAGAGAGGCTGCTAATAAAAAAACAGGCATTCAGCATTTTTACTGTGTCAGTATTCCTGCTGTAGATTCATGTTATGATTCATGTTAATCAGACATTAATGGATGGACCTGTGTTAGCAGACAGTAGCTAACTAGTTGGCTACCTGAGCCAGAGCACCGGCATCATGACTGGGTCTCATTATAGAAACACAGCTGGCAGCGTGACACCACCTCCATGCAGAGTCTGACCTCACATCAGTCCAGCACTGTGTTCATCACATGGAACAAGGAACTACAGACACTGTAGAAATGTAGTGGAGTAGAAAGTACAGATAACAGCTGCAAAATGTAATGGAGTAAAAGTATAAAGTATGCACTATTATTTTTACTTAAGTAAAGTATAAATACATATAAATGTACTTAAGTACAGTAATGAAGTACAAATACCTTCCACCACTGTTTTTAGGATGACCCTAATGCACCCTGTTTTTTAATGCTAACCTCACCCAACAACAAAACAGCTCGCCATGTCAGGGGGACCAACCTCAGACTCCTGTGTGTAAATCTGCTGACCTTCCTCTGTCCTTACTTGGACTTTTTTTGCTGCGCTGTCAGTTCCATGTTCAGATGACATCAGGCAATACGATCATATGTTCTCTTTGCATATATGGAACCATGTGTCATATCTGGAGGATGCCTCAGTGACAGCGTGTTGTACTATTCACAATCCTAACCTGAAACAAAGAAAGTAAAACCATCCGTGAAGGAGGGTGAGCTCACCTTGCTTTAAGATTAAGAAACCTTTATTAGTCCCACAATGGGGAAATTGCATAAAAGTAGTGTTCCCTGACCGGGAATCGAACCCGGGCCGCGGCGGTGAGAGCGCCGAATCCTAACCACTAGACCACCAGGGAACTATACAACTTTGGCAACTTTAAAGGTGTCCACGGGATCTGTTTACACGCTTTCCGCTCATTCTGTGGTAGAGTGGCCAAAGTTTTAGACTCATTTGTGTAAAGCTGAGGGCCCAGCCTAGATGAGGTGCATCATTATCATGAAGGCAGAATCTGGGTGGCTCATTTCTCACCTCAGATGTTGTCAGAACAACATTTTGCTGAAAGAGTTTTGAGATATTAGAAAAAGTTTTTTTTTCTCTCTCTCTGCCAATCAAAAGCTGTTAAACTTTAGACATTATCATGGCCAATGTTGGTGTGATAATTTACCTTTAACCATCATTACCTCACAGAAAGCACTTCCTGTGGAGTGTCAGCAGAGATTTTGATCTACATCGTGTTCAGGTTAAGTGGAGGAGGTGAAGGGCCGGTGTAATTATCTCTGCGTAGATTCTCCCTCCAGTCCTCCTCGCTGTCTCTCTCGCTGTCTGCCTTTCCTTTCTCAGCATGACAGAATGCCCTGCAGGGTGACCTGTCAATCAGCGCTGTCACTGTAGCAAGAAGCACACACAGGAAAGCTGAGCATTATGTGCATGAGAGTGTACACATGAGTATGAACATGTAAAGAAGTGGGAAGACAAGTTTAGATCACACACGATGTTGTCATGTGGGAAAGTAAGTAAACACATGTACATCCAGTGCATGCATGAAAAACACGCAGCAGCACATGTAACCTGCAGCTTTATGAAGCAGCAGAAGTGACACTCCCATTAATGGAAATGATCTTTTGTGTGATGCCTGCCGCTTGATGGGATTGTAATCGCAGCTGGAAATGAAAGATCAGTTTAAAAAGTGGAACTGAAGTTCAACGGTTTCCAGACGTCTGCCACGCTCTGCAATAATGTGATTCAAAATAGACAAATAAGCAAAATGCATGAAGTAATTTGACAGCAGGGTGGCGTAATGTTTGGGTGGGACACCTCACACGGAACGAGGTTTCACATCAGAACAGGTCAAGCTGCAGCATGTAGTCGGCTTTGAAGAAGCTTTTCAATAGAAATAGAGTGGATATTCCACGCACTTCATTGCAGCTCTATATTGATTAACCATCACTGTCTTTTCCCCAGCTTGATAACTAGGTGTGTAAAGACTGATTTAACCATTATTCATCACTGAATCCTTCCTTATAAACTCATAAGAACAATCATTTAGATCCACATCACACCTCATGTCTGTGATACTGATTTTAAAATGCTCATGCGACTTTGAATCATGGCTGCACTCTGCCCTGCAGGTTTGTCTGCAGGTTTAACCTGCTTCTGCCTGTGACATGGACAGAAGCCTGACAGCTATGCACCACGACGCCATCTGCACTTCATCACACAGACAGACAGACCGATTCTGGTAATGACCCCTCTCAAATATCAGCTTCTATTAACACCATGCTGCTTCGAGCTGCCAGCAGTTGTAGAACATGTTATGTCACTTTAAATAGTTTTTTTAGTCTGACTTTTATCAGGGTGAAGAGCGAATGCATTATTATCTTACATTAGGAAGAAAATTATCCACATATTATGGAAAATATCCTACATAAAATAAGGTCACACATCGCCTGATCGAGGCAGGACTGTGCCTCTCTGTAGACTCTGTTTCTGGTGCTTAGTTGGTATGGTCCGTATCCAGCACATAAATCCTCCCACGCCATTCTATAAAATGGTTTGTGCTAGTTCCGTGAGCTTTGTTCGTGCATGACTGAAGTCGCACTTCTTTGTGAGTCATCCATCTGTCAGCACACTGTAGCATGTTAGCAAGTAGCGCCAAGTATGCTGTAAAGGTCGGCCCATGATGCCCCGTGTGGTTTGTTCTGTATGATTTGTTGTAACTTGCTGAGTTTGAAATCTGTGTTATTGTTAGATTTTGCAGTGAACAGAGGTTTGTGTTATAAATACACCTCTTTCTCGTCATTATAACATTGCATAACATTTTTCTGCTCACACCTGCACAGGGAGATACTGAGGAGCTACTTTCCTCTGCCGAAGGTTAGATGTAAGTAACCACACTGTATTATGTGTAAATGTTAAATGACATCCTTCATTTTGTGATACATTTGCGGAGCTCACTTTTTGTTGTTGTTTAGACAACAATGCAGAGGCTGCTAAATCTGGTGTCTTGTCTTTATGCCACAAGCTGTTGCTGAGGATCAGTGGATTCCATGTTATGATTTAACTTTTACACACACTCAAGCTGCCAGTCATTTGTATTTTAGATAAAGTCGACTGATGCCAAAGATATTAAACAAATCACTTCTATAAACTTACTCCAAGTAGGATCGACACCTGTGGATTTGCCGATATGAAAACATTTACAGTCTTTGGAAAGGTGATGCTTTGAGGCACAGCCGCCTCAGGACACGAACGTTTGTTTTTGTTTTAAGTCAGTGGAATCTTTCTGCATTTTCTTTTGTCTCTGCAGCTGTTGTTTATTCTCTCTTCTTATCTGAATCGGGACAAGAGCCAAACAAGTGACACAAATATTTGAAGTGAAAGAGATACACAGCACTCCCAATGACATCTTGAAATGTCATTTTATTCTGGAGCTTCCAGTTTGGCTGCTAATCAGCATTGTATCCATTATTGTTTACTACACACACTATCTCCTCATCTTCCCACAAACAGAGCAGAAGTAGTGGTACACTGCAGTTTTAGGGAGAATAAGTATCCTATGGACTGTGGATAATGGTGGCTCTTATCAGACTGAAACAGCTGAAAGTTTAGATTAGATTCAGCACAAGAATACAAAAATGTTCTTGTATGAGACTTCAATTCTAAATGCAATGCTGATAAATAAGAAGTCAGCCAGTCTTTGTTTGGAAAACCTGACAATACTGACCCACTGCTGTCACATCACTGATGTATTAAGAAGCTTTAATGTCTTTCTGTGTGAACTTTAATGATAGATCCATGTGTTAAATACTCTAAAATTTGCAATAGTCCTTTAAACAAACTAACTTTGCCCTGCAGCATGATCAGTTGTCTGCTCCTACAACTCCTGTAAGTCCAAGTCTCCATTTTAACAAGTGTTTTTCACCTCTTGACATTCACTCCTATGTGTCTGGTGTCAAACTTGTCCTTTAATTTTCCTGAAAACATATAGTATGTCTATATGCATCCCTTCACCCTTAAAAAGTTCCCCATCCACTTTAATTGACTTGTCTAACAGATGGGCTGTCACATCTGCTTCTAACAGCCGCATCCACAATTCACCCACCAGAGGATAATGGCCAGGAGGAAAGGTGCCTTTAGGTGCCTCCGAGCCCTTTCTTTCCTGCTACCTTGGCCTGATTAAAACAATTGAGGGGGAACACGCAGGCTACTTGACCCAAACGTAACAAATTGCTTTTGTTAGGTGAACCTAGCGCTATGCCTGGCCTGCCTATCTGCCCGTGTCTAGAGGGGATTTGAGATGCATATACATGAGCGGTGCAGGTTGGGAGGGGAGCCAGGTCGAGTTCTGGAGGCCAATTTAGGTCTGCTGGGAGAGGTGAGGAGGACAAAGGAGAATGAAGAAGAGGGCAGGAGGCGAACCTAATAGAGCTTCCTGCTAACAAGCCCCATCTCTGGGCTTTAAGTCTGATGTCACCACATCTTCTCCTCCTCGTCCAGCAACGCTCTCCGTTTGCCTCTGCATAATGTCCCGCGCTCATTTTGTTACGCTGCCTTCTTGCCGTTTCTCCTTTCACACCAATTTGGATGGGCAGCAGTGAGTTAAAGACTTTGCCTCTCTCTGCCTCATTTGTGCAGACGCAGAGTGTAGGACAGGTTCTAGTGTTTGTTTGCATGTTTGTGTATGTGTCTGTCTTTGTCAAACAGGTGCTTTGTTAAACTGCTGCCAATCATTGTCTGGGTTGTCTTCCACTCCCGAGGGGTCGAGTTTTTCCTCCTCCACACACCATTTGTTTGCAAGTGTAACCTAAAAAGCAGCAGACAGGTTCAGGAAGGGAGATTACATCTCTGAGTTTGTTTTCCTTTTTGCTATTTCTCATGCGTCCCACGCTCCAGACAGTCAGAGGAGTTCATTAAGGTCGACTTCCTCATAGCAGCGCACCAGGCCGGGTAGGTAAGAGGTCAAAAAGTTTCCCTCAGGCAGATTCTCACAAAAGTCACAATGACAAAGATGTGTCATGACACAACTGATTTGGTATCAATACAAGCATTTTAGCATTTTATTTTCTACACATTCAGGTGACCTGAATCCCCTGCTGTAATTAATTAATCCCGGCTGCTAATTGAATAACCAGGAGCAAGAAACTGTTGTTGAGCCCCAGTAAGAAACATTTTGGGTTTCAGGATTAGCAGCCTCATGACATAAAACATGAACACCTGCACATGTACAACCCCTTATCCCTATTTTTGATGCCTGACTTTAACCTGTAGTTTTTATACCACATCCAGTCGTAAAACCTTAAGTGCAGGCGGAAACAAAGTGGCTTGTGGTGACACGGCTTACTTGAACCTAGCAGAGCATCACTGAAAAGGTGCTGTACTTATGTCACCAATAATTGTGAATGAAATTCTGCTTTGACCAGAAACAGCTTGAAATAACATGCAAGTTATTGTAGGTACAATGTCATCAAACTAACGCCAGATAGCAGAAGGTCATTAACAGTGTTATCTGTAGGCCCTGGCATGAAATCATGTTGGATGTACATAAATCTGTGCTATGTGATAGCGGAAAAATTACTTGCAAGCTTTAAATATGTAAGAAATCCATCCTGTAGTTTAGACAGGTCAGGGCAAAAAATTCCAGCATGCAAACGATTCTATTCTATTCTATTCTATTCTATTCTATGCTATGCACTGCAGTCTGCTAAGCTTGTACAACACCCCAAAAATTGTGGCAAATTCAAATACAAAATCCCCTTTGACCCCACAAAACCTCTTGAATGCCAACAGCTGCTTAAATTGAGTTGTGTTACCACTTGATCATTCAGGAGGCGGTCTGTCAGACGTGGTAGGTTAAACTGAGAGCTTGTCTCCACGTCAATCAAAGCAGCACCAGATGAAACGTCTCTGTCAAAAATCAACTTCACCCCACCTCCGCCCGCCGTGCTGCGCCGCTCTCTTTTTGACGTCTGTGTTAAACGAGGCCTCTGACAAATCCTCCCTCCGCAGGCTTAGAAGCAGCTACCTGGGGAAATCACAGCTGTCTGGGTGTGTGATTGTGTGTATGCATGTGTCATACATATCCATGATGCCACCGCTCCTCTACCAGCATGCAAGCGTGGCTGTGTGCATGTGTATATGTCAGCAGCATCCGATATGCTGGAGTTTACCGACTCCTGGGGGTAATTGACAGGCTCAGGCTCCCTTGTTTATGGTGGTCTCAGGAGGGGCAGTTAGGCTGCCGGCGCTCAGAGCTGCAGACCTCCACTCATGGAGAATGCATAAAGGGATCTCTGGTATATCTGTGGATTAGCTGTGTTGTAAAGGGAGTGGGGGCAAACAAGGCCGCAGCATGGTTAAGTTATTTATCATGCTTTACGTGTGCACAATTTCACTTTTAACTGTGGAACTAGCAGTAATTATGGCTGGATCATAAGGATTGTAAAAATCTATAATCACCATGCATCATAACAGAGTTTGGTCTGATTGGTTGGTTGGAAGTCTCGTTAGAGGTTTATATACATGAGACATGATGAAGTACTAGGTCTAAGGACGGGGTAGCTGGTCCTTTATCAACACTAAAACCACTTTTCACTCATACATGCTTGTGTAACAACCATACACTAAATGCAAGCATAATGATTATTTCTCTGTAAAGTCGCCTTTTTTAACATAGAAGTCTGTGGGACTTTTCTGCAGTTTTTAGCACAACTTTTGTCTTCATCTTTGCCACTTTGTCACTGTCAGGTCACTTATAGATACTACATTACTGTCTACATTGCTTTTCCCTGCAGTTAAAGGTAGGGTAGGAGATTTAATTCTGATGCACTTTTTGTTAAATTAGTAACTTCTCTTTACAATCTGATAGCAACCGATTAGTTCGGCAGTTTCGCATTAAAACAAAGAATATTAATCATCTGTGGAAGCTATAAAACGCTAAAAACATCAGCCAATCCTCCGGGACAACCCTGTGCTGGTATTGGCTGGTTGTCACTCTCTTCCTGCTCTGTGAGCACCAGAGAGGCACGTGCATGATGGCCGAAGTCACAGACCGCAGCTCGTCTTCAGGTAATGCGTGTCCATTAGATTGGGAGGCGTGGCTTCGGGGTGAGTGCCGAGAGAAAGGGGCGTGTGTTTACTTTCGAAATCTGGCTGACTCTCACTGTGTTTTCAAAACTTCTACCCTACCGTTAATAGTTAATAATCAATAGTTTGGCAGAAATTCAAAACTCTAATTTTCTTGCATGAGCCTTGATTTGTTTGGTATCACATTTAAATTAAGAAACCTTTATTAGTCCCACAATGGGGAAATTGCTTAAGGCAGCCCAGCAAAGAGCGCCATACACCAGTGAGTACACTGGAGGCTATGCGGGTAAAGTGCCTTGCCCAAGGACACACAACGGTGACTAGGGAGGAGTTGGGATTGAACCACCAACCTTCTAGTTATTGGACAACCCTGCTATACCACTGAGCCACTGCTGCCCAATTTCCCATAATTTCCCAAGTCAAGAATTGTTCATGAACTTGACACAAAGGGGATGGTTTCTTATACAGAGCGCTGATTAGATGAACCAGTCACATCTCTTCTTGTCTCTACTAACATATATACATCTCTATACTTAAAACACGACCCCTTGTTCCCTTTAGTTACACTCAGGATGCCGATTGGTTCTAACCATTGTTGCTCCATCACAGGAAGCCTGGCAAGATGAATTGCCACAAACACAACACAAACTTACAGAACACACACTGTCTTTCTTATTTCTCAGCTTTTCCGTCTCTCCCACACAGTCAGACATGACCCAACCTGTGTTGGGTGCTGACCTGCATTAACAAACACTGCCTCTCATCCAGAACATCAAACAGGGCAGGGCCTCCAGGAGGAACCAGGAGAGGTTAGCAAGAAACCTTTGATGAGAATCCACAGTCATTCTTAGTGTGGCATTTTGATTTCTTAGTGTAATTGCTCCACTTCTTCGTGTATACCTTTACACAGGCAGAGTAGTGATAACAGAAGAAGAAACACAAACAGAGAACAAAATGAGAGCAAAGCTAACCCAGCCGGACATTAACAAGTCACTAATTTAACCATGCAGCTTCCCACCATATAGTCTGGGTAATGTCAGAGGATTTAGCAGTGATGGTGCATTAAACAGATGATTCTAGCTTCCACTTCTTTGAGGATATATATATATATATATATATATATATTGACAGTCATGATTATCTGCCAGTCCTCCTCGTTCTCCTGTTCTCCTGCTGTGTGCTCTCCTGAGGAGCCCATCTACACACAATTCCAGACTTTTTACACAGATGTGTAAAATGAAATCAACCAAAATAATGTATTATTGTATCAGAACTGTGGAAATCTCTCTGTATTTAATCCCTTATACCAGCCCAGGACTTCCCAGAGATAGTAGTAGTTTCTTTTTTCATTGTGGACCATCAACATTTTTCACACGGATGCTTCCTTGGACTTGCCATAGTCCTAGCTACTGTAGCTTGCTTTGCCTGTGTGTGGTTGCTCCCTTCTTCATTGTCTGTATTTATATTCTACCTTCCGATTTAAAGTGCTTACATCCAGCAAAGCTGGGGAATCGAACCCCCAACCCCACGCTTAGTCGACAACCTCTGTGCCTGAGCCACACCCACTCAGCTGGTAAATACGGAATACTGAAATCTTAAGCTGAACCTAAATTAGCCTTTAAATTTCACCTTTTCTTTGCTTGTTGACATGCAGGTGTTGCCTCAATGTCATAGGCATGTTCTGTGTTGCATCACAGAGACGCACTTTCCTCCTCCTCCTCTTTGTCATGATCAGACCTCACGCAGCTCTCATAAATTCATCCAACATACAGTAACTAGTGAGAGGAGCGGAGCATTTGACTGCTCATCAAAGATGCATCACATGCTCTCAAGACCTCACCTACACCTAAAACTCTGACAGAGCAGGAGAGCAATGCACCATCATCAAAAGGCAGCACTTCATGCTTCACTGGATTCTTTTTGGTGATTGTGTAAAATACTGCGCGATGACAGTAATGTTAACCAGCCATGAGAGATCTCACAGGAGGTGTTTATTTTCTCTGTCTGATGCTGGCAGTCACACCTGGCTTTACCAAGCTTCCTCAAGCAGAACTGTGATAAATTGATAATGATCTGACATGTGCGTGGATCAACAGACACAACTGAAAGATGAGCGAGTCATCATCTAAAGACAGGTTCTGTGTCAACTGAAGGTTTTTGATGTGATTATCTGAGCTGTTTTTCTCAATTCAAATGATGTTTTAGTTTGTTTTTATGAGGTGTGACAGTGTGCTCCTCAGTCTACCAGACAGTGACATGCTTAAAAGCTTAATGCTTAAAAAGTGAAATGCACAAGATGATTCTAAGGACAAATTAAAATCTATATATTCTTAATGACCCTTAGGGATCATTGTTACTAACTTTTAAAGCACAGTGTGGGCTGGCTCCTAAATACATTTCTGATCTTCTTGTGCCCTATGTGCCTGGTCGCAACCTCAGGTCTTTAGCCAAGGCTTTGTTAACAATTCCACAGTCCAGGCTGACCACCAAGGGAGACCGGGCATTTGCTCTAAGGGTTTCAACACTGTGAAACAATCTTCTTGAGGAGATCAGACTGTCTCTATCTGCTTTTAAAGACATAGGTGAAAGAAGTTACACTTCCAACTATATGTGACCAGTGGTTGGCAAAAACCCCTCACGATTATAAAAACAGCAAGGTCTGCGACATCGCCCGGGGCTGGGGCCCCACCTTGGAGCCAGGCCCGGGGTTGGGGCTCAAATGCGAGCGCCTGGTGGCTAGAGCTTGTGCTCCACCATCTGGTGGTGAGTTGGATCCGTTGGCAGGGAAATAAGCTGGACAGACCTGGCAGGCCCAAACGTTTGGCCCAACCCTCTACAAAAGAGATCTTAAACTCTCACCTCTGGGAGATCTTCACCCAGATTCTGAGGGAGGTTGGGGACATTGAGTCTGAGTGGACCATGTTCTCTGCCTCGATGCAGCTGTCCGAAGCTGTGGCTGCACTGCCTCTGTACAATGCTGTTTTTGTCCTGGCCCTGGAACACAATGAGTTTCCTTCGAAAGGTGGCTAGGCGCTCCCTTAGAAGAGCTAGAAGGGTCTGGAGAGAGGGAAGTCTGGACGTCTCTGCTTAGACTGCTGCCCCTGCAGCCCAACCCCAGATAAGTGGTTGAAAATGGATTGATGGATGTTTGTCATAAAACTCAGCATGGACACCCATGTAATGACTGTGTCTGTAGAAACATTTGTTGAAGGACACCATCAGAAAAAAATAAAACAAGAGATGAGGTCCATCACAGTCCATCACGGTTATCTGAAGAGAATGGGTGTAGCGCACCTCTTGCACAGCTGGAGTAGATCCCAGCCCCCCATGAGCCTCTACAGTTTAGAAAATAGATGAATGAATGTTTCAGTTGGTGGATAAACTGACACTGAAACCTGTCTGACGTGGTTATGATTTCTGCGGTTGGGATGAAGGTTCTCCAGCAGGTAGGCTGCACAGTCCCTGTTTGAGTTTAGCTTGTTAGTGTTTACATATGACTTCTCTATGGGGTAAACAAAGACATAATCTCTCTCCTGTCATTAACCTTTATCATCCGACTGTATACTGTGGCAGTGTAATGACAAACACAGTGTGGTGAAATCTGTATGAGGCCACACAATGCCAAACCTCAAGGTGTGGCTGCCTGCTGTGGTCGCCTCTGCTGCACATAGATGTTTGGTTGGTATGTTGGCAGCTGACAGTTTGATGGTCTGATTGATGGTTGGGATTTCTGCTTTGTCTGCTAATTGTCTGATTGCCTTTAAGCCAGATATGTTGGTCATCCTGCTGCTTGTAGGTCTTGTTTCTGCGCTGTAGACAAATGTTCTGAGTCCAGCTACTTTTAGCATTTGGTGCTAATAAATAAATCTATGGAAACAACTTGCTTACAAATTTGTAATATCTCTCAACACACACGGGGGACAGACAGGAATCTAGATAATGGTTAACAGTCTGGATGTCTATCGGCTTGTTTATCTCATCCTCCTTAGGACAGAGAGAGGGAAAGATTTTGTTTAAAAAGTCTAATCCTCAGGTCTGGTCAGGTCATGTGTCTGCTGTGCTTCTCTGCTCAGGCTGTAACACTGTATGGCAGCTTCATTGAGCATCAGCCGTAAACATCTTTTTTATTTGATTATATTGCTGTACAACTTCAGCTTAAAATATGTATGATTTAAACAGTAACAAACGCAGAAAAGATGCATGCAGCTGTGCATGTATGGGAAATAGATGTAATGTTTGCATGTGTATTAATACAACATGTCACTATGACCTGGAGTGGATATGACACATTAAACAACTACTGTTACAAATAGTACAAAATACTGTACACACCTATGTACATGGCTGCAGAATTACAGCATAAAAACAATCAAGTGATGCTGAAGCAGTCATGCTGTCAAAGTGATGAGAGCCGTCACCATGGTAACCATAACCCAAACAATGATGTTTGTTAAATTTAACCCTGTAAATGGAAGGCCTAAACCTAACCTCACCCACCTGTGGCTGTTATTTTAGTGAAGTGCTTCATGACTGTGATGAACATCACTTCCATCTCATTTTCCCCTCGCACATGCGGTTAGGCATTAGAACACAACCGTTAGCAGAGTACAGTGGTAGGTAAATATTGTGGTTTATTATTGCTGCCTGTAGCCTGACACAGTACATGTCACTTTGCATGTACCAATAGATTTACAATTATGTGTCTATTTGACATTTTGAAACAAGACTCTGTTGACTTTTCCAGCTTGTCAGTTTTTGTGCAGCTTCTCACAAAGTATAACTACTGTGGATTACGTGGGGGTGAGGATGTGTCTGACTTCCTGTTGTCTTTGCCTTGCTGTGCTGTTGTAGGAGTGTTTGCAGCACGAGTGTTGATGATATTTCCTTAATCTGTTGGTGTCTCTTTGCATTTTCTTACCTTGAGGAGTGTTGAGTTTTTGCTGACCCGCCTTCACTCTCTGTTAGAGAACAGGCTAGAATACAGAATAGAAAAGAGACTATTAGTTATGACTAAGACTCATCCTGGTAAGCCTGACTTTCATGGATCATCAGCAGCCTCTTTAGTTGATCCAACATCAGTCATGAAGTTCATGGATGGGTTGCTGTCAATCACCACTCCCATTAGCACAACAGGAGGAGTCAATGCATTCTGCTGCAGACCTGTACTGGTTTATTTGACATGAGGGGGGAGTCACTAAAGCACCAAAAGGCAGACACTGTTCTAACAAGATTCCACAGCAACATACTACAACAACTGAGTTTTTTTCTACGATTCAATGCAGAATTTTACACAAACTTTGTAAAATAAATCAAGTAATCCATCATCCATCAAGTTAATCAGACCATCACAATACTGGTCATGGTGTCATTTTAATAACTGCTGCAAATAAAGCAAATGATGCTGCTACACAACAAAGACACAATACCTAAAATTATAATTTATGTCCATGGTCTATGTGTGCGATCCTTAAAAATATAAAATATGTAATTACCGCAGTTGGGATTTTAATGATGAATGAGTTTGCGTTCTCATACTTGGCAGCACTATTGTCAGACATTTCATTGTTATTATTGAGCAAACCTTTCATCCATTAATCTTACTACTCTCAATCAAGTGTTTGTTCAGACAGAATGCAGGATGAAGGTGTGTGTAGTCTGGCTCTTATTTCCTGTCCTATTGTGTGTTGCCATACAGCAATGTGGTGGGAACGCTCGCTCGTCTTTTCACAGGAGTGTTTGTCGCTCTTTCTGTGTGTCTGTGTGTGCGTCTCTGTGTGTGTGTGTGTGTGGCTGTGGTTTCATACACAAACTAGTTTCTGCTTGCCTCGTGGCTACATCTGAGGTTAGGAGTGTGTGATTGTGTGTGTTGTGAATGTGTGTGTTCTGTGTGTGGTATGAAGTCTCAAAGTGTCAATCAAATTTAAATCCAAAGATTAAAGGAAGGGGATGCCCTTCCCTGTCTTTTAATTATAGTGTTTGCAGTGAGGGAGTCAGGAAGCGCACAGGCTAATGTGGCGTACAGTGCGGCTGCTGTTACCTGGACAGCTAGGCGATGCCATTCTTTCACTGAGCGACTCGTGCTCAATTAATCATTTACATTACAATAAAAAAATGTCCTCGTGATTTTTTTGGGCTACAGGTATAAGGCATTGCAGTTGCCATGGTAACCTAGGTATATTGTGTATGGGTAGAAGGGGAGAGGCTGGAGGCAGACAGGTTAATCCTCTCCAGGCAACCAATTACAGACTTCCATCTTCCATCTTTCCTCCCCCGTATAATCTTATTGACTCACCTTTTACACTCCCCTTCCTCCCTTTTCATCCAACTTTCATCCCAGTTTGTGTTTTATTCTCTCACAGTGCAGCCCAAGAGAAGAATGCAAGGAAGGTACAGTATGTGAGTGTGTGTCATGTAGTAATTTCTAACCACAGTCTTTTCCCACTTATCCTTATCTAGCTGCACAGTTTGCAAAACTTTTCTGAAGATGGCATCCCTACACAAAAGGTGAAGAATCACTGCTTATTAAGCCTTTGTTAAAAAACTACCCCTACCCCCTATCATTCATTACCTTGAAGAAGTCCCTGAAATCTGTGAATTAAGGGGCAATAGCCAAATTGTGCTGCTGTCATACTTGTCAATCCATTTCAGGCAACAAATCAGATGTTGGATAAGGATGGGGCGGTCACCATGGCAACCCAGAAACTGGAGAAAATATCTGTTTAACCCAAACCTTCTAAAGCAAGTATTTCTGTGTTGCCTAAACACAGCAAGAGAACAATAAAAACATGCAAGAACACAAGAAAAACATTTAGTTTATAATACAGCAGACACATAGTGGGGGAGTATGGGTCCAATATTGCCACCAAAGTCCACATAAGCAGATAGGATGGGGATGGTACAGGCTTAAAAAATTGATATAGGCTTTAAAAACAGGGTGAAGATCATCCATTGTCTTAAAACTATGCCTTCTCTACAGTGCCTATTGGAGTAGGATTTCGACATTCAGGTCTAGGCTGTACTTGGACACCCTCATTCCTCTCATCAACTTTCTCTACTTGTAAACTTGTCTTTTAAATATTCGGACATCATATGTGTAATCCAGGGTGCCTCTCAGACAGGATAATATAATAATTTGGCTCTCTGAGTTGGAGCACACATACAGAGGGCCCTTTTTGCAAGTCATGTAGACACATTTTAAGCTTTTCATTCGTCATTTTGCCTTTTTTTTTTTTCGTCTTGGGCTGACTTCATTTCAGCCGCATCATAAAACAATGTGGGTTAGGAAAGGCGGCGTTACTGGAGCAGACAAGACAGTTTGGTGAGGCTTTCATCTGTAAGAGCAGAATACTATATAATCCTTTAATGGGTGGATGTTGAGTCATCCTGACATTCGTCACACTGAGAAGCATCTGTCACACTGTGGGTTGTGAAATCACGTGAAACTCCAAAAAATTCAAAAATATTGCAATTAATGGAAAAAAGAAAGGAATTCATGCTGTTTGTATTTTGTCATAGTTCATATAAAAACATCATCAAAAGTCTTTTCTCATGTGGTTGAAACACTAAATTCTGAATATATTGTTCTGTATCATTTACATGTTCCAGATTTAGTTACTGTCTGTTGTTTGTCCCTCATGTGGATGTCATTTCCTAAAGTTTTGATTTTTCTGTTGCAGTTAATTGTTTCCAGTCATGCTGCCACAACCAGACATTTTGATTCTGGGTCATACATTAATCCCTTTGGCCCAGCTATGTTTGTTTTAGCACTGATTAGTCACTTAGAAAACAAACATCTTAATTCTGCCAGTCCTCATGAAGTGCCACCAAATAAGATGCAGACCCCAAACACACCAAGCTTCCACTCTGTGGATCTGCTTTGCTGTGGAACAATCAATCCCTCCGACACGTCGCCAGTGATCCCACTCTGGCTTTTATAGTGCTGTATCTGCTGCAGGCTTCCTATAAGACAAGATGGCTGCCCGCAGTGAGTACATAAAATCATAAGATCTGTTTGGAAAGCACACTGATAACTGGTGTTGATCTAAAAACACAAAGAATGCAATAAAAAGGTCCAAAATTGATCCAAATAAAACCAATCAAAAACAATACAGGTCCTTTTAAGACTGTCTGGCTTCAGGGACACCAATTAGGCCCTTGTTCCTGGTGTTTGAGTACCCCAGGGAAGCCCTCACTCTGGAGACTCCCTCCTCCCCCCAGTTCCTCTCACCACATAAATCCCTGTGCTGGGATTAAAGAGGACTGGGCTGGAAAGAGATGACCCACAAAGCTCTTTTTTTTGTTCCTATATGAGAGAGAAGGTGTGGGGTTATGTGTGGGGGAGGGCTGGAGGTAAAGGTGTGTCTGTCTGGGCATTAGGATCAATGCACATGCTTGCTGTCCTGCTCCGAGCCTCCCTTCCTGTCTGTCGGCTCACCTGCAGAGGTGTGTGTGTGTCGCCAGAAGGAGGTATTAGTGAACAATAGGATGAAGGAATGAAAATGGCAGCCTGCTTTTGGCTTGGACCACATTGCAGTGTACACACTAAAATAACATGAGTGATGAGGCTGTTCCACTGTAAAAGAGAGTGCCATTGTATCAGTGGTAGTCTATTGATATTTTAGTGCTTAAAAAAAGAACATGTGCTTATTCCCAGCATCTCTTTATGTTCACGGGGGGCGGGGAGCTGCCACAATAACAGCCGAAAATGGCAACTGCATGACAGCAATGGTTTTCCTTCCTTGTCTGCTTTACAACGACTTTCACCCAACCTCAATGATTTTAATGTGTAACCTTATTTTTATACCAAATCCAGCCATGATGCTCAAAAGCAAAACTTAACCACTGGCAAAAACAAAACAGCTCAGGGTGTCAGGGGGACTTGAACCCCAGACTCCTGAGTGAAAGTTCACAGCGATGTATGTATATATATATGTATATGTGTATATATATATGTATGTATATATATATATATGTATATATATGTATGTATATATATATATATATATGTATATGTGTATATGTGTATATATATGTATGTATATATATATATGTGTGTGTACATATATATGTATACATGTGTATATATATATATATATATATGTATACATGTATATATATATATATATATATATATATGTGTGTGTACATATATATGTATACATGTATATATGTGAGATATGATGGCTTATTTTGCTGCAAACTGAAATTTGTCTTATAGCAGAACAGGTATTTTTTTAATATATCTTAAAGCACATATATAATTTCTCCAACATTACATTCATCGGCATCTTATGGAAAATGTAAATATGGACAGAACTTCAATGCTTATATGATCATCTGTCTTTATGTCATCATGGTGTTTAACTGCACGTCCATGAGAGGTTTCATTTTATCATTTAGCTATTTATGTGAAGTTATTTTCACGTTCTCTTTGACATTGAAGGGGTTTCTCTTTCAAATCTTCCACTGCTCTCAGCCCCTTTGTATTGGCACATTGTTGGAACAGACCCACACACACACACAATGACGCTTGTTAGGCCCTGGCAGAGAAAAGGAAAAAAAATCTGAAGTAGCAAAGGAGGGAAAGAAAAAAAAATCATCCCTGAGGTAGCTTGTAAATTGCACTGGAATGTTGCCACAACCAATCAAATCACGGGAGACGGAGCCAGAGAAGGAGGTGCTGGTGCTCAGCAATGATGATGCTAATTCAGCCAATTAGAGGCGGGCGGGCCACGCTCTGTTTTCCTCCGCCTCCTCCTCCTCCTCCACCTCCACCACCTCCTTCTTCCACAATGTCAATGGCAACATTTATCCCCCAATAAAACAGACATGATCTCAGGAGCCTGGGCCCTGCCAGGGCTTTCCGTTCCTACAAATTTCACTTGATTGTACAGTGCTCTGCCTGTAAGCCCTTGGAGGGATGATTACTGAGCTTGTGTTACATGTTTAAAGGGAGATTCCATTATATTTTTCAATGTCTTTTTTTCCTGTATTGATATGTGGATTTTCTTTTTAGGGGAGAAATATTAAGACTGACACAACGAAACAGCTAGGGTTTGTAGGGTTTTAATCTGGAATATCACTTCTCACTCAAAACAGAAAAGTCAAAATAAACACATTAAGGACACTCGTGACATCATCAAGTAAGGGTTTGGTCTTAGAAATATAAAATATTGACTTAAGAACTAAAGCGAACATGACTGGGCAGAGCAGGAAGTGTTTCAAGGTCTGTGATTAATGATGATACATGATAGAAAGAAACTGAACCCTGCTTTATAAATGTGACTGACTCCAGCAGACGAACTGCATTTCCCTCTCTGCACTGATCACATTCATCTTTTCCCATCATCACATGTAGATGAAAGTCATGTGAGCCTTTTGTTTTTTTTATGTACTGCAGCAATGAGATTATTCTAACATAGATGTTTTATCATCATAACCCTACATAAATAATTAGTCACAGTGTCCTCAGTGTAAATGCGGCGCTCTACCTGCAGGACAGCGTGGAACAGCGACACCATTATGCTGTGATCTGCAGGATATGAAGCCTGATGAGTTGAGGTGTCAGTGTAGCGGTGAGGTGCACGCACCCTCTTCTGTTTTGACTGCACTATTTTTTTTCTGCATGCTGATGCAAGTCTGTGTGATTTGTAATACAGAAAGACGTTCTGACCAAGTTTTATTATTTTTTTTAATGCACAGGATTCATTTATTGTTTGATGCTTTCCTGTTTGTTTAATTAGCCTTTGTGTGAACAGCAACTTCTATATACAAAGGCTTATTTGTTCTTTTGTGGAATTATTTTATGTCTGTGGTCATTTTTAGTTTGGTTAATTAACAAATTGACACTTTAGTACATTGTGTTTTTTTTCTTAAGTTTTTTACTACACCTAAATTAAGTCCATTACATTCTGTACAGTGTAAACATTTCTTCATGCTGCATATCTGCCCTCCTTAATTTTCTATTTTATGCCAATTTTTCAGGGAGTTTAGGTACACATCTGTGTTGTACATTTATATGAAGTTCAAATTACTGTTTAGGACCCTTTCTCTCTCTCTCTCTCTCTCTCTCTCTCTCTCATGTCATGATTCAATGTTTCAAATTTTTGGAACCATGTTTGGAAAGTTTGCGTGCTCACTACGAGATGGTGCCATCATCTGTTTAAGTTTGAAAGTTTCTTTCTCTTGTTGGTTACTAAACAACATGTCAGTGTTTGTCCGCTGTATTGTAAAAACATGAGGCTGAACAGGAAATGGTGGCTTCCATTTCCAGAAGAGGGCTGTATGCAGCAGTGATCTCCACCTCTCCGACACCTTTTTGTCTCTAAACTCTAAATATTCTCAAATACTTGGATTCTAGTGCCCAGAAGGCCCAACAAAAGTTCAATATGAGCTTTTATGTGCCGATATTTTGAAGCTGTTAAGGACTTTGGATTTAATCCCCTCACATAAAAAAGGAAATCAACTTAAAATGCACAGATAACACTTCTTCCCTTCCTTCACATTATATCTGTCAACATTCTCCTGTCCGGACGAACACATCTGCTAATCTTTAAGATTTTTTTCATAAGTCTCATTAAGACTATCTGAATTAATTAATGATTGCTGCTTTAATTGACGACTAATTAAAGAGTATAAAGGGATCCAGGGTGAGGCTTTAATGCTGTAAAAGATCAGCTTGGCTCAGCCGAGGCCTCATGTAAGGCCCTGCAGCACTGACCCCACATCTGCTGCACAAACCTCCCTATAGAAGCCAGGCAGGGCCTGTGTGTGTGTGTGTGTGTGTGTGTGTGTGAGAGAGAGTGTGTGTGAGGGGCTTATGGCTCTGCTGGCCCAGCGAACAGCCTGCCAGGGTTTATAAGACAGTAAGGACTCTATTAGAAAGCACTCTGTCTGCCTGTAGGAGGCTTCAGCAGGTCCACCTGACATCACTGAAATACTTTTTTTTTAATGTATTTGTCTTTTTCACATGATTGGTCTATTTCTTGTGAAGGCTTCGCTGTTTTTACATCATGTTATCTCCTATAAAATCACATTTCTTAGCAATTATCACTGCTCTTTGTGAAAGGATACACACTGTTATCACATGTTGTCTCACTATTTATTAAACCCTGCACTTTAACAGGTTAGGTTTTACAGGGCTGGGGTGAGGGTATAAGAAATATGTTAAACAGTAGTCAGGTGGAGGTTAGTGTTTGTGTAAGCAGTGAAAATAAAAATATGTCTGCAGTCTGAAATTAAGAATGATTTAAAATTCAGACATATGTTGGAAAAACCATGTGGAGAATGTGATTTAAAACTTAAATTCAAGAAAAGCTAAATCAAGGTGTTCTTGTGGTATAATCAGCAGCACATCATATTTATTATTGACCCTGTTGATTTGTAATTTGACGTTTGAAGGCATATTTTAATGTGTCTAATCATCACAACACACGTCTGCGTTCATGATTCATCCTGAAGGGACCGACTTCACATGTTCACAGCATCAGTGAAGACACTTCAATTCACGTGTCAGCATCTTTGCATCAAGTCAAATAGTAAACCACACACACACACGCGCACACACACACACGCGCAGGGTGATTCATGTCGTCCGCTGGAGACGGAGGTCTTCGCGCTGGAAATCGATCTGTGTCCATCAGATCAGGTGACATTTTTCCTGCCTCCTCTGGCTTCAGGTCAGATGATCACTTCTGACAATTTTCACTCTTTTTGTCTTTCACCTTCTCTCATCTGGCCTCATGTTTTCTCACCGTAATCTCTGCTCCTCTGTCTGTGAGAACTAAAACAATGATCCGCTTCCATCTCGTGATGCTTCATGTGGTGCCGGTGGAAAATGAAGTGAATTATTTTACTTTCATATTATAGATCTGTTTCACCTTCGCCATCTAATTTAGCAGTTTCAGCTTGTTAAACTTCAAGTTAATGCGTAAAAAATCTGACTGTTAATATTTCAGAAAATATGTGTGGACGGTTGTTTCTTCCCGTCTTCTCTTCGTTAAAGATTATTTCCGCTGTAAAATAAGAGCTTCTTCTCTAAGAGGCTCGAGTGTGGAACAATAAAGAAAAAGAGACGAACCCTCTGATTAAAAGAAAAAAAAATATTTTAAAATAATTTTTTCCCCATTTGACGTTTTATAATTTTTTTAATTTTTAAGTAAAATAGTCCGTTTTCGTTTCCTATAATTTATAATTTTCTTTTTGTGTTTTACTGTTGATTAAATATAATAATATAATTTTATTTTGTAATTTCTTACATTAAAAATTCTGTTATCGTCTACTGATAAACCAATACATACTGTAAAATTAATTGTTTTTAAAATGTTTTTTTCTGGCAAGATGGTTATTTCTTTATAGTTAAATAAATAATTTTTAAATCCTTTAATTGAACTTTTAAAATGAGAGATTTGGTTTAATTGAGCCTGCGTGTGTGGATTTTAATCCTTTTAACTTTTTCTTTTTTTAATAAACTCTTCTCCGGCTTTGATCCTCTTTAATCTGAATCCTCTGACATCGTTTGAAACAACAAATTAAAATGCATTCTGAGATTGTCCCTGGTTTAAATATAAACTCGTGTCTTGATAAAACTTTTTACAGCGGGATGAAACTCTCAGCGTCTAAATTTCACTCGTCTGCGTCTTTGAATCATTTCTTTTAAAGCTCGTTTTTATTTCAAAGCAAACGAGTTCATAAGGTTTGAGTCGCTCCGCGGCGCTTTGTGGCCTTTTTCTGGTCTAAGTGAGAAAAGTGTTGCGACATTAAGGGACGCGCACGAAGCTTCGTTTGAGTTCAGTCATTTTTAACCCTTAGTGGCGGCTGTCATGGAAAAGTTAACACACAGACTGACCAATATTTACCAGTCTCATTGCAGATTAAACATCCTGGTGTTTTTAATTCTGAAGCTTAAATATTTGGAAGGTAAAATAAAAGTAATTAAAGCACACTGACTGGTTCTTCTGGGATTGAAGAAAGATTCATAAAATAAGCAAAACTGTAAATACTGTGAATTCTTCCTCCTCCTCTTCCTCTTTACCTGATTTGAACAAACCTCTCTTTCCATTAATGCAGCCAGGTGCTTTTTTTCCTTGTGAAAGGGCGGTAAATTCTCCTCCCCTCCTTCTTGCCTCCTTCATTTTTACCAAACTGGTCTGTTTCTGATTGAAGCCTAAAGGTCAGCTTTGGAGTTTTTCTTTTAAAGCATCTCTGACTGCGGCTTTGTGGCCAAAAGCTAACAATAAAGCCCTCAACTCCCCTTGAAATAACTGAGATTTTTTTATCAAGCCTCTGAACACCCCTTTTCCCTTCACAGGGCTTAAGTGCTTTCATGTCTGTAATAACTTTGTATACAGTGTATGTATACACACTAAGCTACAACAAGGTGATAATAAACCAGCTGCTAACTGCTCATGGTGTGGCTAAAGCTGTGCAGAATTATCACTGGTCTGCCGTATATTTCATAAGAAAAATGGACAGCACGTCAATAGGTTTTGATTTAATATCGCTGTGGTCAGTTTTAGTCGACAAAAACAGACACGTTTAATCAAATTCCTCCATTCCTTTGAGTAAATTTGTGCCGCAGCTTCACCTTAATGAGGCGGTGTGGGATTTCACTGTCGTCAAGAAGGAAAAAAAAGGTCTGATTGATGCAGAGAATTTAGTTTTTGTCTCCGCTCCTTTTTTAAAGTGTGCAACTGGTTTTACTTATTTTTCAAAAAAGTAAATGTGTGGTGGCTCAAAGATGTAAATGCACTGTAACTTAGAGTAGTACAGATAACACAGGAAGTGTTTCCAGGGGACTCCCAAAAAGTGACGGACCTAGTTCGGACAAGGTTGTTAAACTCTAGTACGGGACAGTTTAAGGGTTTTTTTTCTGGCTGATGACATTTATCATTTGCGTTCTGCCTATTATTAATATCAGGTCCATCACTTTTTTGGGGTCCCCCTGGAAACATTTCCGTTTGGGAACCACTTCCATTTTCTTAAGTTGCTGCTTGTTCTGCTGTCTCTTAAGTGCAAAATCTAGCAGATTTATTATCAAATCTGTCACTTTGTTGCTCAAAGCTTTAACAACTTGTCAAATGTTCAGCTTCAGGAACTTGACCTTGGGCTCAGGGTCACCGTTTGCACCCCTCAGACAGTCAGTGGGTCAGAGTCTGAGTTTTAAAGAATTTCATTTATTTGTCTCAGAGACGTCTCCCAGAAAATGTTTTAATCTCTAAAAGTCTAAAAATGTAGACACCCCATCGTCCCTCCTCTGGGTCTGGGGCCCGTGTTTGAACCACCCTTACCAATTATACCTGATATGGCTGCTGGGATCCTCTCTCTTCAGTCCTCAAGTGTTTTTCATCAGGCTTCAAGTGCTCTTCATACAGAGTATCACTGATAGCATGAAGCTAACACACACACTCAGCCCGGTAAACCTGAGATTAAAGTTGATTTTCTCCTGTCTTGATTCAGTCAGTGTGTCTCTATGAGCACAGAGGAGTGATTAGTCTGGATTAAAATTAATTTGAGCATTCAATCATATGATACTGTTCTGTTAAATACAGCAGAGAAACACAATATAAAGATTCTGTTGCAGTTTATCACAGTTTTTTTCTTTTTTATTTGACTATATTCTGTAGTTTTCTATTAAAAGCATTTTCCTAAATTACATCCTAATTTACACACAAGATTTTCACCCAGTGTAACCCTAGTCCCATTTTTACAGAAACAAAAAGTAACTTTTTGTCACATGTGAATAGTTTAAATGTAAAAAAAAAACCCTAACTTTTATAACTACACTGTAAATTATAAACCGTTGAATGAATATAGAAACTCAAACTAAATATATCTGGAATGAAATGGCCAAAATCTGCATGTATATTTTGTCTGTGTCTGCTGTTAGTCATGCAGAGGCCTTCTTGTCCTGCTTCCAGCTCCACACACAGACACAACGGCACTTTCTCAGGGCTGCAGCTCGGCTCTGCTGTTCCGTGATAATGATAAGGCCTTAAATCCCTCTGTAGATTTGACCTTTGTCCCCCTCTCTATTTTTAAAACTGCCTTGTGCGTCGAAGAGTTGCGATCCCGGGCCGGTGCTGGAGGAGGATTAGGTGTATGTTTGGGCAGAGGTGACTTCAGGAGCCCCCCTCTGTTTAGTTTGGCAACCCCACAACCACCACACAGCTGCTGGCAAAACCCTGCTTGATCTAGCAGATACCCAAAATCATTATGTGGTGTTTGTTATGGAGAGAGGGCGAACGAGTGAGGAGAAGAGAACAGAAAAAAGAAAAGATTTACTTTTGTTTGAGGAGGACTTTGAGGATTGGTCACTCAGACATGTTACAGGCGTCCTTTCAAACTATTTACACTGGACTTCCCCTTTTTTTTAAACTGTTATCAGCAGCGATTTGATCACATATTCGTCATATTTGTGCTAGGAAACTCCTGAAGCATGCAAAATGATATGAAAATGTCGTTCAAACACTCGTGGGAGCTCCCATAGTGGTATGGAAATATTCATATATACAACAGTGTGGTGCTCGTTACTGGATGTAAATATGTTTCCTTTATACACATATTTTTGATTAAATTATGCATAAAGTGCTTCTTTATTTTATTACTCTACAGTAAACCGTCAGAGTACTTTAGTATGTTAATTATATTAAATCTGATTCTTTAAGGTGCTGAAGCTGCTTTAGATGGAGCTACTTTAAAGTAGTTTTTACAGTGCATCCTATCTTAATTCAAAACAAATGCATATTTTCCTCAGAAATGCACATTTAAAGTGCACGTCGGTGAAAAATATTCTGACATTAAAGACTCTGCAAAGCTTCAGAAACGTTGAATTTTAATCTCTTCTTTGACTTTTCCTCCACTGTTTGAAGCAGTCCGTCATTCTTACGAAGACAAACTCGTCCTCCGGCTGACAGTTAATGGGTTTGGCCCATTGATTAATTGTGATAAATGGGAGCTCATTCATAACCCATTGTGCTGTTGGCCCCATGTGCTGTCAGATCCAAAAAAAAAAAAAAAAAAAAAAAAAAAGAAGCAGCAGAGTCCAGTCACTGTTTTCCACAGCAGAACGAGGAAAACTACTGCCCCCTGTTGGCCTTAGCTGCTCACTGAGGAGCAATGATGGAAGAGTTTATAAAACTGAGTCCATGATACATGATAAACAGGAATACACACACACACACACATGCACGCATGCTGTGATTAGAAATAAGATATTTATCTCCTGTGTCAATTCGTGTGTTAATATGAAAAACACATGAAAAATGTAGCTGCGAGCGGCGATCAGGGGGTTTAAGCCCATATGGGAATGTTAATAATTTAAGGCTGTCAGGGGTCAAGAGCTGCATGGGAATGTTGAGAATGTTGAGAGAGGAGTTTCTGGTTATCACGCACAAAATGACAATGGGAGGGCACCAGTAAGGTTGCTGTTTATTATTATAATTATTATTATTTTTATTATTATTATTAATATTGATTTGTCTAACAAGTTTTATATAAGTGTTGCTGTTGTTGTAAAACTCAGTAGTTGTTCTTCTACTTTCTTTCTCATAAATTACAGATTTCTTTGACGATAAATCCATCTGCCGTTTCCATGGTTACATGTCAGATGGCAGCTTGTTTTTCTTTTGTACTTTGACAACAAGAGTCGCTTTCTTTCAGCTGTGTGTATCTTGATGTGGGGGCAGGGTAAAATTTGTGAATGTGCTGATTGATTTAAAAAAATGAGTCAGACAAAATGTGCTGTTGCATCACACACAGATGTGGACAGAAACTGAATCAGTTGGCTTTGTTTTATTATGGCTGTACAGGCTTGCCTTACTTTCTTATACAGACTTTTGTTGCTTTATTGTTCCATGATTGTGTGGTGTGTCGGGTCACGCCAACATGTCACCAGTGTTCTGTTTTGGCTAGAAATGGTGCAAAGTGACATGTGAGTAGATTATAAGGCGTAGTTAGTCATGGCACGATTCACTGTACCATCGCTGATCCTCATATGCCTTGTCACCTTGCACCTTGGCAGCCATGTTTCTGTTAGTCTCCCCCTGGGGAGCTGTGGCTACATCTGTAGTTTACCACATGTGAATGTGGTGTGAATGAATAATGCAGCTGTAAAGCGTCTTTGAGTGTCTTTAATATTATTATTATATGATGGCTATACTGTCTGTAGCCATGAGGCTGCTAATGTCTGTGTATACATTTAGTCACTTTACATGAGGTTCTGCTCAAACATCCACACACCAACCAATGAAAGAGGCTCTTTGTTTTTAAAAAAAAAAACTTTATTTTTATATAGCGCCTTTTACAATTACAGAATAACAGAAACCCAAAGCCTGACCCCTGAGCGAGCAGTTATGGCAGCAGCAGCAGCAAGAAATAGTTAAAACGAGGAGAGACCTTGAGCTCATAGGATGGGGACCCTGTTGCTGATGGCTGACTGGGTAAAGTAGGTGAAGTGGAGGCAGACGAGGGAGAGATTTCTTTGTTAAATTATACTGCTGACAAGATCACCAAAGGTTTTTCTATAAGGTTTTCTTCTCATTTTGCTCAAACGTGCCAGAAGGAAGCTTCATGCTACCAAAAGTAAACACAGGTATGATACAGGGAGCGGTGACGTGCAGAGCCATGTTAAAGGGGGATGTATAGCCGGTGGATATTATTAAAGAAGGTGGAGCCAAGATGTGAATGAACCATTTACTCCGAGCAGCAATACTGAGGAGGAAAGTCGCCATTTTGGATCCAAGTTAAAAATGTTGGGAACCCATGGATCTCTGTAAGATATAATCAGATTCATATATAGATGGGACATCACGCTCAGTGACACATGTTCATCAGTAACTCATCTGTTCTCGTCAGAGTCCTGACCGACACTTAGTTAAGAAACATCAGCAGCCATGTGACTGAGCAGTGACCAAGCTCTCTGTCCAATTGTTAGCTCCAAGAAAAGGCACAAGTGTTGTTTTTAAAATTCCGACCTTTCCATAACCTTAACCTCTTTGACCAAAGGTCGACTCAACATTAACGAAGTACAAAATGTAGCCATCTTTAACCGAAGAGCTTTGCAGCACTGCTAAGATAAGTTTTTACTTTTTCTTTCCTCTCTCTCCTCACGCTCTCAGACCTACACTGTTTCTATTACACTCCCTCTCTCCACACACACACACAGAAAGCAACATGCAGCTCAACGAGATCTGAGGCCAGATATTTGATTTACACCGGTGAGGTCAAAGAGAATGCATTAGGACCTTTTGCAGGAGAGGCGCAGGGAACAGCCAAGAGTTATAAAGTGGTCAGATGGATGCTGACACATGGCCCTTCATAACAATCAGTACAAGAGTTAGATGCACTGGCCCTGACCTCCTCCTGGCTAACACTCTGATCCGTACACTGCACCCCCCCCCCCTCCCCCCTGCTCCTACACACCACCCCCAGCCAAACACACCAGCTACCACCACTCCACACTTCTTTAAGTACAGTTTTTAAATGTTTTATCATCATATAATTTAGTGTGCATATCTCAGTTATAACCTGGAAGTGAAGACCCGGGGCAGAGGCTGAGTAACTCCCCTTTTAATGATCTTCTTCAGTTTTTCTCTCTTCCTCCCTTCTCCTTATTAAATCATTCTAATGAAGATCATTCCATCATAAAGATCATTTTTACAACTTCTACAGCTATTTGTCAAAATAGTTTTGATAAAATCGCAACTAAACCTTAATCTAAGCCACGTAAGGTAACACATTAAGCAGTTTCTTTATCATCTCCTGAGTTCTTCCTCATTTTGTGTTGCACCTGCGTTGCTGTTCCTAAAACTCGCTTAACCACTACCAAATTTAGAGACCTGTTTTTGTGTCTATTTTCTTTAAGTGGAAAAATATAAAATTATAAAATAATTTAAAAAATGGAAAATAAGTAAATATATAAAGGTAGATAGCATATGAGATAAATATAAAGAGCACTGTTCAGCATGTTTTCCACATGTTTCTGTGTGTGTGTGTGTGTGTGTGTGTCATTGTGGTCTGTTCTTCACTGGTTGTATGGTGACTGCTTGCAGAGCACCTCCAGCTCTGTATCTTTCCATGCATGGCACAGAAACCTGACTGTATATATACTGTATAGGAAACTATACACACATAAATGTTTACATAAATAACAAAATACAATATCCTGCTCTGTGACAGTTGTATTATTCTCCTGCCAGACCTCTCTGTGTCTCCAGGCCTCTCTCAATGTTTACATCACTTTTTATAACTCTGGGATGACAGACCTACTCACAACTACTACAGCCTACACACACACATACACACACACACATTTACACAGTTGTGCCTGGACAGCGTCAGGCAACACTTCAAAGTGCAGGATCCCCCTTTTTACAAGCCATATTAGGCTCACATCAAAGCGTGCTCTGAGCTTCAGACCAGAGTCTCTGCTTCACAGCGCCGTGATGAAACACTGCGTCACATCGGACCTGAAATCAGAATATCTGCAGCGTGGAGCTGTTCCTGCTGTAAACATCAGGAAACGTACCTGTATACCTGCTGAATGTATCTGCTTTAGTTGCTTTAATGAGGAGCTTTGAATGTTAAGAACTTGCTTTGTCACCTTTTGTCCATGGACCTGCTTACAGTCTGGATTTGGCAGCAGCTGCATGGTCAGAAAGAATCCACACTACTTATCAGATCAGTAAGCTAAACCTGCTAAAGCTACAAAATCTACTTGATCTCAGCCTTAAGTAAACTGATGTTGGCACATTTTTGGTTTCCTAATTCACAATAAACTTTAAAAAACACTTTTTTCATGCATTTCATATTTCTGTGTTGCTGCACAGTTTTTCTGTGTATACAGTGGGTCAAGGAAACTCAAAGCGATCTTCTTTTCTCTCCTTCTGTCGATAATCTCTTGGTGAAAAGCACTTCAAAGCGTCACGCAGAGCCTCGCTTAGCCTCTGTTGCTTTAGCGTGTTTCACGCCTTGATTCTCATGCAGCGCGGTGAAACACTGGATGTGTCAGAGCATCTGAGATACCCCCACACATCAGGGCTGCCCAACTGTAGTCATGGTAGCAACCAAATAAATAACAAGCGTAATCATTACGCAGAATTGTGTTGACAAAGAGGAACTATCCGTCTTTTTGACAACAGCAGAGTCCTTTGATAAACAGAGCAGCACCCACGGCTGCTCACAGGTACTGTTGTCTTTGTTCTACAGACCTTTTTTTTCTCTTTTTCATCGGTGCATAAAAGTGTACACAGGAAAGTTGATTGTGACCGAGTGCCACTGTGCACGAGTGCCGGCGTTTCTTCCAAAGGCTACATGGGCAGAGCTTCAACCTTTAACATATCATTCCCATCCTCACTGGTAGCTCCATGAACCTGGATCTTTCCTGGACTGAAGCGTGACTAGTTTTTCGTGGCACATTTCTGCCACTTGGCACAGAGTGACAGTAAACTTTGTCAGGCTGCATATTTCTCTTTGCTTTTCACTCACCACTCCTCGCCCTGCCAAACAGAACATGTAGGCCACCTATTCATCTGCATCTGTTTACTCTTTGTTTTAGGCCCTGCGTGTTTTTCCAATGAACGGCATTTTAAAGGGAAACTCCCTTCACACAAGTTGACTTTGTGCAACCGTACCACCCGTCTTGATGCTAAAGTCCCACAATTCATCAGTTCCTCTCTGACACAGGGCTGCTGTCATCCCAGCGGTTTGAATCACTACTCCGCCTCTTTCATCTTTACAGCAAACATCAGTACTTCTTTTAATACATCAATGCAAATAAATGCAGATTAGCATTTAAAGCTGACCCATCCTCCTACATTGACTCTCTACACTGTCCTCTTGTGGTATAAAGGCCAGTTTCAAGGCTGCAGTTCCACAAATGGCCACTTGAGGCTAGTTCCCATACTGAGTCAATTGAAACTAAAGTCAGCGTGCCCCCATTAGGTGCTAGCTGCAAGCCTTGGACTCTCCGCCCAACTTGATTCCACTCTTACTCCACCTTTTTGCTGAGAGTCAGGCACTGTCAAGATGGCGACGGTCACGCTGAGTTTGAAAGTCCTAACAGAGAAGCTTATATGCGGCGTTAGCTGTAGCTGGTTTGCATTCTAGCTTCATTAGATATCGCTGCAGCACAAAACATAGATGTTACCAACATAATAATAATAATATTTACTTTTTAAATCATTTCAATCTTACAAGTTGTAGTTTTAAGAGAATGTCTTCTACTATTATGTCTTATTTTATATGGTATTGAGGCGGTTTTTGTGCCTTAGAATCTGCACAATGTTCCTTTAGCAAAAGGTCACACGTTGGTCACATAAACTCAGCAAGCTTTAGCACAGAGAAAGAAAGTCTTTGGTGATTTCGGTTTAACCGAATGTGTTGAATTAATTAAAAGTTTATAGCTCACAATTTGGGCCCAAACTGTATCATTACTGTAGGGCACAATTAAACAAACCACTCATCCAGAGGTGTACTGTTAGCTGTCAACGTTATGAGCGAGGAGGAGCGCCGGCGGAGTGTTTTTCTGTTGGTGTGAATGAACAAAACACAAAGTTATTTTTCTGCTAACAATGCTGCGTTGTACAGAAATAGGTCTGTAGAGACGTTTTTATTGCTGCAAATTTTTTTTTTAAAGTCCTGAAATGACTGCAGCTTGGCCCATAAAGAGTGACGTGTGTGTGAAACAGACAGCAGCATTTTCAGTGTGTTTCTGGCAGTTGAACACAAACCTCCTTCGTTTCATTTAACATGCTTTTTTGTGTCTGTATGCAGAATGAGTCACTCCAAGGCGTTTTCACTGCAGAGTAAACTGGGCAGAAACTCCCATTCATCAAACAGGTATGTGTGTTGTCTTTGCTAACAGAAGGGATGCAAAAAAAAAGAGAGAGAAAAGGCCAGTGAGTTATTTTAGCAGTGTTTGGGCTTCCCTCCAAGCCTTCATACCATCCCCGGGCTGTCCCTGTATCTCCCACACATGAGGCCCCCGGGGCGGTGAGGGGACGGCAGAATCCCTGCAGGATTAACACAAAGTCCTCTAATGGAGCCTGAGGTGCAGAGACCCTGCACACAGCAACAAAATTTAAAGATCACCTCTTAAGCTTTAGGTGCTTAGGTTAGATATTCAGCTAGTCTGGCTCCTGGTGTTCAGCAGCACTGTCGGTGATTGTGTGTATTCTGAAGCTGAGTGGCGATTGTTGGAAATGGAAACTGGCATTGGGAGTTGGAAGCAAAGCAGCGAATGTGCCGCTGGGTAGACTTAATTCTGAGTAATTATCTATTTACAATTCAGTGTGTGTGTGGCTGCATACAATATAAGTCAGAAATCTGTTTCTGCTATTTTATAATTAGCCCTTATCCCCGTCTAATTCTGAATTTACCAACCTCTGCGCCTGTTTTTTTTTAAAGCTGTTTAAGGAACCTCTGACTTAATTTATTTTCAAAGCCCGTGCTTCTTTCTGCTGTTCATTTATGAAGCTGTACATGCCGTAAATTTCCAAAATCCTCATCCTAAAACTAAATTACTGCTGATAAACTGTGAGGAAATCGCCGTCTGTCAGATCATATCTTCTGAAAAAGGACAAAGAGGTAAAACGAGATAGGCCTCGTCAAACCAAATCCTCCCAGATTCATTCACCCAAACTATCTCCAAGTCATTGGGCATTAACAAGGATCTAATAGGCTAATTGCCATTAGTAATGGTTGTTATCAGTGAGGCTTAGGCGGCCTATCGCCCAGTGTGAAGTTTGAGAGCGTGTGTGTGTGTGTGTTCCTCGCCCTGAGGAGAGGCTCTTGGGTAATCCTGTGTTGACCAGAGGGCTTCGTGGTCCATTACAGGTCACGGTTTGAGACGGAGGGTAAACAAATTCCTAACTAACGAGGGATGAGGGAGGGAGAAGGCCGGCCTTCACACCCTCCTCTTCCTCCTCCTCCTCCTCCTCCTCCGCCTCTTAGCTGATGGCATGACCTCGCTTGTGTCATGCAGACAAATCCAGATGTAACAAATTAGTGTTGCTACAACGGTCACTTTGGGTGCCATTTTAAAGTCATTGTATTGTTTTTATATTTTCTTTTATTGCTGCATAGCGGAAAAAAAATGTGAACAAGTCAAAGAATAGATATGAATATATTTATTAAAACAAAAATTAGTAAGTTATCTAAACTTTTACACGACCAACTTCAGTTTAATTACCGGCTAAATAATGCTGCTTGATGGTATGTGATGGGTAGATACTGCTCAACACACACACAAAGAGCACTTTCTCACACAGCTCTGGACTCATGCACAGACCTGTATGTGCTTACTGTGTTATTTTAGGCCACATTGAAACAGAGTAGATTTAACTATTTGTGGAGTGAAAGCCACTCAGAGAATCTCTATAGCAGGATAGTCAGTGTAGTTTGTGCCTGCGAAGCGCCGAGCGGTGAGACTAAAGAGTTAACGCTCTGATCACTTGTTTCCTACAAACTGAGCATCATTTCAGTTTGTTTAGACACCAAACTGTAATTTTAAGGTGCTTTCTAAAAAACACTGTGATTATGTTCAATTTTAATTCTATTCAATGTTATTTATTTAAACTCTGAGCGGACCCAGCTCACAAGAGAGAAGCATCCTGCTGATAGCCGGCCGAGGTAGAGGAGGAGGAGAAGAGGTAAACAGGCTGTTGTAATTGTGATGCTGAAAAATGATGTACTGTGTTTGTTGTTTCCACTTATTCGGGCCCTCACCTGTGGAACAACCTTCCTGAATACATGAGGTCTGCTCAGTCACTTTTTTTAAGTCAGGTCTGAAAACAGTTAAATTCCACACTCTTCTCATTGAATCGTTCTCATTTAATTTGATGTTTTTTATGGTTTTATTTTTTATGATTTTAATTTCTTTCCTAATTTAATGTTTTAAAATGTTTTTATTCTGTGGTTACATCCTGTGTAAAGCACTCTGAATTGCCATGTGTATGAATGGTGCTATATAAATAAACGTTCCTTAGCCTTTTAGCTGATATGTTGTTCAAGTTAATCACAGTAGCACTACATGGAAAACGACATGGGCAGGTGTCGACAGTAGACGCTGGCTTTGTCAGAGGATTCAGTTCAGCATGCTGATCTGGAGGGAAAGAGACCTGCAGAAAGATACAGAGAGAGAGCACACAGTTAGTAATGTAAAATCCTCACCGGCCTGATGAGAGTTAAGAGTGGAGAGGAAGAAGAGGAGAGGAGGTGGGGGAATAGAGATGAGGGTGGTGGTGAGGAGCTTTGTGTCCCCTGGCAGCACAGGCCTATAGCAGCATAGCTATGATAAAGGTTAAAGACTAAAAGTTAGTATTCTGTTCTATCTGCGGCTACCTTCCTACCTACTTTGTTTGAGGCTAACTACACCCTTTACTAAACAGAAAGGTTCAAAGTTTGGTCTTAAAGGTGGAGGTGGTATCTGCCTGGAACCCAGATTGGTTCCATAGCAGATGGAGTGGGACAGTATGGTGGAGAGAAGGCTAACTAATCAGTTTGTTTTTAGCTTAGCACAGCAGATCATCATGCAGGCTGGTTGTCGGATGAAGAAAAACACCCTGAGGAAGGCTCCAGTCAAGGACTCAACAATTTACTTTTATAAAAGATTGTAAACTGTCCAGAATGTCTTAGCCTGGCTAGCTGTACCCACTCTGCAAAATGTCTCCTCACAGCCAGTTCCCCTCAGTACAATCGCTGCTGTGCCAATCAGAACCATTTATCCAGGCTTTATGTGACAACTTAGCTTCCCTAGTCTGAAAATATTTGCAGCTTTGTTAGTAAGACCTTGGATTTTCAGGTTTTTATAGCAAAACCGAACTCGAATCCACGGAGGCCAGATTAATCCTTTGTATAGCATACAAGAAGAATGAGGCCAGGCTATAAAATGTCACAATGAATTATAAAAAAACACAGACTAATGTACAGTTAATAAAGAAAAAAAACAACTTTTAATCTCATTTTTATTAAGACATCTTTTTTTTTCCTTGCACTGTAAAGTGCAGAAAATCCTTCTTATATCGGTGACGTGACATCAGTGAGTGATCTCCACAGAAACTAAAGACGTCCTAAGCCTGCCCTGCACACCATTTGACACTTCCTCTCGTCCTGCCTGGTTTACACAAGCAGCCGCTGACAGCGGAAGCTTCCTCCATGTTAACATGCAGATCAGATAAGGACAACATACCCGCCCTCACTAAGACTTTGGAAAACACAAACTTACAAATCCTCTCCTCAGACGGTGACAGCAGTGGGAAGCCACAGCGTTACACAACATGAGTCATCATGACGTGGTGGTATCAGACGAGCCTGTTATAATGATCATGGACATTTCATGAGAAGCTAAGCAATCATATTTTCTAATCAATCAAGTGTTGACTACCTTTTGTATATACAGTATTTAGTAAACAGCTGATGCTGTTGATACTTCGTCATTCTTCATCCATCGAAAGAAACACACATTGACCTCATTGACCTTAAGAATGAAATCCAGATTAACATCTAGAAAGATAGAATAGAATAGAAGTACTTTATTCATCCTAAGCTCTCGCTCACACCATTAAATCACTCGTACACAGTAGCCTCAGTGTTGTAAATACTCATTAAAAATACTAACACATTTAACAGTATTGCACAATATATGGACCTTCGTGTTTCCCACACACACACACACACACACACATTTTTAACATCGCCTCTGTCACTCCTGAACAATAAAACACAACTCGAGCTGCTGTCTTTTTTGGTTTTTCAGACAGCCGGACGCCCCAGAGCGGTGTCTCCCTCTGACGCCACACATGTCAGCAGCTTCATTTTAACACCTTGAGGAGGAAGGTGGGCGGAAAAGCAGTCGTCCAGCTGACAGACAGCCTCCTCTGACCTGACTTTCACCGCTCAGCTTCCTGTAAGAGCTGTGATGCATGGGCTTAAAAAATAGAGCCGTTTGATACAGATGGTGATGAGGGCCCTTTGCTACCCACCAGGTTCAGGAGTTTCCTTATTGCTAATTGGCTGATGATTAAAACTCTCTCACACTCTTGTTTAGTGTCGGTTCAGGTTTGGGATTTTCACTCGGGTCATGACACCATGTTAATCTATTCATAGAGCTTTATTGTTGAATTTTTGTTTGCTCTTTCTTTATTATTTTTGTCTGTTTGGTTTGGTTTAGAGAAGAATCATTGTTTGTATCCATGCTCTCACAAAACAAACATGACCACACACACAATGTAAACTGTTATTTTTTTCCTTTATAAGTCATTACAGTAGATAACAGCCTCTGACCTTTTCCTTCTTAACTAAAACAATGTACTAAACATGTCATTAATATAGAAATAAATAATAGATGAGGCCTTGTTAACATTTTTCATTACGTTAATTACGTTTAGATGTAATTCCTGTGTTGTATCATAAATTACATAGACATGGTAAAAATAAATACCACATTCATCAAACAATATGTTTAACCCCTGGTGTACTCAGAGTTCAGCCTCTGTCCTCTCTGGAGGTAGAGTGTGGGATTGTTGGTTTAGAAAATGCAGGGTTTGTTGTTTCTATCATGACAAGCAAACACACTCAACATCATCACTGTCCAAACATGAGAGCAGGTTCAATGCTGCACTGTGACGAGAGAAAACCTCATCTGACAACAGGGAGACACACACACACACACACACACACGTCAGGTTTCAGCATAGATATTCTTGCGTTCAGCCTCCATTATATTCACGAGTGATTAATGATTAAAAGCCTCCTTCACTGGAATGCGGGTCATTAAATTGATCAATAACCGGCGCATGTGACCTCAGAGAACACACGCTCAGTAACGATCGCCACAGATTCCCCCTCGTGGATTGACGGCTGAGGTGTTTGTCGTGATGGCCTTCTATCTGATAAGCGCGCAGGCGGCCGTAATTCCTGTCGCAACACAACGCCAGCAGGTAACCATTCACTCTGAGTCAACAACAGCTAAGACCCCTCAACAAACACAACACACACAGGCATGCGTATAAAACTACACGCTGGAATGTTGCAGGTCAATGCAGGTCGATCAGATGAGGTCAAAGCAGGCAGCAAATGTGTAGCAACATCACCCTTTAACCAAAATTAGTGATATACATGACGATAAATAAGCTCATCATCAAGAGATACAAGAATAATATCAGTTTATGCTCATAATTAATATTTTACAAATCATCTCATCACTGCAAAATAAGATAATAATAAAAAATCCAACTCTGGAAAGTGGACTGATGTGTAATCAAAGTCGACTAAAACTGACAGTGTTTGTGTAGTTACTCTCACTCCCAGAAGGGGGAGACAAACATTCCATGCTGTAGCTTTAAGATTTTAAAATTTTAAATAGAAAAAATAAAGGCAGCAGATCAAAGAAGCACCAGTTAGAGGATTTTGTTCAAACCTGACAACCCAGACATAAGCATACATGAAGTTATTATTACCAGTAAAACAGAGCGAATCACAGATGAGTTTGTTCATCAGCTTGAAGGAGACATGATCTTTCTCTTTGCCTCCCAACAGTCATGTCCGTCATGTTTGCTCACCTGATTTCATAGCAAACACTTTGAGAGCGGGCCGAAGCTTTTTAGCCTCTCTACACTGCACGTTCAGCCGTGTTACACATCACTAAAACCCTTGTTAAATAAATAACCACACACGTGCTGCACATGGAGACACACAGACGTGTTGTTTCCTCAGATGCCATGTGTTCTTAATAAGAGGTTAATGCACACTCGGATGACTACAGATAGATTCCCCGGATTCCTTCATCCTGTGTGTGTATGTGTGTGTGTATGCTAACAAATTATCAGTGATTACTCCTGTGTAATCAAATGTTAAAGTTACCACATATGTCTCTAAGGTTCCCCACTCTCCTCTCTCTCTCTCTCTCTCCCTCTGGATGGAGTGGGATGAAACAAATCTCATAAATACTATCATTGAGGAAGGGAATGCACCTTAACATGGTAACCCTAGAGTCCTGCTCGGCACTGCCAATGTGGACCAGCTGTGCACACTAATCTGTTACCTTACAGAGGATTTAGAGCGACCATGTCAAGTTTAATTGAGCATTAATTGCAAACAGTGCAATTTCCCCAAAAAGATGGTGCATAATTGGGGGGGGGGCAGGTTTGGATTCACCATAAGTCTGGCCCCTCACACTCGGTCTTCCCATTGGTCTTTCACTGACGTCTGGTTGCTTCTGGTATGTTTAGGCCTCGTTATTTCAGTCGAAATGTGGAAGTGTGGTTTATCCAGATTAGGGGCACAGCTCTGTCGGTCTGTTTGTTTTGGTACGCAAAGGTTTTGAAGTATTTGTAGGAAGACTTTGTTGTGACAAATATGCGGTCTATTAAAACATGTGTGCAGCTTTCTGAAAGGACTTTGTGTTCATCATCATCGTCATCCAACCATTGTGTTGTGCCTGTGTTCGTCCACGCTGTGCATCGTATCAGGTATCTGCTCAATGATGCAAACGGCAACATCCAGCTGCACGTATAGCTTACACACACACACGCACACACACACACACACACAGATACAGTCTGACAGTGTCATTCTGCTCTTATCAGCCAGTTCCTCTTGCTTCAAGTGTTTGTGTCAAATAGAGCACTTGACCCAGGCCTCTGCTGTACATTGTGTGTGTGTCTATTACCATAATCTTCTGCAGACAAGTGTGTGTACATGTTTTTATATAGTGTGTGTGTTTGTACACTGTAAACAGTATACTGATTGCATGCATGAGCCACTTGATCTGCAGTAGTTTAAAGAAGATGTACTTGTCTCATCTGTGTGTGTGTGTGTGTGTGTGTGTGCGTGCCTACTTTGTCATATAGCAGATTTATAAGCTTTTACAACCATGTTAATGGACAGGACAGACGGACTGCAGTATACTGTTGACACTGTTGCTTCTGCAGCAGCAATTAGACGACTATGTGCGACACCTTCAACCATTAGCTGTTGATTTTAGACACTTTGAAACTACTTCCTTTTTCACATATTTTTTCATATGAGGTTTGATTGATTAACAAGTTTGTGGCCCTAAGTAGAAGAAGATGGACAAACAGCTGCTGTTAGAGTTCTTCTCGAGTGAAAACAACCAGTGTAGTACTTTAAAGAAAGCCAAGTCAGAGAGTCACAGATGATGCTGTTGTGGATCATATGTGAGTAAATGTAGGCCACAAACTAAATCAATCAGCCCCCTGTACTGCTGCATTTTTAGTATTAATAATGATTATGTCTGTAGTATATCCATGGTCTTGTTGTTGAACTGACCTGACTTGAGATAGTGAGAGGGGGGGAGAAGGAGGATTTGAGGAAATACAAATAGGATGAATGGATGGAGGGCTGGAAGGCAGTGTTGGTTTATCTTGACCAGCTCTGAGTGGTTGCCCCCTCAGTCAAATATACATGTCTGACCCCGACGCTTTCATCTCCCCCTTGCAGAGAGCGATGGAGCCTGGCTGCTGGTGGAGGATATACAGTGAAAAAACAAGCTGTCCTCAGCTAAAACAGGCAGGGATGGCTGGCTGACACGAGAAGGGGGAAATGGGAGGGTGTCATAGTGTAAACACAACTCAATCCTCAGAGGCCGTGATCTGTGCTTTGTGGTGAGGGGGAGTCGAACTCGGGGTAGCGTGTGGATGTTTTCTTTGCTTTCAGCTGGGTGGGAGCAGCATCGTTAATTCAAATCTCAAAGCCATCTAGTGGCAGAGGCATGTACGTGCTCTCACATGGCTGCATACTGAAAATCAAAAAGCACTTTATGTTTCTCAGTCTACTTTTTTTAACCCTCTCTTTCTAAGGTTTTGGCTCAGAGGTTTTGGTTACAGACTAATGTTCATCTTCGTCCTTACACACAAACTCAAGCCAAGATGAATGACCTGTGTTATGTGGCTATGACTGAAGAGTCATTTCATTGAGTGACTGTCATACCATTCCTGCCCTCCACTCCTCCCATCATCCCTCACTGTCATGTTGTAGCGCGAGCCAGAGCGTGGACGTAAAGATGATCTGAGCTCCACGAGGTCTAGACATCGCTGACATTCTCTTTGGTCACCTGTGGCCTCCTCACCATGTGTTTCTGCTCGTCATTTGAGTTTGATGTTTTTTCTACTGCGGTGATTGGGTTTCATGATTGTGTGCAAAGTGGCTGCTGTTTTGAAGCAGCTGAATCAATCGTCATAAGTTGCCGACATGGAACCATCTGCCCAAAGAGACTTTATGACCTGAGGATTCAACCACACCTGTGCAGGTACAGGTGCGATGCCATGAGATCCTGCAATGTGCTTCTTAGCACAATTTTCTCAAATCTCTGGTTGTTGGTGTGTCCATCCATTGGCCGCTAATTACCATGCTACGAACACTATTGACTCAAAATCCAGTTTTTGTGGAATTTCAGTGAGTACTAGCTATACTCTTATGGTATTTTGTGTTATCATGTAATGGCTAGTTAATGCTAGCTGGTTAGCATGCTAACCTCAGTAGTAAATACTACATTGACTCACCATTGTATATAGGCCTATTGTGTGATGGGACAAGCTAGCACTAGCTGTTCATCTTATGCTAGTTATAGCATGCTAACTTTCTGCAATCTGAAAAACAATAGCTTACCTGCTATTATTATATAACACTTACATTTTAGCACTATTGTGCTAAAACAAGTACTACAATATTTTTGTCTTAACTTAGCAATTGAAGCTCCTGTGTGTTGGGGAGTAACAGATTGCGTGCACTGATTACGTAATTAGAATACAAAAAAGTAGTAATTGTATTCCGTTACAGTCTAAAGAGATGGTAATCAGAATACAGTTACATTGTTGAAATCTGTGGATTACACTACGGTACTTTCACATGTTTTTTCAATCTGCTGGATGGAACAAGTCATGTAAAAAAATCATTGTCTTCTTACAACAAAGATCTTAATTACGGCAGATGTCTGACTCTCTCCTTATCACTTGTCTTATTGTGTGGTCATATACGTGTGTATGACGGTAAATAGTCATTGGAGTGAGAGCTCTTACCGTCAATACAACATCTTTGATCACAGCTAAAATTTTTGGTTCATATTGGCAAACTGGACAGGAAGCTGCATGAAGACAGAGAGGACAGACCAGCCGGACTGATGGGGGTCAGAGTCTGAAGCGCTGCATGCTTAATGCTTCTCAGTCATGATGCCGGTACACTGTGAGCATCACTTGAAGAAGTGAACTAGTTAGCTGTTAGCTGCTAGCTAACTCCGTCCAAGACGGAGGCTGATTAACATTTAAGTACGAACGTGTCACTTGGTTAGTAGTTAGCTAGTTTTATATATGATGAAACGAGTCTGTTTTATGGACGTATTCAACTATTTTTTTGTGTGTAAAATGACTTTGGGTTACGTTGTTTAAAAAATATATTATTCTGACATCATTACGTTCTGTTTCTCTGAATGCAGTCAGCTGGAATAATCTGGACATTTACTATTGAATGTTTTATAGCATCCTTTGTAGTAAGCAGGGGCTGATTGTTGCACTCACTTAAAATGCAGTTTAGTAATCCAAGTATTCAGAATACATTACTCAGACTGAGTCATGTATCGGAATACATCACAAATTACGTTTTAGGGCATGTAATCTGTATTCTGTAACTGAAAACCTTTTTAAAGTATTCTTCCCAACACTGGACGTCTGTTATTTGTATGTTTGTCCTTAATAATGAGTGTTTGTGTTGTCGGGGCGCTAACAGGGGCGACGGGCGCTCTCTGGTTTCAGATTGATTCAGCTGCATGTTTCTGAGGATTAGAGCTGGTAGCCAGCCAGTCTAGACTGGTCTCCAGTTACAGTGGACACACACAATGACTGGGACGCAGACAGAGGGGGACACCGTGGACAATGTGCTTATGGGAAAAGGGAGGAGGGGGGGAGGAAGGTGTGCGTACGTGAGAGGAGGGTCTGTTTTATACTGTTACACGCTGTCTGTCATTGAGAATCAGAGAGAATAAGTGAGTAGATAGTTTGTATGAGGATTTTGTAAACTAAATAAATTGATTAGTCGAAATTTTAGTTTATTGATGAACTCCTTATAAACTTTATTTAAAATCTTCCTACTTCCTAACAGCGTTTTTATTCAAACTCCTTTCATAAGAATATTGATCTCAAGACAACTAATCACTTAATATTTGTTTTAATATAAAATTTTACACTGCTGCCAGTTTTATTAACGTTTGTTTTCATTTAACACTCGCTTCATCGAACGCACTCTCAATAATCAAAAACCCCATTTCCTCTGAGACCACCATGTTTGCCTAAAACTAATCATGTTAATGGGAATTAGTGCAGCCTCCTGATCCTCCACTTCACACACTTCCATTAACTTAGAGAAAGATCTTTATTAGTCATTACTTCCTTTTTAAAACATTGCTTCTTTGGCACAAGTAAGAAGAGGACACATTAATTGAGGAAGAGTAAGACACACACATACAAACACACACAAAGGTTTTGCATGTGCTCCTCTGTCAGTATCTGTTCACCCGGCAGCGAAAGGCCAGATCCCCCCCTCTCTGTAAGCTCCTAATTGTGTCTCATTGTTCTGCTGGACTTTGAACTCTAAAGAGGTAATGGATGACACCCAGAGCCCTGCATGCACACTGTGGTCTGTGTCTGTGCCTCAGGTCCCGAAGGTACAAAAGCAAGAGGCTTAAGGTGTCAAGACCCTGACACCCAAAACACAGAGACAAAGATGTACATGTGTGGCCTGAGCTGGCAGAAAACCACCACACACACACACACATAGACTCATGCTATAGACACATGCATAATGTTCACAACCAGACAGGAGTCTTTTTGATTCAGCCTCCATTCTGGCTAAAGACCACCAGGTCTGCTCCACCTGTCCATCTTTCTGTGGAAAGATTTTGTCAGACAATCTGTCTTCAGGGGCGTTTTCTGCCCTGCCAGAGATACCTGTAACATATGTTTGTGTCAAAGGTAGAGGAGTGTTTTCACAGTACTCGTTTCAATGAGCTGTCAGACAGGATCTGTGGATTCTGGGTATTTAAGGGTAATCAGGATATATTTGCCAGTTTGGTGTCTTTAAAGAAGTACTTTCAAAAATGGACTAAAATCATTTGTAGATCGAAGCAAAGTTCGTCATTTATCAGGCTTTTTTGTGTGGAAACAACATCTGTCAGTGTTACAATCCGATGAAGTGTGAAGAAACTCCCCACAGACTAACACAGATCCATCAGGTCACTGTATGTTTTGTTAATTTCCTATTGCTGCTTGTGTGTGACTGTATATTAATATGCAGCTGCAGATTTAACAGCTTAGGATCCAGATGAAGCCATGATGGAGATAAATCCGACGCCACTTTGTTGCCAGTAACCTTTCAAATAGTATCGTGAAGTTTTGTGGTCATGAGGCCATAAACAGGGAGCGCACATCACCTGCTGTTTGATCACGAGCAGCGTTTGTCTTTGAAAACAGCTGTTGTTTACCCACAAAGATGGTTGGCTCATGACATACATGATGTAATGACGTATACAGTTTAACACTGGTGGAATGTTTTTACCTTTCCAGTATTTATCACAGTGGAAACCTGCTGCTATCAGCTCGGTGGTTGTGGTTGAGAAAAACGGTGTGACAAATTCATTTCTCCCTGAGGAATAATAAATGTTTCCATGACACCACAGTGTAATCTCTCAGTAAATTACACAGCACTACTGTTCCTGTATGGGAAACAATCAGCAAAAATGTACCAAGACACACTGCTGACGATCTAGCATTTGGCAAAGTTATTTAATATAAGATAAGATATTGATCCCTGAAATTAAGTCATTAAAGCACCAAAAGCAGTGAAGAAAACATTAGTGGACCAAGTAAAATTAAGCCTAAGTACCGTAACATATGTCACTCTTGGACGGTTGGTTAGAGTATTATTGCACTGATAATCCTAGTTTAGCATGCACTAGCTTACATTTACATGTCTCGGTCTTTTTGTGCATAAATACAGTGAAATAGATTCACCACAGTCTAGTCCTACATTACACAGTGGTCACAGAGAATATGCGCCTCTCTTTTCTTTGTAGGTCGTCCTGAAAAGGGGTCCACAGCAGTGATGATGTCATGATCACTGTCAAAATAGTGACCATCGAGCTTCATCTTAAGAAAAAGGCAATAAATCAAGTAAATAGTTGGAGTGTAGTGTAGGTTCAAACCATTTTCCACTGGGTGACCCAATATTCACACAAATGTACATGTGACTTCTGACCATATACCCGTTCACCAGCCTGCGATGGGGAGCACCATCTTCTTTGCTGTGGTGTGCTTGGGAGCTGACATTAGAGAAAAAGAAAAGAGCCACCGGACTGGAAAAACTCATCAAAAAGGGTGGAGTCTGCTCTTGGCTTGTTCAACCTGGAGGAGGTGATGAGCGTCATGGACACAGTTTTCTTCTACACTACTGAAACAACAACCTAATTTCCCATGGGGATTAATAATCTTAATCTCGATCTCAATCGTAATCTTAATCCTAATCTCAATCTCAATCTTAATCTTAATCTTAATCTTAATCTTAATCCTAATATAATCTTCATAAATATAAAGTCTAAACTGTTTAGAGGATGGCTTTTTTATGGAAAAAAAAAACATTCCTGACTGATTCCAACACTAATTTGAGAAAATGATCCAGTTTACGTCCATGTGGTGGTCCTGGCTGGAGGTCCGGATCGTTTCATTAGGATCTCTGGGATGCTGACGCTGTTTACACTGGTGATGCAGCTGCAGAGATCCTGTCCATATTTGTCTCCATCTGTTGCCATCTTACTGCTGGCCTCAGGAGGTTCAGGAAATCAGCTGGCTGAGGATAGTGGCGTCAGAGGGGCTGAGACCAGCCTGAGTGGATTTAAGGTCACACCCAGCGTTTGAAATTAACACCAGCCTAACACCAACCAAATGCTGATAGATGTAATCTGTAAATGGTCTCCAGCTTTCTGACAATATTCCACTTGGAAGAGCTGAAACTTTAATGTTGTCCATCAAAAAACAAAAGTGATTTCAGAGCGTGGGAACAGAACTCAATCAAAGTTTAAAGTGAAAATGCTGTTTATATGTATTTTAGTAATGATGTCAATCACACATGCAGTCATAGATTTGAGGGTTGGTGCTATCTATAGCTGTGGCCGTGAGCTATAGTGTGTAAGAAATTATAATTGACCTGTATGAAATTTTGAAACTGTTTGTCATTGTTGTCAGGGTCCGCACCCTGTTACACACCCTGCTGAATGGCAGGAATGAGCAACACAATCAAACACACACACACACACACACCTCCCTGTGTGTTGAAAGTGTGCAGGCTTCTACATGTATGTGTATCAGAGACAAGCATACACCACACACACACTGAGGTAAAGCAGCATTTGTACACAGACTCCAAAGCTGAACCTCACAGCGCCAAATCTCGCCCTGAGGTGAACCCTCCACCCTGTCTTCATGGGTGGGTGGGGGGGCACCCTGCTGTTATCTGTCTGTTGCAAAAAAGTGTCAAAGTAGCAGAAGGGTGGGATCCCAATTAGCTGGCGGCTAACGTTCCCCCCGCCCCACACAGGTAGTGCAAATAAAGAAGCAAGTAAAGAGGGAGCAGTTACTTTTTGTCAGCCTGTTTGTTAAAAGCCCAGCTGCTGCTGATGCCTCCCTTTCTTCTTCTTCTTCTTCTTCTTCTTCTCTGATATCTCTTCTGTGCTTCTCCTCCTTCTCCATCATGCCAAACCTCCATGCTTTGATACCCTTCATTTAGCGCGTCAGCAGCGATGACACATGTACCCATTCATCCACCCCTGTCTGCATTGTTAGAGCATATTCCAAATCAAGCAGGGACAAGCTCAGCCCTTTGCTTCCCATTGAAAATTTTCTGCCTAATAAAGCCTCCAGACATTCAAACGGCTGAATATTTGGCCTTTTCAAAAGGATTCCTTCTTGGCGATCCCACACACAAAGCGGGGAGAGAGTATAATTTGCGTGGCATGTTTTCAGTGAGAACCCATCCTGTCAGGGGTGAATGGTCTTTTTAATCTCTAGGGGGTGTCTCGCGCGGCTCTCGTGTCTGGTTCAGAGCAGGCCGAGGCACAAAGCTGAGTGACAGAGTAACGTCAGTGCGAGTGGTAGCAGGGTCAACAGTGATGGCTCGGACAAATCCTCTTCTGTATATCCCAGAATCCTCCAGGGCTTCTCGGTGAGCAACAGTGAATCACCTTGAGCTTAATGATTTGCAGATATACAGAGAAAAGAGGGCTGGATCCTCCAGGGCCGGAGTTTATCTCCTGGACCTGACCCTTTGATCTGCCTACAGATTAACCCTGCAGACAAAGAGATAGAGCCAGTGTGTGTCTGTGTGTGTGTGTGCATTCGAAGTGACAAAGATCTTGTGAGCGTATATCTTTAGTGTGAATACGTGTGTGGAGATGTTTCACTGTTGAATAACCTCGGTGTAACCCCAGGACCCTGACGAGACCCATAAAAGCAATTTACAACTGACCAGTGATGCATTACCTGACCCTGCTGTCCTGTTCCCAGGAGACCTGCACTGTCATGTTTGTCTGTTGTCTGTCATGGTTTTTGACCAAGCCTGTCCCACACTCTAGTGGAATATAATGTAGTGTATACCAGCAATCATCCAAAATTACTGTTTAATTAAACTGTTACTGTACGAAACAGTGCAAGCACATGTGGAGGTGTTGCAGTTCACCCTGCCTCCTCTAGAGGCAGGCTCCAAAAGTGAGTCAATCCCTGTAGACTCCCATATTAATTGATGATTGATGACATGATTATAGACATGTCGATGATGATTCTCAGTCATCCAGGTCATTTTCATTCAAAAGATTGAAGAGAGGCAACTGATTATGGACGTCACGTGACCGCCTTGAGTGACAAGCAGCTACCCCGACTATCCGTCGGCCTCAGCTCCACTCACACTCCACCTGTTTGCTTGTATAAAGAGTTTAGGTGGACTGTGACAGGCGCAACATGGCGCAGAGACTCAAAACAGCTCCTCAAAAAACTTTGTATGACACCACAGCTGTCGCTTCAGCCATAGTTATATATACAGTCTGTGGTAGTAGTTCATTTAAAGATAACACGGTGTATCATCATAACTGGCACAGGGAAGTGAATGGTGTTGCGGATTAACAGGATTAACACTATCATCTATCCCTTCACCCTTCTCTGTCTGTTGACCATATCTGATGCCATAGGAAGAACTCTTCACTTATTAGAGAAAGCTTTCAACTAGCACCACCATCAGGATAAAAGACAAGTGAACTCTGCACACATGATCTGTGTTAATGAGCCCTTTCCTGTAGTGCCACCCTCAGGACAAACTTCATCTTTAGTCCAACACTAATGAGGCTCCACACATTGAACGACTATGTCAGTATATTTGTTCAAAGCATTGTGTCAGATTTTCAGGGTGTAATCCGTTGCTCAAGACAAAATCTCCTGAAGAGAGACCTTAATGATGGCACCTGAATTAACATTTAACCCAGTGCTTAGATGGTTATCAAATGTGAAGTAAAGTTTATTTTGAAACAACTTTTTGCAGATGAGTATGTCAGGGCTTAGCAAAAAAAGAGGACACAGGCGCAGAATGCGGTGCAGTGCTCTGAGCAGAGTCTTTAATAAAAAGGCCAGGAGGGCAAACAGTCTCAAGACCAAACACAAAATCACACTTGACGTGGGAAAAATGCAAAAACAAAACTAGATCATAAACGAGAGTCCAGAACAAGGCAAGGCAAAGTTACCAGGAGATCGCGAGGTCAAGGCTGGTAATGTGCACCCACATTACCCAAGGTGACGAGACAAACTGGCACCGAGTGCAGGGAGGACGCAGACTAAATACAAAGGAAGCAGGGTAGACAACTAGACACAGGTGTGACACATGAGGGAGGATCAGGTAATCACCAGGAGGAGGAGGGAGAACACAAGGAGGGGGAAGTCAAGACACCTGAAACGAGAGGAGAGTCAGTGATACAGAACTTAACAGGAAATACCAAAATAAAACAGGAAGTAACACAAACCAACCTCAACACAAAAGCCCTGGCTCAAACCTGAAACCCTGACAGTACCCCCCCCTCAACGTGCGCCTCCAGGTGCACTTCCGGGCTTGTCCGGGTGGCGGCGATGGAAGTCGCGGATGAGAGAGGGATCCAGAATGCGGGAGGTGGGGACCCACGACCTCTCCTCAGGGCCATAGCCCTGCCAGTCCACCAGGTACTGGAGGCCTCTGCCCCGTCGTCTCACATCCAGTAGGCGCCGGACGGTGTAGGCTGGCTGACCGTCGACCAATCTTGGAGGTGGAGGTGGTGTGGCAGGAGGCTGAAGAGGGCTGGAGATGCGGGGCTTGAGCTGAGACACGTGGAACACCGGGTGGATTCTCATGGAGCGTGGTAACTGGAGTTTGACAGACACGGGGTTGATTATCTTGATTATCTCAAAGGGGCCGATGAACCTGGGGGAAAGTTTCCGGGACTCAGTGCGGAGCTTGATGTGGGCAGTGGAGAGGTAGACTGACTGTCCAACGGTGTAGGCAGGGGTCTTGGAGCGGTGACGGTCAGCCAGCCTCTTGTTCAGGGCAGACGAGCGGAGCAGGGCAGCTCGGGCCTCCCTCCAGATACGCCTGCAGCGTCGGTAATGGTGTTGAACGGAGGGGACGGAGATGTCTGTTTCCTCCTCCGGGAAGAGGGGGGGCTGGTATCCCAGGGAGCACTCAAAGGGAGAGAGACCAGAGGCAGAGGAGGTGAGAGAATTGTGTGCGTACTCTACCCAGGGGAGGTCCGAGCTCCAGGTGGCTTGATGGCGGGCACAGATGCAGCGGAGGGCGGCTTCTAGGTCCTGGTTGGTCCTCTCCGTCTGGCCGTTGGACTGGGGGTGGAACCCTGAGGAGAGGCTAGCAGAAGGACCAAACGCAGCACAGAAGGACCGCCAGACCTGAGAAACAAACTGGGGCCCGCGGTCAGAAACAATGTCATTTGGGATGCCATGGAGGCGGAACACATGCTTGACTAGTAGCTGGGCAGTCTCTGAGGCGGTGGGTAACTTAGATAGGGCGATGAAATGTGCTGACTTAGAAAACCGGTCTACGATGGTTAGGATGGCGGTTCTGCCCTTAGAGGGGGGAAGTCCAGTGACAAAATCTAATGCTATGTGGGACCATGGCCGACCTGGCACCGGAAGGGGGTGTAGTTCTCCAGCTGGGGGTTGGTTGCTCACCTTAGCCAGAGCACAGGTTGAGCAGGCTGCCACAAACTCACGGACGTCCTTGGCCAGGCCGGGCCACCAGAAGCGGCGGCGGAGGAAGGACTCGGTCCGGCGGGCCCCGGGGTGGCAGGTCAGGCGGGAGGCGTGAGCCCATTGCAGAACCTTAGAGCGGGTGCTGCTGGGGACAAAAAGTCTGTTAGGGGGGCCCCCACCTGGATCAGGTTCCCTTGCTTGGGCCTCCCGGATCTCCCTGGTGACGTTCCAGGAAAGTGCACCCAGGACGCAGGAGGGGGGCACGATGGTCTCTGGTTCCTGGGGGGCCTCAGGTGGCTCGTACATGCGAGAGAGGGCGTCAGGTTTCGTGTTCTTAGAGCCAGGGCGGTAGGAAATAACAAACTGAAATCTATCAAAAAACAAAGCCCACCGCGCCTGCCTGGAATTTAGCCGCTTCGCGGTCCGGATGTAGGACAGATTCTTATGGTCCGTCCAGACCACGAAGGGCTGCTCGGCCCCCTCCAACCAGTGACGCCACTCCTCCAGTGCCAGCTTAATGGCGAGGAGCTCCTTGTTACCCACGTCATAATTCTTCTCTGCCGGAGTAAGCCGGCGAGAAAAGAAGGCGCACGGATGCACCTTGTTGTCCTGCGGTGCTCGTTGAGACAGGACCGCCCCCACCCCAAAATCTGAGGCGTCAACTTCGACTATGAACTGGTTGGAGGGGTCCGGCTGGATCAGGACAGGCGCGGAGGTAAACAAAACCTTCAGCCGATGGAAAGCGGCGTCTACGTCGGCTGACCAAACGAAGGGGACGGAAGGAGACGTGAGACCCGTGAGGGGGGCCGCCACCGTGCTGTAGCCCCTGATGAACCTCCGGAGGAAGTTGGCAAAGCCAAGGAATTTTTGTAGTTGCTTCCGGCTGGACGGGGTCGGCCACTCCAGCACGGTCTTGACCTTCCCCGGGTCGGGTCTCACCTCTCCTTCCGCCACAACAAAACCTAAAAAAGAAACAGAAGGAGAGTGAAACTCACATTTACCAGCCTTGACAAACAAGCGGTTCTCTAGCAACCGCTGGAGCACTAGCCGAACATGCCGCCTGTGTTCAGCCAGGCTCCGTGAAAACACCAAAATATCATCTAGATATACAAAAACAAAGCGATACAAAAGGTCTCGGAGTACATCATTTATCAGGTTTTGGAAGACTGCGGGGGCATTAGTGAGGCCAAAGGGCATCACCAGGTATTCAAAATGCCCCAGATGTGTGTTAAAAGCAGTCTTCCACTCATCTCCCTCCTTGATGCGCACCAGGTGGTAAGCGTTGCGCAGGTCCAACTTCGTAAAGAAGCGGGCCTGCTGGAGGGACTCAAAGGCGGAGTTCATGAGTGGTAGAGAATAAGAGTTGCGGGTAGTAATGCGGTTAAGTTCCCTGTAATCAATGCAGGGCCTGAGGGTTCCGTCCTTCTTACCCACAAAGAAAAAACCCGCCCCCACCGGAGATGAAGAAGGACGGATGATGCCGGCTGCCAAAGAGTCAGAAATATACTGCTCCATCGACTCCCGCTCCGGCCTGGCCAGGCTATACAGCCGGGCTTTGGGCAACGGGGCCCCGGGCAGGAGGTCGATCGAGCAGTCATAGGGCCGATGAGGTGGGAGGGAGAGGGCCCGATCTTTACTAAAAACTGCAGCCAGGTCATGATACTCGGGAGGGACGAGAGACAGATCAGGAGAGGGCGGCGTCTCCGCTGGGCCAGAAGGGTTCGTGGTCGGGTGCTGAGCTGAGCGCAGGCAGGTGGCATGGCAGTGATCACTCCAGCCGGTGAGGCGGCTGGAGGGCCAATCAATTACCGGGTTGTGCAAAACTAGCCAGGGGTGACCAAGAACTACAGGGTTCTGGGGGGAAGAAAAAACATAAAATCGAATGTGCTCGTGGTGATTTCCAGAAACAATAAGGTGCACGGGGTCAGAAATAAACTTAACAGTGGAAACTAGGCGACCGTTAAGGGAGGTAACAGAGATGGGGGAAACTAAAGGCTCCAGGCGAACACCCACCTGCCTGGCCAGCTCAAGATCAATTAAATTTTGCTCGGAACCAGAGTCAACAAGGGCAAGAACGGAGGTGGATCCCTCCTTGAAAATAAGTGTGGAACTTAGTAGACATGATTTAGAATTCTTGGGCTGCTTACTCCCGCTCATCAGACTGCCCACCGTTACTGATGAGCGGGGGCGTTTGGGCGTTTTGAGCAGTCTGCGACCACGTGACCCCCCTGACCGCAGTAGAAACACTCACCTGACCGTCTCCGTTGCTCCCGCTCAGCCGGGGACAGCCGGCTACGACCCAGCTGCATGGGCTCCTCCACCCGTGAAGCAGCTGGCAGGTCACCTGTGGGGGTAGAAGAAGGACGGGTTAGAGAGGTGGGGGAGTGTTTCCCCGTGCTTTTACAGCAGCGGGAGCAGGGTGATGGTTCCGACCTCGTACGGTCACGTAGTCTATTATCAATACGGGTTACAAGGTTTATCAGCTCATCAAGAGTCTCAGGTAACTCTAAAGAAATTATTCTGTCATTTAGCTTCTCGCTCAAACCGTTGAGGAAGGCTCCGATCAGAGCGGACTGGTTCCAGCCGCTGTCAGCGGCCAAGGATCGAAACTCGATAGCGTAATCAAGGGCGCTCCTTCCTCCTTGATGAATCCTAAACAGAGCCCGGGTTGCCTCCCTACCCGGGCGGGCACGTTGGAAGGCCTGAGAGAGGGCCCTGGTGAAATCAGCGTAGGTGGCACAGGCAGGGGTGCGGCGATTCCACTCCGTGGTGGCCCACTCCTCGGCTCGTCCGGAGAGGCAGGAGATGAGGAAGGAGATCTTGACCTCATCCGTGGCGAAGGCGGAGGGATGACGGCCAAACAGGAGGTTGCACTGAGTGAGGAAGGGCCGGCAGTCACCGGAGTCGCCCGAGAAGCGAGCAGGCGTGGGCACCGGGATCTGGAACGGCGAGGCGGGCGAGGAAGCCAGAGCCGGCGGGGCTGCCTCGGCGCGGTCAGTGGGAGGGACAGCAGGAGCGAGGGTAGAAAGGAGCAGCTGGAACTGCTGGCTGAGGCGGTCGAGCTGGCTCCCCAGGTCAGCGGCTTGGCGCTGGGAGCTGCCCGAGACCTCCACGAGGGACTGGTGGAGGCGGTCCAGCTGTTCCTCCTGCTGCGCCAGTCTTCGGCCCTGAGTGGCCAGCGCCGAGCGTACTGCCTCCGCATCTGCTGCGTCCATAGTGGCCAGTTTGTACTGTCAGGGCTTAGCAAAAAAAGAGGACACAGGCGCAGAATGCGGTGCAGTGCTCTGAGCAGAGTCTTTAATAAAAAGGCCAGGAGGGCAAACAGTCTCAAGACCAAACACAAAATCACACTTGACGTGGGAAAAATGCAAAAACAAAACTAGATCATAAACGAGAGTCCAGAACAAGGCAAGGCAAAGTTACCAGGAGATCGCGAGGTCAAGGCTGGTAATGTGCACCCACATTACCCAAGGTGACGAGACAAACTGGCACCGAGTGCAGGGAGGACGCAGACTAAATACAAAGGAAGCAGGGTAGACAACTAGACACAGGTGTGACACATGAGGGAGGATCAGGTAATCACCAGGAGGAGGAGGGAGAACACAAGGAGGGGGAAGTCAAGACACCTGAAACGAGAGGAGAGTCAGTGATACAGAACTTAACAGGAAATACCAAAATAAAACAGGAAGTAACACAAACCAACCTCAACACAAAAGCCCTGGCTCAAACCTGAAACCCTGACAGAGTAAGCTTCAGTTTCAAATATGTTAAACTGAATTTGCAGAACTGTCTTTATTTTATTCCGCATTAAATTGTTGTAATGTCATATTTATGTACAAACAACAGAAAGATGACTGTGCCAACATTCTTTTTATTAAAACCAAAACTTCTCCATATCCTCAGCAGACAACATTGGCTTCACTTTATTCCTCTGAAATGAAATTCTGTTCCGGTTTGACTGTCCACCAAACTGTGGATGAACCTCGCAGCGACCACCCACAGCTGAGTTGCTGCTGCTGACAGACGGACTGAGACAGCAAGAAAGAATGTGTGATCCAGCCCCGTGTCTCTGTCCACACATCAATGGGCTGTTAGATTGACATTGGCTGACTCATTTAGATTCATAATTGAAGATATCTGGCACTTCGCACTGTAAATTCTCCTGAAAGCCACAGAATGCAAAAGTTTTTGATATGCCCATCATGACTCGTGCATTACAGATCAGATCCAAGAGAAGTTTCACTTCGGCTGGAAAATAACATCCAGGTGTCTGACAAAAAAAAAAATCACATAAGTGTTTAATAAGATTAAATTGAAGTTTTAAATATTTTTTATCTCTATATTTTTAAAAAAAAATGTACCTACTCACAGTTCCAAATTACTTTGTGCACAATTACATTTCATATAGTTTACATTTCAGGGCACTGGCAATATTCTTACAACACCGCCACCACTAAAGCAGGATGAACTTTTCCTGATATAACAGAATAATTTGCCAACACTAGGGTTGGTTTCAGGTTAGAACTAGGGTTAGGGTTAGGAAGGTCACAGAGTTGTGGTTCACCATTACAGAAATGTCTCACTTGAGGCTCTAAGCCTCACGATGGCCGAGACCCTAACCCTAGCTCTGCATTAGGGTTAGGGTTACAGCTAGATCTAGGGATAGAAGAATCTTCATCACTATTATTTAGGGCCCGAGCACCGAATGGTGCAAGAGCCCTATTGAAATGCAAGCGTTTCTTATTATTATACTTGATTATTCTTCCGGCTCCGGCAACGCGATTTTGACCCCTTGAACATGCACAAAAATTCACCAAACTTGGCACAAAATAGTCCCCCGACGAAAATCGCAACTTGCCACTGTCACCATTGGTGGGCGTGGCCACATGACTCTGCAGCGCCCCCTAAAGTGTGAAAAAAAATATTCACCGCAAGTGCTACAGACTTCAGACTCGGTACACTGATGTATCGCCTTGTGACAAGAAAAAAAGCCTCTTGGACAAAAATTCCACGACGTACAGGAAGTCCGCCATTTTGCAAAAACCACGCCATGTTCCAATTTGCACTCCCCGCGGTTTTGTGCCGTCCCCCTAGGGGACTTGCTCCATTGGCCTGAAAATTGGCGGGCGTGGCCACATGGCTCGCCAGCGCCCCCTACTTTGACATGTGGGTTGCACTTTCACCTACACACACGAAAATTGGTACAGACATGTAACACCTGCAGCCGTGAAAAAAAGTCTCCTGGAGGTATCCTCTAAAACGCACAGGAAGTCCGCCATTTTGGAAAAACCACGCCATTTTTGCATTTTTTTCTCCCCACACTTTTACGAACTCCTCCTACTGTATTTGTCCAATCCATCTGAAACTTGATCTGGTTACTCTTAAGGCATTAGGGACCAAACGTTATCAAAAATGCAGCACTTCGCCACACGGTCTGGCTGTGCTGCCACCACGAAGTTGACCCTTCGCCAACGCACAGGAAATAGATGTATTTTTGGCTGTATCTCCCACATACTTCATCCAATGTGGATGAAACTTTACAGTCATGCTGAACATCGGACGCTGCACAGATTGACATGCTGATATGCTACAGTCACTGCGCCTCCTACTGGCCGGAGGACCTGTCTTTTGTACATGTGTGTTTTGCTGTACTCTTCTGCCCTGCAGACCACAGCTCGTGCCGGTACAGCTGGGAGAGAGGCCGTGGGACGATAGGGGAGGCGGCGGCTGCTGGTCCCTCTGACCGCAAGGGCTGCGAGGGCCCGTCATCGTACCTTGCAGCTTTAATTTTACTATTAAAATGTTTCTAAGGTACAGTAAAGAACGACATGTACTTACACAGAGTAAACCATTCCTGATTTGACAAGTTCCAGCACCGGTTTTTTTGATACAAGTTGGGCTATTGTAGACTTGTTCAACTACCTACAATAGATTAAAAATGCTTAAAATCAGAATCAAAAATACTTTATTGATCCCAGGGGGAAATTGCTAAAAAGATCCTCCCCGTCGGGGAATCGAACCCTGGTCTTCCGCGTGACAGGCGGAGATACTGTCCACTATACTAACGAGGACTGACATATATGCTGTTTGTGTGGTTAGGTTGGTAAATGAGTCCTTTGTAACAGGAAAGTTCACCTTGCTTTACTGGTGGTGGTGTTGTGAGAATATTGCCAGTGTAATTACTGTAGTTAATACATATTAAATAACCAATGTAGTTGTATATCAGATAAAAAAAACCTTATTATTATTGCCATTGATTTGACCAAATGCAATAAATGAGTGTGATCTCACTAGATTTGTCTGTGTTCCTAGAATAACTGTCCGGCTGATATAAGGCTGCAAATCACCCCCTCAGAATGTAATAATACATGTAAATTATACATTTCCTGAATCCTTAGAGTCATGCCAATATTCCAGTGTTCATATTTTGTATCTCTCGTGCTTCCTGATGCCACAGGACTAAAACACAATAGAATAATCTAGGCAGAAATGGCAGGACAATATCAGTATGTGATTAAAAGTTTAAAGAGCTCCAGTGTCCACTGTACTTGTCAAATATTTTTCACAAACAAGCTTGAATGAAAGCTCAGTGTCCCCTTTAAAATAATATAACATAATGATACAAAATATTGAAATATGTTCTTAACAAGGGCAAATACCCAAATATGCACCAGTGTCAGAAGTCGAATGTTTTAACTTTAACAGCTGATAACAATCATTTAGCTTCGACTTCAACAGGGTTATCATACCAAAATGTTCTTGCTCCTTTATTTGTGTAAAGTAGAGTTATCAGGCCCCCTCACTCACAGATCAGCAGTCTAAACACATATTACAGGCTTGTCGTTCCCCATTGGCCATAAGACTGGTGGCTCTGCTAAAGCCCCTCACACTGCGGCGGGACATCAGGGATCAAGACAGAATATTCTGGATCCCAGACTCTTGAGCCACTTGGTGACACATCTCCATCCCTGTCCGCTCCCTCTGCACAGCACCAGTTATACCTCTGTTCTCCTTCCCTGACTCCTCGCAGTGACTGACAGCTGCACTGAGCCTTCATTATTGCCACACAAAAGCCATATTTTAAGCCATATTTACCATTTTCCACAGAGGCAGAGATTGATGGAAGGGGGTTGGGGGGGTAGGGGGTTGGGGGGTGTGCACGAGGAAAGCAGGAAGGGAGGGAAAAGCTCCCCAGATGAAAATCCTAAATCAGTATGCCCTGCCGCTGCAGCTGAGGCCGAGGCAGGGATTGCGTTTAATTTATTCTCCTAAACCTGGGAATCAGGCCATCAAAAGGAACCAAACTATCAGGTTTCCTGCACTAAATGGCCCAACAGTGTGATGTGGCCAGCCTGGGATCTGACTTAACCCTTTCGAGGTGGCAGAGGCAACAGCCTTCCACGTCGGACTAATTTATCTCCCAAACCTCTGATGCTGCAGGCGGAGAGACACTTCAGAAAGAAACCTGCGATGCCGTGTGATGGTGACACATCGAGGACATGGTGGCAGTCCCTCCCACTGTTTGGTAGATGCTGGATATCCCTTCTTTAGCCTTGTTTAATGGTTGTGGATCATGGGATTAGAGGACACAAGCTCACAGCAGGCCGTAGTCTGAGTGCTGCCTAGCTTGACTTTTTAGTAACCTGCTGAAATGCCAGCTCAGTCTCTCTTTCTAGGAATTCACACTCAGTGATAGTGTGACTTTACATCCAGTGGCAACATACAGCATCACTGCAGGACATTGTGAGACGAGGACAGGGAGTGTCCTTCATTTTTACATCTGTCTTTGTCCCCTGTCTTCTTGGGTTTTGAGGGATTTGATATAATACATCTTATTTTGTTGACGGAACCTTGTTGAATATTTCATCATCTAATGGGTCGACAATGTAATTTTTTGCAGCTGCACAAACAATCCATCCATTTTTTAACCTGCTATGTCCTTTATTAACAGGGTCACAGGGGGGGACCGGAGCCTATCCTAAGTGCCAATGAGCAAGCGGCTGAGTCCACCCCTACACAGCCACACTCACACCTACAGCCAACACGACAACACACAGTCCAGGGTAACACAATACAACTCAATTAGAGCTGGGGATGAAATTAAACACCAGAAGCACATCTTTAAAGGTTGTTTGTTAGGCTTCATCACAAAATCTGTGTGTGTGTGTGTGTGTGTGTGAGTCAATCAGAGCTGACTGACCGTGGCATATTCCTGGCTGCACACACAAACGGCAACAACTGCCATCAACTTCTGATTCCACTATTGCTAACATCTGCCTTTTTTTCCCGACTGAAATCTGCCCACTTCAAACCAGTGAGCACAGAGAAATATAGAAATGTCTCATGTGAAATAACCATAATTTTTGTAACTTTGGCAGAGAATTGTTTGGTCATGTGGAACGCCATCACTTCAAGTAAAAAGCTGATCCTTGTTTTGCGGTATCAGCCAATATCAACACACAGAAGAATAATCTCTCACGTGTTCTCTGCCAAAAACTGCAGTTAAATTTCAGACCAACAAATTCACTTCAGTGGTTCTTTCAAATGGTGATAAATATACATGAGGTTGTGCAGAAGGAATCTGCTGATGAATATGTATTACCTCACTCTTATGAAACACAACTTAGGCCCAGGGTAGAAGAAATAACTTTTTATATTACAACTAAGGCAGCAGTGATGCCATGATGGCAGGAAGTGGAAGAAAAGACACAAAGGTTTGTATAGTTTTTCTTCACTCTTCTCCTGTGGTCACACTCAGCTCTTCTTGTACTCTAAAGAAATTCAACAATAAGTGATTTATTGTCGTCGAGTCAGGTCTTGCTTTGAGCCCAGATGCCAACGTTTCTCAAAATAACTAATTTGGGTCATTTGAGGTCACATCCAATATTTTTCTTTCCTCATGTGTAAATCCATCTCTTGAGTTCTTCGAAATTATCGAATTTCTCATCGTGCTTTTGTCCTCGGCCACATGAAACCCGGCTCTGACCAAAAACAACCAGAGGCTACCGTTTAAACCGTCGCTGAGAAGCACAAAACACCAACCACGCTCACAAATATACTTCACAGAGGCTTTATTTCCTGCTCGACTCAGAAACCAGGTCCACCGCAGAGGGTTTAGGGAGGTTTTTATTAACTTATTCAAACATGGGAAGCAGTCTGGGACACAGGTTTCCCAAAGTGAGGTCCCTGGACCTTTAGGAGTCGCAGTGTAAGCTGTGTCCCGATCCACACAGCATACTGTGACACGTGGTGTGTTTGTACTGGAAAAGATGAAACCTTTGATTTTTGAATTTTCTATTGATGTGTACTGTCGTTCCACAAAGGAAAAAGAACAGCTGGTATAAATTTAATAATAGAAAGTGGTGATGCAGTGTTAGGAAAAAACTAAAATCATCATTTAATTATTTTTTTTTGTATTTTTTTTTCTTATTAGCCAGCTGGTTAGACGATGACTTGTTTACTGGATGAAGTTATCTTTTATTTAAGCACTCATTTCTTACCCTCTTATCTCTAAAACATTTCTGAAGGTACATTTAGTACAAAAAAGAACCTAGCAGTCACATATATTGATTTATTTATACTGACATCATAACTGACACAGAGTCTCCTATTAGGCCCATTAAACAGTGGAGATTATTCTGATCCTCATCAAAAGCTGTAAAAATATTGGGGGGATACCTCTAGGGTAGGAGGGTCTAGGGGTCTACTTAATGAAGTAGATGCCATAAAGCTTAACTGTCTTTTCTTTGTGAGATATTAAATAAAAACTCCTATTTACTTTAAGCAATGATGACAAATACAAAACAAACTGAAAATGAAACAGTTTAGTCGATCTAATGGTGGTACTACACTAACAGATTATTATAACAAAATAGGTTTATATCTGTTACTTTCTACCTCTGTGCCACCATGATTATAACAACAAAACACATATTTCTGTTTCACTGTATTCCCAATTAGACCATCGGCAGTACTGTCAGAATTTAGAGAAAGACTTCATAAAACAGATCAGATTAAACAGATTAGAAACAGATTACTCAAATCTTTGTGTAATGTCACCCCGCACCACAAGATGGTGTAGTGAGCCGATCCTTGCTCTATTGTTGCTTCAACGGTAGCGTGGCCGAGCGGTCTAAGGCGCTGGATTAAGGCTCCAGTCTCTTCGGGGGCGTGGGTTCGAATCCCACCGCTGCCAGAAATTTTTTTTTAAGATTACCATAAAGTATCTACATATGTAGAAGTGACGCTCATTGTAATAATGAGCAGCAATTTGTATGAAGTGCTTCATTTTGACCTGTCATTATTAATGTTGACTGACAGGACATGTAATTAATGAATGAAACAATAAACACGGTGATAGCTAGAGCTCCTGTTAAGTGACCATTAAAGAGCTTTATTAAAGGGCTAATCAGCTAGATTCTGTTTTTAGCCTAGCTTGAGGTCCTTCTGCTAATATAAACTCCACATATGTCTCTACTCCAACCACTTCCATCAGGTGGAGCTCAGGGTCACAGCAGTGAGTCTGTGGGTAACATTTTAGGCGTTTGTTGGTTGTTGGATGATTTCTATGAAGGTAGACCTGAATAATCAAATGTCTATGCTTCAGAAATCAAACCAAGAATGAAGTGGAGAAAGATGAATTACTCCACAGTTTATTTTTTACAGATTCTTCCTTTAATCTGGTTGATTAAACTACAATCAGAATATTTTAGACTCAGTAAGGCCACAAAGTCAACATGTGTTCAAACAAACATATTTCTTGTTGAAAGTTGGAGAAATTACCTCTTCTAATTAGACACTTAATTCCTGCTGTCTGAAAGCAGTAGCAGTTAGATTCAGACTGTTGTTGTTAGCAGGCTCCAGCCATAAAGAACATAATATTGCCTTCTTCTTATGAACACAATGAAAAGCGAGGGCAGATCTCTGATGACCAGCTCCTTACCCCTCATCTCCTCTCCTCCTTGATCTTCCCACACTGTTTGCTTTACTTTATTTTCTGTTTTTTCTCCCCCTCCCCCTGTAATTTTTTCGTGCAAAGAATAAAATTTCATCTGCGCGGGCTCTGGGAAAGGCGGCCCTCGGATTGGCCCTTGCCCGTACAGATGCTTTGAATTTACGGGGCTTTTCTGCCTGCTAGTAGAAGCAGGGAGGGATGGATGGATGGATGGATGGATGGATGGGGAGAAAAAGATGGAAAGGGGGTGGGTGGGGGGGTGGGACCTGCCTGTATTTCCTGGGGATTAGGCGTCAGATGGGCGCCCTCAGAGGAGGTCTCAGGTCCCGGCCTCCCTGGATGGCTGGGAAACTGACCCCCATCTGACTCTTCCCTGTTCCCTACCAGCATGTAGCCCCAGGACAGGACCAAGGCCTGCGTTTGATAACCACTGCCTGCAAGGAAGTTATCAACATTTCAGGTGTATTACTTCAGGTTTTTTTTTAGATTTGAATCTAAAAAAATCACAGATTAACCGTTTAACTACGTCAACGGCCTGTTTATGTGACAGCAGAACTACAGTTGATGCATTCATACGGCTCAAGAGTCAATTTACAATGTGCTTCTGTCGAATCGATCACATGACTCTGGCTGCTTGCTTATTAGTGTATTTTGGATTATTGTTTTGGTTTAATGATCCCTATCTCTACAGTATCGGTTCACTCCTTTTGCTCTTTTCTAGGCCTTCACCTGGCCAGACAAATATAGCTACCAGCTCAGTTTTATATTCAGGATATGTCATAATGTTGGTTTTGTTGTGGTTTCAGTTTTAAATTGTGTCAATTATCTGGGTAGACATGTCAGCTGAAAATCTAAAATTCTCCTCCTGAGTCTTTAATCCATGAAGTTCTGTTCTGTTCTGTACGTACACTTAAATGTGCACTTTCATGTGTGTCATGTCGCTAATAGCAGCCAAGTTAAAGCTGTAAATGACACTGAAAACTGCAGGATTGTAATTTTTAACCTGTTCTTTTTCATCATTAGTGGCTGCTGAGGTAAGCGTGTGTTGCTTTATTGTGTTCTACTTTTGTGTTGTATGCAAAACAACAGAAACCAGACTACATTAAGTACAGCAAAAAATGAAAAATGATAAACTTTCCCTAAAGAATAATTCAAAACTGCTGCACTATCAAATTCAACTGGGCTCAGTCAAAACAAAACAGGGACAAAATTGTGTGTGTTTTTTTTTAGGTATTTTATTACCGGAGTGTGTACAGACTTTTTGTAGAATAATCAATTGTAGCAACTGTTTAGAAAGCATTTTTTTTTTCATCATAAGAAAGTTAGGCTGTTGAAAAGTCCAAATGCAGCAGAGCAGCCGGGTTTCCTGGTATAATATGTCCCATCAGTCCCAATTCAAATCCAACTCAAATCCACCAGCGTCTGTGTGAAGAGGTCTGCTGCTGCACAGAAAATGGCTGAGATGAAGGAGGGAGGGGGGGTGGGATAAAATAAAATCCAACTCTTGATTGCAGGGAGCCATCTGGTGGCAGCTGAATGAAAAGAGGAGAGGAGAAACCAAAAAGCAGCAGCAGCAGCAGAGAGCCTCTTTTTTTCCAGCAGAAATGTTTTATGGCTTAAACAAGACAAAAACACACAAACACAAGAAAACAAACAACATTTTTTTTCTTCTCTCGATTCCTGTGCCATTTAAATCAGCGTGAAAATTAAAATAGAAAATAAAAATCCGTTACAGTCTGAGATTTTACTATAACATTTCACAAATACCCCATCTATATAAACACTTATAGGAACACACAATATTAACCATTTGTGTCCTGCAAACACCTCTAATTTCCAACTAAACTTTTTTTCTTTTTACTGCAATTAACCAACTTGTTTATTACTATAACATTATCAGCTTTTATATTAGTGTTTCAATTAACTTTCTTTTTTTGGAAATTCAAGGTCTCTGCAGCACACTAAGAAACACTTTTTGCCTGTGTAAACAATGGCAAAAAAGAGGAACTTGAACACAACACAAAAACAAAACCCTCTTTCCATTAGAGGAGTCTCCAGAAGACCAAAGACAACCAAACATTTCCTTATGCGTTTCAATGTACAGTACTATAACAACAGAGAAGTTCCAGGATTAAAAACCAAAGAGTCATTTTTTTTACTGCCTTCAACATGCATTAACCCGTATTTATCAGACTTCCCAGGAAGTCGTGTAATTGAGGTGTAGTTACGTCTTTTAACACGTTTTTTTTTAACTTTAAAAATTAAATCTTACAGATTTTTGTGACACTGTTTGTATTAAAAGACCGCAAAATGAACAGTGCACGTTTAAATGCCAGAGGTGACATGTCGATAAGAAATTAAAAACAATGATAGGAAAGATACAAACAATAATGCAAAAAACAAGTTCCCGGCCTTTAGAAAGATTCTTCTTCTCTTCATGTCGAACAAATCAAACTAGTAAACACCTTCTTTCCTCTTTCCTTGCAGGAACAAAAAACCCAGGGAGGAGAAGAGGGACAGGGAGGCTTCGTACCTTTAGCTCGTCTCCAGCTTCGCCATTTCCTGCACGTAGATCCCGATGCTCTCGCTGTCGAACAGGACAAAGTAGACGGTCTTGATGGTGGAAGACATGGTGGCCACGAAGTAGCTGGAGATGGCCTTGAGGATCAGCTGGGCTGCCGTCTGCTTCGGGAAACCATTCCTGAAGGGAGAGGTCACCCACAAATTTATTCGTCATATTCGGCAGAGGCAGCCATTTTGGATTTACTTGACTTTGGGGTTGTACAACACTGAAAATGATTTAAATATCCCCACTAATGCAAATTGAGATTGATAATTCAGTCTTTACATTTTTTTCCAGCCAGATCTCTGTTGATGGAACCATGATGGAACATTAGTAATATCTTTACTCGGCCATATCGCCATCCATCGTGACGTTTTACTGGAGACATCGTCAAATGCAAGTTAAGGGGACATCACCTAACGCTAGCAAGATTACATTATGTAAGCAATCAGGAAAAAATACTTATTTACTGCACAGATTTATAGTACATTCTTCCCCAACATGAGCTCCTGTTCATGGAGATTTTCATTTACAGGAGGGTCATTCCCTGTGAAACCCCCTCAGATATTTTTTAAAAGATTAACTGCTGTACATCTATCAATATCATAGTTTTTGGTGGTTAAGAAAAATAACTAAACAAAACAAAAGCGCTGTATTTTGCAAATGGTTACACTTACAGACGGACACAAGGAATGACCCAGGAGCATGACAAGGCTAAAGGCTCACTGAAATTTCAAATTAAACACGGTAAGATGTTCATCACAGAAAATGACGATAGCGACATGTGATCAACTAAGCTATCGAGCTAATGCTAGCTTGCCATTCTTCGCAATGTGACCACATTTATGAGGCAAGATAGAAAGTGACACTGGACTGAGACACCGCAGTTATGAATTAGCAAAATATTAAAAAAATGTTTAGGGATCAACAAAAGAATGACACCTTACTCTCACAGAGAGCGCCTGAACTGATGCAACACGTCTGATATCGACAGGTGTGCTTCCTTACCTTCCGCTACCGATGGATGGGAAGGCCACAGACTTGAGTTTCTTCTCGTCTGCCAGAGCCAGGCAGTTCTTCACCGTCTTGTCCAGCAGCTCCTCGCACTTGTCGGAGCCCCAGCCTGGACTGTTACAGTGGATGACGTATTTGGCAGGCAGGCCAAAGCCGGAGGTCAAGACGGCTGAGCGAGAAGAGAGGACGAAGAGTGGTAAGAAAAGGAACATGGTCTGCAGTCAAAATCAGCTTCATTAAACACAAACACAAAAGAAGAGTTTTATTTTTGGCTCAGAGACGATAAAAGAACATTTTACTTATTGGAAAATCTCCAACAGCTTAAACTTGTTCAACTTTTGGGGTTTTCACAAAGAGGTGGGCCAAAGAAATCACTTCTCCAGGTGAGGAGGAGGAGGAGGAGATGGAGGAAGAACAGGGAAGACTAGAGCAGAGTCTGCTCTCTGGAGTTTTAACGTGTGGTTTAGTTGTCCAGCAGCTGTAGAAAGTGTAACTCAGCCAAAGCCCCTGACTCTGTGAAGTGAGAAAGCCCTCAGTCAGAGTTCATTAGCCCACAGCAAACGTGTGGCTGGACTGCAGTCAAAGCTGTGGACGAGCTCATTTCCAGATGGCCCGCAAAGTGAAAGAGACAGAGAGAGAGAGAGGACGGAGAGACTTCACACACCACAGAGAAAGCCGGTCACACTGCATGTGTGATCCACTGATGAGGAGCAGGAGGAGGAGGAGGAGGAGGATGATGATTATGGTTTTCACGAGTGCCTGAGGAGCTCAATTTGTTTTATGGTTTTTGGTGGGTGGGACCGCTGTGCACATCTGGAGATCAACTGTCAATCAAACTGTGTGGACATCAGTGCAGCATTTGATGTGGTTTGAACTCAGCCATGTTGCAGAAATGTGAATAGCTTTGCTTCCAGACCCATTAGCGTCAGCTCCGAGTTCAATGTTGTAGATTATTAACAGGTGCAACATCTTCTCAAAATGTTAAAATGGCGCCCATGACCACCAACATTTCACACCATCGTCAATCTGACGCTGTTTTTTTTGTTTGTTTACTACATCCACCTGTTTTAAAAATCTTACCTTGGCCTTAAAACCTGGAAGTTTGCTTTTAAAAATCCAGATACAAAACTTTGTAAAATCATTCTAAGTCTGGTCTGACGGCTGTTCTGAACCAGGTCTGGTCAGGATGACCATTTGGCCGATTAAGATCCCCCCCAGAATCCCTGACAGGCTCTGCTGGCTTGGTGTTCAGTCACCTGGTAATCTATTTATGAGCTCCACACAGAGACTGGGATTAGGATGCTGAGCTAACTTGGCTGGAGGTGGGGAGTGTTTGAAAAAGTGAGTGTGAGTGATGGATAATGAGGGAGACAGATGGAGGCAGAATGAGAAGGGGGGACACGGAGACTGAATGGAGACAAATGGACTGGAAGATAGAATAATCTGTAAGGGCTCAAACGATATGACTCTCTGAAGAACGGTGCCTGTAGGTTCAGACGGAAGTGTGCCGGTACTGAATGTTCTTTTCTCGTGACAAAGAAGTTTTTAGCTCTTTAGAAAAGAATAAATTAGTTCATGTAAAAATCTACCATTAGAACCCAGCTTGACGAGAGATCAAGGACACGCTGACATCACTGTCATAGGAGCCGGGTGGTGCCTGAGTGGATCAATGTGTGCTTTTAATTGTGAAGAAAGTCATGAATAGTTGGTGTTGCCCGGTGAGAGTGTGAAAACAAACAAAAACAAATGAGAATGATTAGAGGGTTGGTGTTTGTGGTGTGAAAAGAGGTTTCACTCGTTGTGTCTTTTCTTTTCCCTTTTTTTGCAAGTGAGGACAAAATAGACGACGACAGAGGTTTAAAGGAGCCTCTGTAAACCTTTAAAAGTAAAAAGACGAACATTAACTCCAAACCTGCAGCCTTATCTCATCACATTTATCATCAACACAAATTCTAAAAAGTTGGCGTTGACAACAGGAAAGTGACAAAAACGGAATGTGTTCACTTTCTTTTTTTGTTTTGTCGTCAACATTGGTGAAATATTACTGTCACCGTTTGTGTCACTCTAACCAAAGAAAAAGTGTTTAGAATAATCTTGAGACAATGTTTGTAGTTCTGTCTGCTTCTTTTTCAATAAACTGTTACTCAAAAACTTCTTTAAAAAAGCATGAACCTTGTATTAAAACTGCAAAAACAAAAAAGCTGGCAGCCACCTCAATGATTCGTGTTCTCTCTAGTTTTCATTTTTTTGGTTTACGTTTAAGATTGTTGCCAATAAAGGTACACAAAGTCCTACAATAATGCCAATAACGACTTCCGACCATTTAAATACACACACAATGTGACAGAGATCATATTCAAGATTAGTCCATTAAAGGTAGGGTAGGAGATTTTGAAAACTCACCGAGAGTCAGCCAGATTTTGAAAGTAAACACACGCCCCTTTCTCTCGGAGCTCACCCCGAAGCCACGCCTCCCAATCACATGGACGCGCATTACCCGAAGACGAGCTGCGGTCTGTGACTTCGGCCATCATGCACGTACCTCTCTGGTGCGCAGAGCAGGAAGAGAGTGACAACCAGCCAATACTCCATGCAGGGTCCACCCGGAGGATCGGCTGATGTTTTTAGTGTTTTATAGCTTCCACAGATGATTCATATTCTTTGTTTTAATGCAAAACTGCCGAACTAATCGGTTGCTATCGGATTGTAAAGAGAAGTTACACTAATTTAACGAAAAGTGCATCAGAATGAAATCTCCTACCCTACCTTTAATTTCTGAGCTGTGTGCACTTACCACCAGCCACCTCCAGGGGGCCGTTCTTCTTCTTCAGCTCTTGCAGCGCTTCAGTGAACTCTTTCCCTCCCTTTTTTTCCAAAGCGGAGCCTGCAAGCAGAGAGACGAGGTGAAAACATACAGAATGACACAAACAGTCAGCAGGAGAGCTGATTGATGCTCATGCAGAGAGACAGACAGGCAAGCAAGCAGGCAGACAGGCAGACATGGAGATGGGACCAACAGACAGACAGGTAACGATGCTGTCAATCATTTCATCTGGCCTCTCTCTGAATCTCTGAGCTCATGCCTCTAATTAGGCAAACTGAGTTCCTGTTAGTGTATTTGTGAGCCTCAGGAAAATGAAGTGTAAAGATTCAAAGCTGCCATTTTCCAAATGACTCATTCTGAGTCAAACTAACGTATTAAAGCCTCAGTCCCTAATTACTTCCCTCTGTGCTCATATACAGGAGACCGAGGGCTTTTTATTTCACTCTCAAACTGCAGAGCGAAAGGCAAATGATGTACATGCATGTGTAAGTTACAAGGCCGTGATATCTCAAACTCTTTTTGCTGTGCATATTGATCATAGTATCTCAGGTTTCCTCAGAGCTAAAGAGAAACCCAGAGAAGATTTAACTTCACCAGAGTCAGAAAAAAAAAAGCGTTTGGGCAAAAACATGATTAAAAACAAGCAGAAGAGAAAAACAAAAGTTAGTCACAGAAGCTCCTTAAAACATTACAGGCAGATAAATGCATGTTACATTAACCCTTAATCTGGATCTTCAGGGAGAATCAGAGTCTGAAGTGACAGCATGGTCGAGGGGTTAAAGGTCACAGGAAATGAAGCAAGTCCCAAAATGTGCATTTTTTTTTAAATCAGTCAGTGGAACAAAACAGCAGCAGCAGGGTGGTTTATATGTTTGTGTTGCGGAAATACACATAGTGTGTATTACCTACAGCAGATGGAAGTCTGCACCCACCTACAAAGAGTCTGGTGTGTGTGTGTGTGCGTGTAGCTACCAGACTTCAATGAAAAAAATGCAATTTTTCCACAGAAAAGACATGTGTTGGTGCCTCACTGCTGTGACTTAAACAAATTTTACACATTAGTTCAGATTAGAACTAATATGTTAACACACCAAAGTCACAATACAAACAAACAAAATAGTAAGTAAAGTAAGTAAAATTTATATATTTTTACCTAAACCCATAAAGATGCTGACTACATCCACATCAGTGCATCACTTGTTGGCACTGTCTCCAAAATGGAGGCAGTGCCAACAATCCATTATGAATATAAACCACTACCCAGTAACCTGAACACCCCTTTATCTCTAAAGACTATAACTGTGTTTACACACATGTAAACCTGTGAACTTGCAAAGACTTGAAAGTTAGTTGAGAAAATGAACTTTTTGCTGTAAAATATTTAATAATATATAAAATGAGTTCAGAGGGGAAGTGTAACAACCTGAGAGCCTCAAACGCTGCACAGCAGCAGGTCCCAATACTCTAGAGGCAGCACACAGCACCCTCTGCTTGTAACGTTCTTAATCCTGCTTTGACCACAGGTGTGAGCAGGAGCTTGTTTTAAAAACATTTGTACTTTTGGTGCACACAAAAAAAAAAAAAAAAAAATCAGGAATTTCTGACATCTGAGAAAACAGAGTCAGCTGCCAGCTAACAAGCCTTTAGATTCAGATTTTCCCTCTCACCTCAGAGTCCACATTTAGCTGGGTTCGGTTTATTGAAAACATAACGTGTGAACGCAGTCCGCCTTTGGCAGCTTTGACTTTCACATCTTGGCAACTAAAGTTTCCCACAAGCACTTCACTGCATGAATATAACAGGCCCTGCTTAGGTGTTTCAAGCCTCTGCAAGTTCATTTTCACTCACAGTCCTCCCCATCAACTAATTTATGAGAAACATTTAGAGTAAAAAAAAAAAAAAAAGGTGGTGACCCCTTCTATAATGAGTGATAAAAACTCTGCTGCTGCTGCTCTGTTTGTCCACAGACTGCAGCGTTAACTATGCTGATATGCAGAGAAGGAGCAGACGGGCAGTCGGAGGGTCTCTGCGGTTCCTTTACCTACTTCACCACCTGTATAGAGGGAGGAGTTGGTGGGGTGAATGACAGCGTCGCTCTCAACGATGGAAATGTCAGCTTGGACAACTTGCAACTACAGACAACAACAAACAAACAGGCAAACAACATGATGGTAAACACACAGTGTGTGACCGAAATGAGACGGGACAAAAAGGAAGAAAGAGGAGAAGAAGAAGAAGAAGAAGAAGAAGGAGAAGAGAGTCAGAGAGTGAGCGCGCTCTGCACTGGCTGACGACACACCAGGAAACAAGAGGGCACGTGAGGAAACGGTGGGACACGTTACAGAATGGAATTAGGATGCAGGACCACACGGTCAGCATGCATTTATATATAATAAAACAAATATCTAACATACAATCATCATTAAATCCACTCTGACATGAAAGAGTGCTTCTAAAAATATTCCGGATTTTTCTGTCCAACTGTGTCGTCCTGATTCCTGATTTCACTCCAGGTCAACAACCTCACAGTCAGGCTGCAGGTTCACATCAGCTTCTCTGTTAAGTATTTCAATCATTTCTATGAAAGCACAGTGACTTTAAAGCAGCCATTCAAAAGGATGACAACCTGGAATGAACCTCAACACAAAAGCAAGAGCAAAGCAGGATCACTGCTCTGAGGAGCTTTGATAAATCAAACCTTGAAGGTCTCCACAGAAACTCTCCTACTCATTTAATATGTTTTCTAACCGTTTAAAAAGGAGACTACTTTCTCCTCATCGTTTAAAGTCCAGGATCAGTTACTCCAGGTCACAGTGAATCAAAGACTCATCATTTATTCACACTGTGAGGAGTTTCTTTTATTTCCTTAGAGCATCAGCTGCATTCACTACAGCAGAAAAAACACAAGTCTGTTACTGACCCACAAAGACAAACTGCATGAAACAAAAGAGCTGCAGGAGCTGGAGTTTCTCATCTTTAAGTAATTTAACTGAGCTTTTATTTATAGTAAATGCTGCCTGAGATGATAATTAGGGTGCTACTGAAGCCACAGAGACATCATTTACTCACACAAATGTGTGTATCTGCACCTAGAGAGACTAAAGTCTGCTTGAAATGTGAACTTGTTCATATTTGTGTTCACACAAGCACTGCTATTATTATAATGCAGCTATTTAAATGTTGTTTAAATGCTGTTGGCACATTCACACTTTGAAAAAAATACATTAACATACAAAGTAAAAACTCGGCAACCTTAATTATTTTTCCAAATTTTTCCAAATTATCAAAATAAACACTGATAAACTGCAGCTTTTCTATCAAACTAAATATAAGCTGCACTTCAGACATTAACGCTCTACAGTGTTATTTGAGCCGAGCAGCCCACAGTGTGAATGAAATGACGTGAAAAGTTTTTCTAACCCGAGTATTATTAGTTAGAAGAAGTTGTGAGACATTCAAGGATTTTTTCATTTCAAAGCTCGCTGAGACCAGAGAGAGTGAGGAAGCGAGGTGGAGCGCTCACCTAGATCGTCTTTAAGTTCAAGTTCAGCATTGGTGGGGTTGATGACCCCCTCCACATCAAAGCCAGCCAAGTTGCTGACCTCACTGTGGATAAGGTTGAGCTGTGGGAGGGAGGCAGGCGAGGGGAGGGGAGGGGAGGCATGCCGAGGAAGAAGCAAAGCTGTTAAAAACAGAATCACACAGCAGCAGGGAGGGATACCTCAACGTTTTGATGCATTAAGAAGAAGGTAAAGTTTGTCTGTGACTAAATGTAGGCATGAAGTGAATGAAGAAAGCTTCAAATCAGAGCCTTGAATGAGGAGACGGCATAAAATCTGCAGGTGTATTGGTTAAAAAAATGAAAAAATTCAAATTTGTGTACAATTCAATGCCATCAGCTTAAATAGCTAGCTAATAATAATCTATCAAAATGTCAAGGCATCCCTCTAAATGTTGCATCCAGTCACAACTCTTAGTTCAATATTTAGAAATCATCTGTTCAATTCCACCAGCGAGCATGTGAAGGCTTGATCATGTGAAAAGCAAAACAACAGTGTGGAAGCTAAAGCAGAAGAAGGAAGCCGTTCCAATAATTAGGAGTATAGAACAGAAAGCTTTTTCCATTTGTGGCTTCATTATCTTTATCAGTGGGAGGTTAACTGCATTCATTTGATTAATTATCATCAGCTGCTGTAATCTGTGGTCAAGCTACACACTCGAGCGCTGAGCCATTCTGCTAACGATGGGACCAAAACGACAGCAGACAACTGCTTTATGCACAATTTCAATTACTCCTGGTTGTATTTTAATCGGTTCTGCCTTTGTGATCCACACATGTAGAAAAAGCATTTGATCTTTTTTGTGTGTTCTGTACTAAAACACTTTTTTTTCCCATTATCAGTGAAGGCAGGCAAGCGAATTAGTGTTCATTAGTCCTTCAGCTTACTGGCAGAGACACAAACATGGACTCATTATGCTTTAAAAATAACATCTGTAGTAAAGTATGGCAGCTAAATCATACACACACAGTCAACTCATGAATTACTACCAACTAAAGGTTGAGTCGACTAGGCTCAAATAACATATATTAGAATGAACATATGCAGAGCAGAGCGTGCACTGCCACCAGCCCTCAGATCACAGCGGGGATTTCATATTTGCATTTAAAAAGGTACTTTAACAAGCTGTAAAATAACTGCATACGATATTAAAACATCCCTAAAAATTAAGTCTTGAAAGGGTCAAAGTCTGCAGAATGTAGGACACTGGAATATGCGATTCAAATATCAAGTACATGTTAATCCTACGTGCAAACGTGGAGTTTTGGACACAGCTTGCATCATTTTCCCCAGCGCTGCTGCATTATTAAAACATCTCACACTGCCGCCAGATTAAAAAAAAATACTGAGCACAATGCATGATGGTCCGTAGTGCTAATGTAGTGACCGTCGCTTCTTTATATGATGCATGTGTGGGATACACTGTGCATTATACTCAGATGTAATGCTTCTCACTGCACATTCAGACACACTATCTACATTAAAATGCTGGGTTTAAGTGCTGCTGGGAAATCGGGACGTCTACGGAACAGACAGATTAACTTCAGTCTTTAATGAAAGAAAGAATCAATCTATTGATCAATGAATAAATGCATATATAAGGTCCTGCTGGGAGGTTGACTTTAGCAAAAGCTAATCATCTGATAAAGTGATGATTTAAACCATTGTAAGCAACTTGTGCATGCTTTACAATGAAAATTAGGTCATTACATCCTCAATTGTCTGTGTACCTTTTCTTTGCAAACATCAGATTAACCCTCTCTTGCCTGGACTGGCCGTTTCCACAGCTTTTGCGAGCACACAGACTAATCATGCAATACTTGTGACTATTTTTTAAGACCAATCACTCTCTATTTGAGTAATTCTATATGTAACAGTGTGTCATATTTGTCATAAACAAGGCCAAAGCCAACAAATCAAGTGGTCAGTGTTTGGTTTTAGCCCAAACAGAGCACATAGAAAACTGTTTTAATCACAGCGAGCGTGCACTATGTCTGATTATCACTGTTTAAAATCGGTAAAATGGAACCAGTGGCACTTCTTGCGTCATTTTTGAATCATTCATTCTCAGTGCTGCTGTTCTTTTTTTTGCTTCCACAAGCTTCTGATCAGATAATGTTGAAACTCTAAATTTACTTTCTGGTTTCAGCTTAATGAAAAAGTTAGTGTGTGTAGAGACAAACGCACACAAACACACAGCGCTGCTATTACACCTGAAGCCTACAATTAGCTCTTATAATAAATCTGGGAACTACAGCAAACCTCCAACGACGTGCAATGACGAAATATCAGGAAGGGGCTTCCTTGTATGAGACAGAGTCTGCATGAAAACAGCTGGATGCAATGAGAAGGCAGTTCTTAAGCCTGTTCAGTCCTTGAAGCTCGTGACGGAGCAAAAATCATTTTCTTCCTACTTATCAGTGAGAATCTTAGAGATTTCAACAACTGTTTATCTCTACCACTTCAGCGCTAAACTGACTTGTCCAGACTTAGATCTGCTGTTAGAAGTGTGCAACTGAAGTGTTCACAGATTAGATCACACACACAAGTAAAAAGGAAGACAACAAGGAAACGTCAAACACTGGAATAACCACTGTGCAGTTTAACACAACGATTCATAATTTGAATTTTAATTCAATTATTTCACAGAATGTCTAACACAGAGTGGTCTGTGGATCCGATTAAGGGGGGAAAAACTGACCTTCTGACCCAGGAAGAGGCTCTTGGTGGACAGCACGGTGAAGCTGTCCCCCGGAGATCCCTCTGTGGTGCTGTCCGCCGACGCCGCCTTGCTCACCTCGCCCTGTTTCTGTTGAAGACACATGTTGACACGCGACGCATTATTAATAATAATAATATAATGTTTCTCTAAAATTTGAATCTCACTCATTCATCTGGCTTCAAACAGACCCAACCTGCACACTTTCACCTAAAACAACCACCGCAGCCAACGAGCGAACCTGGTGAGTGATGCTCATCATCTTTACAAAGTGTGCGAGGAATTTTCAAGACACTGCATCGACAAATGTGTAAGTGTTACATTTGTGTTTAATACTAGATAAAATTAGAGGTTAAACGTGATAATTAAGCGGCATCTCTTAGAAAAAGGTGAGAATGAACTGAAGGTGTGTGGTGGAAACAGCTGATTATAAAGCCGTATATTTATATAGTACTTTTTCTACCTACATTTGTATGTAGCAGGGTTCGTATACATTTTCAGGAACCATTTACTAGCACCCAACATCAATGGTAAATTACACACTCATAAAAGGGATTTTTTTCACTTTAAGAGATGGTAGAATGGCATAAACGCCAAGAAGTGAAGTGCAAGGTCACTGTCAGGAAACATGGTCCCCTACGTTTGGCTCACATGATTTGTAGGAAGGGTGGTTGGTTACATATTGCTGCTTTAAGCATCAGATTAGACCTAACAAATGATTTTTATGGTGCTGGTGGTGTTCTTGGTTGTCTGATGTGGATTAGAGAACTCCACTGGCTGCTTCTACTACACTGCCACTCTGTATGTGAGGCAGTAGAAGTCCTAAATGACCCCCTTTACCGTTTTAAATCACTTTATGGCATTAACACGACTTACAAAAAGATAGGATCTGCAGCCATACATGCATCTGTCTACCATGCTGCTATAAAAATTAGATACGTTTCTCCCTTTTTTTTATTATATCATTGGATATTATGTACTTAATATCTTATATATATATATGAGAAATACATAAGAGGCGCACTGAGCTGGTTCACTTCAGCCTCTTGGACTCATTCTGTTCATGGTTCCATTTCATTTTCTGAAATGCAGACCTTTAAGTCTGATAGCGGGTTGTTATGAAACTGATACCACTGCACCTTAAAGCACTTTTTAAATCTTGGAAACACAACATGATAATTCAGTATATCTGTGGATGCTCTCATTCATCCAGGTCATGGTCATTTCCAACAGTTTAAAGGTAGGGTAGGAGGTTTTGAAATCTCAGTGAGAGTCAGACAGATTTTGAAAGTAAACACACGCCCCGTTCTCTTGGAGCTCACCCTGAAGCCACGCCTCCCAATCACATGGACGCACGAAGACGAGCTGCGGTCTGTGACTTCGGCCATCATGCACGTACCTCTCTGGTGCGTGCAGAGCAGGAAGAGAGTGACAACCAGCCAATACTCCGTGCAGGGTCCACCATGAGGATTGGCTGATGTTTTTAGTGTTTTATAGCTTCCACGGATGATTCATATTCTTCGTTTTAATGCCAAACTGCCGAACTAATTGGTTGCTATCGGATTGTAAAGAGAAGTTACACTAATTTATCAAAAAGTGCATCAGAATGAAATCTCCTACCCTACCTTTAATTGATTTAAACTCTACCTGTGCACCTTTTTCTTGTATTTGCCTTCTTGAAACCCATCTGACCAATGAACAAATCTCACATACTTTGTAATGATGCATGTTATTTTGCTTGGTGTACCTTAGCCTTCCCTCCTGCCTTCTTCCCCCTCAGTTTCTTAGCTGTTGGTTTCTTCACAGTCTTGGGTTTCTTCTCGGGTGCGGGTGACACAGGAGCCTCCGGTTTGCCCTTGGCGCCTCTCTTCTTGGCCAGCAGCTCTGGGTGGATGTTGGGCAGGACTCCACCTGCTGCGATGGTCACACCTTTCAGAAGCTGAGAAACAGTCGGACAAAGTTAAAGACTATTATCCATCAGTGCCTGGGCAGGTGATAAAATACCAAGTTTGTGTGCAGCAGCTGACCTGATTCAACTCCTCATCGTTGGCAATGGCCAGTAGGATGTGTCGTGGTGTTACGCGGCCCTTCTTGTTGTCCCTGGCTGCGTTGCCTGCCAGCTCCAGGATCTCAGCTGCAAAGATAAAAAAAAAAAAAACATCAGACATGAGCTAACATCACTGTGAAATCCATGAGCTTCCCGTCATATCTCTAACACATAAATCTCACCAGTGAGATACTCGAGCACAGCAGCCAGGTAGACGGGGGCTCCGACACCGATGCGATACTTGGGCAGACCCCTCTTGATGTAGCGGAGCATGCGCCCCACAGGGAAGATGACCCCAGCTTTGGTGGACCGGGACGTCTTTGTCGACTTCTTCTTTCCTCCTCGGCTGGACATGGTGCTGATAACCAGTGTCTGCATTAAAAAAAGAAAGAAACTAAATACAGAAACTCCACATCTGTCCTCATAAATCCTCTTTGAATACATAGAGGCACAGATCGGGTGTAGCCCCAAATACCAGAAAAGAAATAAGATATGCAGCCATGAGGCATTATGAAGAACAAAGTGTGTTGTTGTTGTTGACAAGCCCAAGGTGACAGAGGGCGCACAATGTGCTGCTTTGCCTCATGACTCCCATTTATTAAGTACTTGGTGGGTGATTAGGCTTTTAGATCACCCTGAAGAAGGAGCAGCATCAATGACATGAATTAATCAGCATAAGATGATTTTACAGACAAATATTTAATAATGACATTTGCAGTTATGATTAATGACTAAAAGTATGCATAATCAATTAGTGTTATAAGACACTAACGTTGCAGAAACTGAAATAAAAGCACCAGATGCAGACACCAATTAGCTATCAATTAGCTCCAGCACAGGCCACACTGAAGCTGCCCCAATGCAAACACTCACATCACCTCAATGTTATCAAACGTAAACGATCATGGCGGTTATTTTTAATATTTTTGAACAGCACGTTTGGTTTGGTCTGTAACATCTGCAGCATTTCTCCACTCCTGCCAGGCGCAGGTGGGTTTCGCCGCCACGGTGGACACTGATTTCCGCATGTCAACAGCCCGCCTGGACGTCTCCGCACAGGTGAATTAATCTCATCCACACAGAACTGACGGATAAAATGGAGCCGTCAGACGACCTGGCGACATTTATCTGATCAGGTCAGCGAGCTTTTTTTTTTTTTATTCGGGTGGAAATAACCTCCCGGTGGAGCGGCGGAGCGGCGGCGGCGGCTGCCCGCTCCTCCTTCCCGCCCCTTCCTGCCTGCCTGTCAGCTCCAGCAGCAACACGGTCTCCGCTCTCTCTCTCTCTCTCTCTCTCGGCCTCCATGCCAGGAAAAAAAACACACACACACACGAAATGGCAACGATAACGTCTCAGATAGGTGAGCGGAGACCGATAAGAACACTGCAGAGCGAAGACAACCGTGCGCGGAGCCGGTGGATTACTTACAAAACAGGGCGCAGCGGAAAAATGTCTCTCCCCGTTCTCCGGTAACAAGCCTGGGCAGTGTCCCCTCCGCCGCCGACTCCCACAATCCACAGCGAGCTGAAGAATCGGAGCGAGCCAGCGCTGCCCGCGGAGCGCACTGCTGAGAGCAGACCTGCTGGATCCGAGTCCGCTGCCGATGATCTTTAACCCTTTACTGCGCAGAAAACACGTGGTCTGACATACTGATGGACGCTACGTCCGCACGTTTTTAAGTCACTTTATCAACACAACTGAAGCGCAGGGGGCGTCACATTTGATTTTGGGAAGATTTGGTCTAATTCTAATAAATAAAGTCATCACTGTGTTCATTCTGTCAATTAAAAGACATGATTAGATGTCACAATACAAGACATATTGATCAATATTGACTTTATTAATTAATATTAGTGCAGTCTGTTAAAACATAACTGGAGAAATTTAGAAAAAAAGTTTAGTTTTTCTGTTTTTTTATCACCACAGAAAAGCAGCTAACATTAACAGTTACACAATGTAAACCTGTAGGGGGCAGTCACTGCACATTTGTATGATGCTGTAATAAATTAACCCTAACCCATTGTATGAAAGATTTATGATCAAGACCTGGGTGGATCAATAATACTTGTAGTTTTAGTTTAGGTTGGAGTTACTGACTATGCTCACAGTTTATCTGCACCTTATTGGCGGATGATAATATCGTGCAGCCACACCTGGTAGCTCACATATCTTCGGGGTTAATGTATTTTAAAAAATGGCACACTCACAGCTTGATTGACATTGACAAGAACTAAATGATTTAATTAGCTTTCTAGCTAGTTTAGCAACATGTAGACAGTTAATTATTTTAACAGATTTCCTATCGGATCCACCTCTTTATCAGTGTGTAGGAGAGGTCAAAGGTCACGCTAAAGTTGTAAACATGGGGGCAGTTTTAATGCGGTGTTGCAGGAGAGTGTGGTCATTGACTACTAGAGTATTTTCAATTGAATCATTGTTCACAGAGAGGAGATGAAGTCATGGGTTTGTTGACAGAAATGTTGTCAATAGCAGCATGTTTTGACCTTTCGGTGACAGATGCTGGAGTTTGGGTTTAATCAAATAATTGTGGCTCTGATTGATCAAGTTTTTACCACTAATAAATGTGAGAAGCAGGTACATGTAAACATAAGGAGAGGCTCTGCTGAAAATCTGAATTAGAGGTCACTGTTGACTATAAATCAGGTAAATCTCAGTGACAGTGAAGGCTCACCACATACTCTGACATCTGATGTAATAGCAGCATCTGTCCACCAGAGGTCAGACCTGAGCGTTAAACCACCATTTTATCCAGGACTTCCTGCTGCGTGAACTCTCTGGCACACAGACTGCACATGTTTGTATCTGTGAGGAAAAATATGCAGCCAATCAAGTTTAGACATGTATTTGATGTGTCACATACTAATATAGCCAAAGTTGTCATATCAATATTTGTGGTGTAGGCTGCCAGTACTGGAAATATTAATAAGTGCTGTGTTACATTATATATAATTTAAAAATGTTCTGTTTCAGTTCACTGACAGTTCAATCAACCACAAATTTATACAAAATGATTGTCAGTAAATCTCATAAACCAAAATAAATTTGGAGATATCTGACATGTGATTGTGGGATTTCTGGCGCCCCCTCCTGGATGCTCTGATAACACCCATTAAAAATATTCCCACCACAGATTACTGAGCAATCTGCCACCAACAGATTATACAGTGTTTACAGATAAAAGAGGGGACAACCTCACTGTGATATTAAGTCAATTACTGCATGACATAACACCGTCAATTGCTCAACCATCATCCATTTCATCTGTGCACAACATATCATAAAACATGTCATGTATGTATTGATCACAGCGAAGATTTAGAATACAGGGAGAGAAGACCGCACACAGGTGAAGGTCCTCTTACTGACAGCTTGTAGCATCAATATTCTTATTATTAATCTTCAGACAGTTTTTTATAAATACTTTCTCAGCTCAAATGTGGTTAGTTAAAGTTACCTAAGTTAAGTAACTGACCTAAATCTACTGCAAAGCCTGCTGCAGTTTTGTTGTATGATGATAAATGTCAAAAAACACATCTGATTTACTCTTTGACATGAATAAAAATAAGAACATTTGAATATTTTATTCCGGTCTTCCCTGCTCTGCCTGCTATATTCTTATAATAATTGTAAATAAAGGTAGAAATGTGCTGAGGCAGGTGTACCAAAGGTGCACTGAGGCCTAATCATAGACCACATGGGCCTAATAAATGAAACAGAAGGCGAGATCGGGGCGGCAACTTGGAATCATTTTCATTTTTGTTGAATCAAGGTGATTTTTATTTTAAATGAGGGAGATGTGTGTCAAAATGTGTGTTTATCATGCAGTTAATAGTGACTCCACAAAAGTAAGTTATGATATTTATCTGCTATGCTTCGCTGTTTATTGATAATGTCGGAGTTTATATGTTTAAAACGACTCATCAGTTGTTTTGTGATCATATATAATCGTTACAGAGACCACGCTCCAAGTTTCAACCTTCACCCGAAGAGATCGTGTTCCCTAAAGTTATAAAAACAAAGGGAGACACAAGAGCCGCTGTTTCCGGGTACTCGGGGGGTCAGCTGACCTGAAATCAGCCAATCAGAAGTCGCAATCTGTTGTAAATAACCTGCAGCTCATGTGAAGGCAGCAGCAGCAGCAGCGGACAGACAGACAGACAGAGAGAAGACACTGAAGCAGGAATGCAGGTGGAGACAACAGCCAGAGGTGAGTCCGTGATTTATTCCACCGTTAACCTGTCGGTGGTTTCGGCCTTTGTTTTGCGTCAGTAGCTGTTTGTGTGGCTGAAGTGATGACACGCAAACAACGCAGTAAACATTTAGACATTTGGTGCGTTCACTGAGACCCTGGAAAGTTCACAACATCACTGTTAGAAGTGTCACCATTGGGTTTAGGAACTTTGAAGCACCTTGCAATGATTTTATATTTTTCATGCCAATCAAATTCAACACTAACAGATTCATCCTTAAATAAACAGTCATTATTTTTACATGTTTGTTTTTGCTGCATGTTTCCAGCATCGAGAGTAACAGAGTGGATTTAGGGCAGATTTATTCCCAAGAATTTGACTGAAAAAGTGCAGACTGTAAGGGATTATAATGGGATTATTTGTAATCCTCCAGCTGTGAATTTTGTGAGCTACACTGCACATAGATGATGACTGTAAAAAGCAGATACAGTGTGGTTTCAACATGTTTTTATCATCTCACAAATAAAATAATATAATAATAATATCTGTAGGTATGATAATGATAATGAACCATTTACACTGTGTGCTTCTGCAGATGGGAGGGAGGCTGGTGGGAGCACAGCGAGCAGCAGCCGGCAGGTAAAAACACCTTTACTCTGTTTTTATTATCATTAAATAGAACTAATGGATGAGTCACAGTCAAAGCAGGTGCAGCCGTTCATCTGGTATTGTTTCCTTTCCTGAGTAATCTGCTGTAATCTGTTGCATTGCTGGTCTTCTGTTTTTTTGGGTGGAGGACATACTGTGTCCTAGGTGTGCAAGTCTCTGACCATGGACGGGTTTGATCATGTAAATGTCTTGTTGTTGTTGTTGTTATATAAAGTCAGTCTGTCCTGACTTGTCTCATGAACGAAAGCTTCCACCTGGCTGCTCTCTGCCTTTCAGTTGTGACTCCTTTGGGAGCTGTGCTGTTTAGTGTGTCCTGCAACAGGCTCAACCTGACGAGTAACATTCTTTTTTTAATCCAAATTTATGAAGCCCTGCAGGAAGATGAGAGGCAACAGCACGTAATGCTCTGTGCATGCAGTCATGAGTGTTTTAATCAGTAAAAGTGAAGTGTTTGGAAACATGCATGCTTTTCTGAGTTTAAATAAATGCACAATGGCACGTCGGTGCACAGTATTTGCATCTAAATGGTAAAAATGGAAAACCAGACAGCTGGGTCTTGAGACTGGCACGACATTTGCACGGCATTGTTTCCACAGTTGCCATGGCGAAGCTGAGGGCAGTCAGGGTAAAAGGTCTGCTCAATCCCTGGACCTGATTCCTGCTGAGTGAGCTGATGTAGGTTTTTCTCTCAGTAGCAGCGCTGCCTCATATTTTTCAGCTACTAAATACACTGTACAGGAAAAGGAGGGAATCAATTCACTGAATCAGACAGTTTTACTGTTTCTACTCACTCTCATTATGACCCTGAGGCCATTGTGTGTTGCAAAATTCTTCACACAAACCATTCAGACTCAAAGTCATCATCCTGGAAAGACTGGTTTTTAAGTAACAGGCTGCTGTTGTTTTAAAGACATTTCTGCACCCTAGGAGGTTTCTGTGGGGAAACGCTGATCTAGCTCAGTGTCATGAGATTTGCAGGAGTAACAGAAGGAGTTCTTACACCATTGTTGCTTTCTTTCTGCCCAGGAGAGCTCTGGAGGACTGTGGGATTCTGTGAAGAAAGCTGCGTTTGTCATCGGATCTGGGATCTTATTCTTGGCAGCATTCGGAAACTCACTGACATGGTAGGAAGCAGCAACTTGTCCTGAGGTGAACCCGAGAGGTGCCAGGTTATTAGGTTATATAGCAACGGCAGGACAGGGGTCTGGCCTAGACTGGTTTGGGCATTTGTAGCATTATCTACGCTGTCAGGACTGGCCAGAACAGAGCACTGGACAGAAGCATGATGTGATGGTAAACAAGTACACGTACAAAACTGGGACATCATGGGACAGGAAGTGAGGCTTAATGTGACAAACTACCCTGAATTCCTGCGTTGGAACAACAGAGCACAGGCCTGAAAGAGGTCAATGATGCAGAGATAGAGTTCCTATGGATGGAAAGGTCACAAAGGTGATGACTGGCATAAAAAGGGTGTGAGTTCCTGCAGTGGAAAAAAGGCTTTAATGTTCCTTCAGTGTTTTTATATGTCGGTTCCCTAACAACCATATTTACCATAACACATTTTAGGTCAGTGACTATTATGGCTACAGGACTTTACATGCTTGGACTGGATTGTTTCTGCACAATCTACATCCTTTCATCAATAATGGGTACAAAATGATTCTTCCTCCAGGCACCTGCAGAGATTCTGGGGAGCTTCAGGGGACTTCTGGCAGAATATGTGGACCAAACTGTGCATGGCATTTGAGGGTCATGATGCTGCTTTGTTCTTCTTGGGTAAGAAATAAAGGTTATTTCTATATCTGCAAGCAAATGTCAAGCTAAGCTACAGTCGGCTGTGTACATATCAAACCATTCATTTGTCTGTTTTGCCGTGTTGGAGAAAGGAAAGTGTTGGAAAGTGTTCATGTAAATTATTACCACATACACTCTTTATCATGTGCAGCCATGTTGGTTTTGTTGTGTCGTGAACTGGACAGTGTTTCTCTTTTAGATCTCATCTATGTAGGTCATAAGTGAATGTATTGTGCGGTATATGCACTATAAGGCAGGTTTCCGTGTATTATGTAAATGTTATACAGCACAAAACCACATGTACACAGGGTCATTAAACCAGCAGGTGCCATCTATGTTTGCTGTGAAATGAAATCCTCGGGCCCAGTCTTTGTGGATGATGATCTCTGATCGTGTTATTTTTTTTTCCCCTGACAGGCACCATGCTGGCTCCCACTCTGGTGTTCTGGGTGTTAAATGGTCTGCTGCTGTTGGTGGACACCACCACTAAACCCTCCTTCATTACTCGCTACCGCATCCAGCTGGACAAGAATAACCCAGTAAGCTCCGGACTCGCAAAATATGACACATTTTTTTTTTTTAAGAAAAAAAATGATATATCAGTGTTTATGTGTGTGGAGGGACACACACATATATATATATATATATATATATATATAAAAGCATGTGAGTGACCCTCAGTGCTGCCGTTGTGTCATCGTGTCCGACCAAAGTCCCCTAAATGTGTTTGATTAGCAGTTGTTGTTCGACGCTTCACAGATAAAGACTGACATTACTGATAACCAGAGGTGGAAAGTTCACTGACACTGCGCGAACACACACAGGAAGTGGTTATTTTCAGGACATTTTCAGGTTATGTAAGCCAACTTTATGCATATGTTATAATGATTATCACCTTTTATAGTGTGATGTAATAAATTATATCTGCATCCACGATGGCTTTCTGACCTCGAGTCATAAACAAAGACGGGATGTGTGGCAACTTATGCAATCGAACAGTATATCTGTTTATCTTGACTGAGTGAACAGTGTGTGTCATGGCTAATCAATCAAGGACACACAACAAAATGTCAAAAAGGTCATCTCACTGTCGTTATAGGGTCTTATTGTTGCTAGATTAGATTTTAAAGGTTAAAAGATAAACTTACTCCTTCGTCTTCCTCCAGGTGGATCCTGCGAAGCTGCGTCATGCGGTGAGGACCGTCGCCTTTAACCAGGTGTTCATCTCCGGGCCCATGGTGGTGGTCGTTTACTACCTGATGTCCTGGAGGGGAAACCCCTGTGGGCCCGAGCTGCCCACCTTCCACTGGGCTCTGCTGGAGCTGGCCATCTTCTCCATGCTGGAGGAGATTCTGTTTTATTATTCACACAGGTGAGGAGCGTTCATGGTGCTGGTCGCCTGTCAGAGGGACTTGTGAGCAGGTTTTTGTTTTCTTTATACTCTGTCAGGTTGTTCCACCATCCCAGCCTCTATAAGCATTACCACAAACAGCACCATGAGTGGACCGCTCCCATCGGAGTTGTTGCCATCTACGCTCATCCCCTGGAGCATGTGGTGAGTGTCTCAGATGGAAGCACCTTGTGAAGCACAAACACTTCTGGCACATGAGCTTTAACCTGCTCCTCCTCTTTGCCGTCAGATCTCCAACATGCTGCCGGTGGTCATCGGACCGGTGCTCCTCAGCTCTCATCTGTCCACCACCACCCTGTGGTACTGCTTGGCTCTGGTCAGCACCACCATATCCCACTGTGGATACCACCTCCCCTTCCTGCCTTCCCCAGAGTTCCACGACTTCCACCACCTCAGGTAAGTCCACCGCTGCCGATGAATGATGGCAGCTTGTGTAAGAGTCTCACAACTGCCTGGGATACTCATCTGACCAACTCATCTCATTAAGTCCTAATTATGAGTTCTGTGACCAATAAACCATTATTATTGTGAGATTTGTTCATGTGAAACAAATATTTCTCTAACGGTCTAATTCGTCCCTCCTGGTTTCAGGTTCAACCAGTGCTTCGGGGTTTTCGGCGTGCTGGACAGGCTCCACGGCACCGATGCCAAATTCAGGCAGACCAAGCAGTACGAACGGCACCTCCTGCTCACCAGCCTCACGCCTCTGAACGAAAGCATCCCTGACACGCTCAAGAAGGGCCAGTGATGACGCCCAGGCTTGACTTGACTTCTTGATCAGATTTAAATAATATCTTCAATCAAAGGAAACCAGTGTCAGATTTTCAGACTGTGGTCTCTAACTGCACATGTGTATGTGGCAGACATGTAGCTGCTGCACCTAACAAGTGCACAGACTGCATTTAATTTGGCTTTAACATCTCCTCCCATGACTTATTATTGGTTATTGTTGAGGATATCCCAGAGAAGTGGAAAAATAATTGTTTATAGACATGCCAAAGAAACGAATGGTTTAAAATGGTGAATGGCAATAAGTCTGTCCCATCAGCTTTTTTTAGGAGACTTGTGGGAGTGAAACAAACGTGACGTTTTGCTGCACTGTGCAGCGTCAGCGTCTCCACCCACAAAACCGGTTTTGTGAGAGAAGGCTGCAGAAAAATGAGTTTTATGATGAAAATCATTTCAATAAGTGTATAAATGTTAAAAGTAACATCTCATCTTAAAACTCCTTCAACATAACCACTAACCATGTCCTCAGTTGTGTATCTTTAAACCTAAAAGGCGACGTATTAATCTTAATAACACATTTTTGACTTCTGTGCTTCCAGCTGTTCCGATGCGTTCACTGACCGCTCAGACAGAAGACAATCTGTCACAGACTAAACTTGCACTTTTCATTTCAGTTGCACAGATGTGTCTTTTTGTATTTCATGAACACCCTCTATAATTGTAATGTGTTTTTAGAGTTTAAGAATAAAATATTAGCAAACAAAAATAAATCCTCCTCCTTTGGTGCACACGGGAAAAAAAAAAAGAATCACACAGCAGCAGGTGTTTGAGGTTTTTTTGTCCGTTTTGTGTTTTTTTTTCTTTATTAAAGGAAAAAGCATATTTACTACAAATTACAAATAACACTAAGCGAATCACGTCAGCCTACAAAGCAGATATTATGAATATTAAATGTTATAATACAAGATCTCATTCAAGTATTTTACATTTTTCCATTTTATATATTTTTTTGTTCCTTTTTTCCTCGTTTTCATCTTTTTTTCCTCATGACAAGCCTAGGATATTGTAATGTAATGAACTATCTTAATGGTTCATATACAGTTTTTTTTCTTATTCATATGGCTTTATGGAATTTTGTCCTTTTTTTTTCAGTCTGCAGACATCATAACCAGCCATATTCCTCTGAGCAACATCACAAACACCAGTCAGGCTCTTCCTCTCTCTCTCTCTCGTCTGTTGCTCATCTCTTCAGTGTCCGGCCTGCTGGCCCAATTCCATTAAGCAAGGCAGACGGCGCCCCCTTAGAGTTCGTTTGGACAGCTAGCAGCAGTACTGTGCTGAGAGAGAATGCTCCCAAATCCCACCCCCCCCCCTGAAAATGTCCAGTGACAGGTGATAATCACATTAGAGGGAGGGTCATGTGACTGTCCCAGCAAACCCCCCCCCCTCCTTTTTAGTGGCAGCCGGTCGCATCTGCAGCCACAGACACCAGCTCACCCCGTGTGAAGGCTTCGCTGGTTTCAGGAAATGTTTTCTTCTCTGAATTTTGTAGCTCTTATTTTTCTCCGTCTTTACACCTCCAGTAAACACTAAAATGAACTCTGAAACTGATCCGAATCTCCCTGAAGAACAAAGAATTAAAGAAAGAAAAAGAAAGCAAGTACAGCTTCATAAACACTGACGGGACGATGTGACATCCACCCTCTGGAAACATCAACCAACAGGCTGCAACACCGAGACTTCAGGAAAAACAGGCACATGTGTCAAATCAAATTTTTTGGGGATGCTTTCAATTTTAGATGTCAAGAGCGAATGACTGCTCATCTCACATGTGTCTTAAGACTCAAATATTCATTCCTGAATTAAAACCAAATCACTTTTGTGTCTTTTTAGACAAACTTTATGCAGAGAAACTTTTTTTTTTTTTTGGGAAACGTTGCTCTCATCTTGGCAAATCTCTTCACTTAAAGTAGAAAATTAACTGCGATTTGGAACATGGAACACTATAAGCTTACATTGACCCGTTGATGTCAACTTTCCCTTTGTGTTGTGTGAGCTTTGTTCTGAAATCCTCGGCACAAAACCAGCATAACAACGCCAAAAACAGCAAATTAAAAAGCATAAAAGATAATCATGAGAGCATTTAAAAAAAAAAGTGTTACATACAAGTGTAAGGCAAATATATAATCTGTTCTATAAACAATAAAACAAGTAGCAGGGAGCTCTAATCAGTTCTCTTCATCTGTCAAATTCACATTTACATTAGTGGAGGAAAAAAAAAGAAAACTTCTGGATACAGATTTTTTTGTCGTCCACACTGCAGGAAGCCCGGCGGCTGAACACAGATTTGAGTCGCCACACTATATGTTTGCTAGCGCTGCTACATCTGTACCTGTGTGCGACTTATCGCCTGTAACGGATGTTTGAAACAGGAAGAGAAGCACCTGCGACGGAGCGTGACGGCTCTCCTCATAAGCCATCGCTTCTTCAAGTAATCCAGATTGATGATTCCAGTCCTGTAGCGTCGCTGATGGATGGATGTCCAACGAATGAACGGATGGATGGATAGATGGATGCAGGGGACGCACGCGGAGGAGGACAGATAAAAGTCAGGAAGCATCCAAACTCCACTACTCCACTGTTGTGTTTCTTCTTTTGTTTTGTTTTTGTTGTTTTTTTTTTGAGTTGGGGGGTGAAAAGGCGACCAACTTCCACCAGGTGTTTCAGCACAAAAAAGCCACAATTTGCAAACACGGGGAAGGATTACAGGACTTGTAACAGACTCTATGACACTTGGAAGACAGTTCAGAGAAGGTAACGGAGGAGGGGAACAGTTTGGCAGACGGAGCGCCACCTGGTGGCCTATGCTGGAAAGGGGTGATGTGATAAACGTGTGATGTGGATGCTGTACAATCGACGATAAGGTGGCGGGCACAAGTTAGAAGCAGTAAAACCATTAAAATAAGGCAACTTTCACTGATCTTGTCCATAGTGAGGGGTTCGTACAAGTCCGTTTTCTTTTTCTTTTCGTGATTTGGTTCTTCTTTAATATTCCACCCCACCCACCCCCCCCTTGAAGTCCAGCCATAAAGTAAATCAAATATTTCTCATTTTCAGCCCCTGGACTCAGAGTGCTCAGGGTCCTGCAGATGAAAATGTCAGTCGCTCGGTTCAAACCACTTTGGTCCGGCTGGATGTCAGGAGCAGCGCGGCCTCCAGCGGGGCTTCCCAGATACTCAGTCCTTTTCAAACTATTTCCACGTCTTCACTCCCACCTCATGCTGAAGAAATAATAATCATTAATCTGAGATCTGGGCGGGGAATCAAATGTCTGTCAGCCAGCAGAACAGTGACGATCAAAGAGGGTCCCAGTGACAGAGAGGGGGCTCGATGTGAAGAAAAAAAATGATATTAAATCTGAACCGTCCACCGCGTAGACCGGCAACCAAAAAAAAAAAGAAAAAAAAAAAGTGTTTGACACCTCAATTCATTCCTTGCCTCATTAAGACAGAAGGTTCTTGAAAAAAAAAAAATCAAAAAAACCGAGCCGTATCAATATTAATCTTCCTTATTCTCAGACAAAATGAAATAAATTCTCATGCTTGAATGAGCTGGATGCCCCTCCCCCTCCCCCTCCCATGGCGCAGAGAAAACCAGCGACTTGCAGACGTGGTTGAGTCGATCCGTGCGGGTCGCTGCTGTGTGTGTGTGTTCGCAGAGTTACTTCAGTGTCTTGGCATCTGGTGTGGGGTCAGCAGCAGGAGCTTTCTGACTGCTGGGTTTGGCATCATCCTTGGCTGCTGGGCCCAGAGCGGCGAGGGTGGGGCCAGAGCCAGCCTGGCTGTGGGGCCGGCTGGAGGGCTGGGAGGGATGCCGGCGGCGTCCATCACCACTGGATGAGTGTCTTCTGCGGCCTCCGTCCTCCATTGGTGGCTGAAACAGAAATGACCACTTTAGACCCATTTCAAGCAGCTGAAATGTGTAGGTTCTACAAACAAACACACAAAAATATTTTGCTTACGTCAATCCTGAAGTCTTCCAGACGTTTAAACTTGCTCAGACACTCCTGCAGCTTGGGGTCAATCTCCAGGGTCTTGGCTTTTGAGTATTTGAGGAAGGCCCAGAACTTCTCCAGTCCATAAAGTTGGCCTGACAATAAAATGCAAAGTGAGTCTTATTCTGTATAAGATACCCACATCAGAAGAAGCTGTGCTGTTTGCTCACCAGCCTCGTAGTCTTTCATCGTCTCCTCCTGGAAGTCCTTGAAAATGTCCATCCTGAATTTCTTCTCCAAGCCGTAGCTGTAGTACCTGAACAAGCACTCCAAACCGTACCTGCAACACATACATAAACACATCAATTAATATAACGGAGATTCAATCAAAAGGATCAAACACAGAGGGGTCCCATAAACGCTGCTCACCTGTATCCTTCTTTGCCATCCTCGACCACCAGCTGTCTGAACTCCTCGTACATTTTTCTGTTGAAATGATCCCGCAGGAAAAACGACCAGAAGCGGAAGAGTGTGTTCATTTCCTGGGATTGGCCAATTCCAAGCCGCTTCCGCTCTGTGATTGGTAGAGGAAAAAGAAAAAAAATCGTTTAGTCTCAAGCGAAGGAAAACAGCATTGTTTACTTTTTAAATCAATGTTTAAAACGGAGATAGATCACATACCATTCAGGCATCGCCGGCGGTACTTGTGATAAACGTGTTGCGTGAAGCCGTTCTCCTTGAGAAGCTCATGTGATGGGTGCTGGAATTTGGGGAGGGACTGAGGCGTGCAGCCGATGTTACTCAGGGCTGGGGTGCCCTCTGAGGGGCTGGCGTTGGAGCTGAGAGGGGGAGGAGGAGGAGAACAGTCTGAGGTCAAATTCTGCCGTTTAAATCCGTTTAAGTCTAACCGAAAGGCTTTTAAGAGGAGAGCAGGCGTCTCACCTGACAGAGGCGGTGCGGGAGCGATGCTCTCTGGAGTCCATCACCCAGCCGACATGACACTCCATGGGTGGGTTGGAGCTGTGCCTGGTCTTTCTCTTTCTGGGCGTCTGAAGGAGGAAACATATTTAAAAGTTTCAGTCTTTGAAACCTCTAAAAAAAAAAAAAGCTTGTTGTCCTCATTCTGCCTCCATCTTACCTTGGCATCGACAGGCCGGCTCTCCTTCACCACTGGGTAGAAGCGTGGCGTCATTGTCGGGTCCTTCCGGTGAGGTGTGCGAGGTGTGCGTGGCGTCCGGGCACTGCGGTAGTTGGGTGAGTCAGGCACGGTAGTTGGAAGCGAGCGAGCTGTGGAAGAGGGTTCAGGGGCGCCGAAGAGTTTGTTTGCCAAAGCATCTGTAGGGACTGAAGAAATATACTCATTAATGCCACAACATCGGTGATATATATAGTTTTTTTCCCCCTTTCTGTTACATGTTATGTCTTTTATTCAAGTCTCTTCAAAGTAAGCAGGTGAAGCCAAGTCAGGGTCACAAAACACTCATTTTAAAGAGCAGCACCAGAAACCAGACCCAGAAATGTTTAGCTCAGCCTGATGAGTTCTGTTTTATCCAATGAGGACATGGTGGCTGCACTTAGGGAGGGGGTCCTTACTTGACATGAGAATCCAAACTGACAAAAAGACACTGGAAGATCAGATCTAATACTTCTTTCCTAAGATAAAGAAGGAGCTTAGCGGTCGCCATTGTTAAGTTTTCTAAATTAATTTAGCAGATTTGTAATGCTGAGATCAGAGTTGTTAAAGTTCTCTCCACAGATGTTTAGTCAAGAGAAGAGACATGAAGAACTCATCACTTCTCTCATCACTCTCATGAATGCCACAACATCAGTGATATATAAAATAACATAATTTATTAAAATAACAGCAGCTGATTCTAGTTTTTTTCCGCCCTTTCTGTTACATGTTATGTCTTTTATTCGAGTCTCTTCAAAGTAAGCAGCGACCTGAATGGTGTTTTAACGCTGCACATGGAGTAGAAACTAGTGTGTCCACCACGTTTCCATTATTGTTAACTGGAGCCTTTTAAAAACCTGTGAAAACTTTTGAAACCTTTGACCCACAAATGAATGTCCACTGAAGACAAAAGCCAGATGTCAGTGAATGTTTTGTCCAGTTTAAATGGACACACAGTGCTTAACCTAACGCGGTAATCTTCATGAAACAACAAAGTCATGCACTTAGGTGTTTTCATGTCCTTACTCTGCTGGGGTCGTGGGGGACCTGGGGGGACTTCCTGGTTGGGGTCGACAGGGGGTTCAGGGGTCAAGCAGTCAAACTGTTCCCGGCTGATCAGGTGGACCTTCTTGAAGTTCTCCACCTCTTGCTGTAAACATGAGTAGATAACAAATGTTAACATGATGAAACACAAGATCAACCTAGAATCTATAAATCAATCACCTGAGACACATTTACACAGACATCATCAACAGACCTCATCTGCAGCAGTCTGGAGACTGAGACGCAGCAGCAAAACATGGCTGCCAAAATCACTCTTTTCACCTTCATATGTGATGTGTCTAACTGTTCCGACACCAACCAGCAGTGCGACATCAACAGACACACACACACTCTGAATGTTCCAACACACACTCTACTCCTTCTATAACAGCAGCTCAACTCCCACTGTCAGGTGTGACTCACACTCGCCCTTTCATTCCACCAAGTATCCTCCGATCTCTGGGCGTCCATCTTTGTCTCCCCCTGCGGCCCATCGACTTGACCCCCTCAGGCCCTGTGAGTGTGTGGGGGGGTTTATTTATAAACGAGCATCCTCTGTTCCACACACTGCTGGATGTGCGCCAGCGAGCACGTGAAGGCCGCACAAAGAGTTCCAACAATGCAACAATGGGCAGCAGCGACAACAAAGACACAACAAAACAGACGCTCTGTTCTGTGTTTGGGTTCCACATCCAGAAACAGCTCAAACTGAGGAAGAACAAATCTACTCATCATCCGGTCTTGGGCAGAAACACCTCCAATGTAACGTGGAAGCTGTTTTGTTGTGTAAGAGTGTTTCTGTAACAGTCCTCCTCACCTTGATGGTGGCGTACTCGGGCTCGTACGTGTCGTCCCACAGGTCCTGCTCGTAGTAGAAGAGCCCGTCGTTGATCACTTTGGCCAGCTCGTTGGTCAACTTGGCACGTGATGTGTGGTGTCCCGTGCGGTCGCCCCCCGGGTGCTTCCTCAGGTAGGGCGGCGTCTGCGTCACAATCAGGATCTTGTTAACATCGTGGTCGTCGATTTCACCGTCCGTTTCCTCATCCGACCAGTCTGTGAAGGTGTTGCGTCGTCCGTCCATCTGCTCCATCTCCTCGTCGAACATGAAGTCGAGCTCCTCCGGCTCGTCCTGCTCTGCTCCGTCCTGCATCAAGGTGAGAATCATTACACACGGTCAATTATCACTGATAACACATATGATTCAATAACACAGATTCAAAAACCCACCTTGTTTCCTGAGGTAGCAGGTGAAGGTGAGGAGCCGGGCTGAGGCACTGGAGAGCGAATCAAATCATCCTTTTCCTTTTGCTGCTGCTGCTGCTGCTGCTGCTGCAATGAAGGGGCCTTCATCAGTCAAGACAAAGGAAGAGGAGGAAGGTGCGGAAAGAGATGAAGGAATGGAGAACATGCAAAAAAAAATAAAAATTAAAAGTGAAATCAAATAAATGCACCACACCCCAAAAAAAACATAACATGACATGAACACAGAGGGATTCACACAGCTGTTTCTAAAACTGACCTTTGGTCTGGCTGGGGAAGGTCTCGGCCTCTTCTTAACCTCAATCCAGGACTCAGAGTCCAGGTCAGGGAGGCTGGCGGAGAGGCCCTTGGGCATCGTCTTGAGGTTGGAGATGTCTGATTCAGTCTTGATCATTTGATGCACTGGGGTGGAGGCCCGGGAAGATCCTGCAGCAGACACACAAGTCATCACGATGAAAAAGATACATTTTGTTAGGTATGGGTCTTGTGGGACATTTTTTTCCTGCTCTCACCTCTGGGCTCCTCAGTCATCTGTCTGGGGACAAACTCAGGGCAGTTGATGAGCTGCGAGAAGTCGGTGTGGGTGTGGTTTGGCATGGTGAGGCCGGGCAGCGGCCACTTCTCCGGGTCCACCTTTCGACGGATCTTCATGTCGATCAGTTCCACTTCCTTACTGTCCTTCAAAGCCTGACAGGAGAGGCAGGATAAGGTTATTTAGTCGAAAGGAAGTCACACAGAGAGATGCATTAAAAACAAGAATGGAACTAGTTAAAAATAGATTAAAAGGTAAGAAAGAAATAATAAAAGAAGAGAACTAAATGATTATAAACGTCTATAAAATTCTTCAGGTTAGTTACATGTTTAAATTCTTCTTCTTCACTGGTTAAATATACTGATTGATGTGCTTACTTCCAGGATGAGGTTGACGTCGGTGGTAAGGGCCTGCACTCTGTGGAAGCTGGCGATCAGCTCGATGGGCAGGAAGCCCTCCAGATCCATCTTCCTCCGCAGGAAAAAGTCCCGCTCCAGGTTGTCCAGGCTGAAGTAGTACTCACTGCAGGAAGCAGAGAAAACACGTGGTCAGCTGGTATGAACAGACCTATCAGCTGCTGGTACTAAACTCTTAAAGGGGCCAAGACATCGGGAAAGGATAGGAAAAAAAAACTGGAGGTACGAGACAAACACCGTGGTGTCACCACATGCGTCAGAAGTAAACAAATTCCTTCCAAAAAAGGCCTAATCAGAAACAGAAGATCTGACCTGAATTCAAAGACTCGGTAACTTAATACAGATTGAAACTAAAGGGAGGACCAAGTGCACACAAGGAAGCTGTTAAGCTCCTTGTGTTATGGGCCAACAAATCTACTGGCGACTGTGCTCAGTTTTAACTATAAACCTAACATGGTCAGCCAGATGTGGGAGTGACACAAATATGTGTGCTTCTTTTGTGTATCTAGCCTTTATACACTCATTCCACACATGCAGCAGTACTGCTCTGAACCTTACGTATGTTGAACGGGTCAGTCATGCTTGTCCTCCGTTCATGTCCCAAAACAACAAAATCATCACACTGCATCTACATTTGCTTCAATGCTGAGATCAGAGTTGTTAAAACTCTCTTCATTGATCATAAGTCAGAGAAGAGACATGATGAGCTCATCACATCTGCAGCACATCAGCAAGTAAGATTACTATTATTATTATTATTATTATTATTATTATTATTCCAGTGGGACAGAAGCCAAACTCACATCTGCCTCTTGATGTAGTCCTTCAGCAGGTCGTGGTCGATGGAGTAGACCTCGCTGCTGCTCATGTTGTCGTAGTAGTAGGTCACAGAGTTGCTGAACTTCTGGCCGTAGGGTCCATCTTTCACATCGTAGGACTTGTAGCCGTAGTGGTAATCATAGTGGCCTGGACAGGAGAGAAACAGCCAGTTAGACAGTTGGAATCACTACCAGTTCTGTCCTCTGAATCTTCATATCAATGTTTAGCTCTACTTCCAGCCATGACTGTGCAGTTTCTGTAGAGGTACAGAGCTTCATATTGCAGCAAAGAATGAGCTCACCGTGAGGATTAATATGAAAACAGTAACAATGTGTACAACAGAAACCATAAAGATCTTAGAGAATGAATGTCGTCATTAAAATCCTGTGTGTATAAGTACACACAAGCCAGAGCTAAATAAATACACAGGTGATCTGTGCAGCAGCAGCTTCTTTAGGGCTGCTCAAAGTCAACAAAGAATCCTCGAGAAGACAGGGGGGGGTGTAAAACTGGACATTAATTTATTCCCCTTTCATAATGTTAGAACATGAGGAGGGAAGTCAGGAAGCAGAAAGAGAAGAATGAAGAGAAAATGATAATTCTGCCAGATCCAACAGGACTTTAGGGAAATCTTTCCTTATTTCAACATTCTCTTAGTAGTTATTGGACTTTTTTGTGTTTTTAACGATAAGGTGAAGCCAAGTCAGGGTCACAAAACACTCATTTTAAAGAGCAGCACCAGAAACCAGACCCAGAAACGTTTAGCTCAGCCTGATGAGTTCCGTTTTATCCTATGAGGACATGGTGGCTGCACTTAGGGAGGGGGTCCTTACTTGCAGCTTGGACGTGATAATCCAAACTGACAAAGAGACACTGGAAGATCAGATCTAATACATCTTTCCTAAGATAAAGAAGGAGCTTAGCGGTCACCATTGTTGTTTTATAAATTAATTTAGATTTTCAGATTTTCAATGCTGAGATCAGAGTTGTTAAAGTTCTCTCCACAGATGTTTAGTCAAGAGAAGAGACATGAAGAACTCATCACTTCTGCAGCACCTCTGCAAAGTATTGATTATTATCTTGTAAGTGCACACACACAATTTTTAAGCATCAATGATTCTTGCAAATAAAAAAACAAGAAAAGATGGCCGGTGGTATGACTGTATTTACAGTGTTTCAACCGACCTCTTCCCCCACCTCGTCCGCGTCCCCTTCCTCTTCCTCTCCCGCGTCCGCGCCCTCTGTAACCTCCACGGAAGGGCGCCCCCTCGCTCTTCACACTGGACACCTCATCGTGGTCGTCTCGCCATTCCCGCTCATGCTTTTGACTGTGCCAGTCTGCAGGGAGATGACCCACATCCCTGTCAGCGAACTCCCAACAACCAAATGAAGCCAGCTGTCAGAGCTCTCTGATCATGGCAGCACTCTGCACATTTCCTCATTGAGCAAGTTATTTATACACACACAGTGGTGCACATTAAAACCATCAAAGCAGAAGTACAGATCAGTGCAAATCTCATACATATCTGCATGCTGCTGAGTCATGCACACTGTCGACTAACTAAGCTAAGTGCTCAATGTAATCAGCAGCTAGAGAAAAAACCTGCAGCTTTATCAAATAACTCCTGGAATTTAAAGCTTATGTAAACCCAACTGCTGACACCTACACTACGTAACCTGAACCTGCGGCCTCGCTGTGTTAGGTGGTGACATCGCAGACTGACCTCTGAGGTCGTTCCTGGCGTTAGGAGGCAGGCGAGGGTTCTCGTTCTGCCTGCTGTTGTTCCTGGAGGCCGAGCGCTCCCTAGGGCCCTCGGACTTCACCTCGATCATCAGGGGAACCCATTTCTGCTTGTTTCCTGTTTGTGATGACACAATAACAACAAAGTACACAAATTAGTTCAATAAATGCACAATTTGTTTTAAAAATGGAAGAGTTCACCCATCGTAAACAGACTTTTTGGTACTTTAGTTTAGCAGGTAGGTGCAAAATGTACAACAAAATTACACAATCATAGAGTGACACTCCAAATATAAGCTAATATATATATATATATATATATATATATATATATATATATATAACTCCCAAAGGTTGCTTGAGGTGTAGAGCCCATAAACAAAACCAAAGAAAAGCTTAAAATTCTTAAACTGATTGTTCAGATTTGGTCAGTTTGTCTGCAAGTTACTATGAGTATGGGAAAAATAGACTACTGCAGTTCCTCAGTCAGCCAGTAGGCTGCATCAGTGATCCGCTATCTAAAATGACATGTGGCTGTCTGCATGTTTTGAGGATGTGTGCGAGTTTGTAACAGATACCACATGCAATGAGACAGAGGAAGTGACGGTCAGTTCTAAGTGACGTGGCCTAGCGTAGAGATGAAGGAAGAAAAAAAAAAAAAGAAAGAGGGAAAGAGTACACAGACCAGCCGATAACGGGCTACTGAACAGAAAATACAGCTATTATGTAACTCAAATGTGCTCACTAATATACAGTAACGTACAGCGAATCAGAAACTGCAAACAGCAAGCAATAAATTAAACATTTTTGCTTCAATGCGGGAATCAGAGTCCTTATTTGTGTCCGGTTTAAATAGACTTCTGCAGGGCCTGACTCACATCTTCTTACTGCACAATGTAAATCTTCTAGCTTACATTTTGAACCTCAGTTAAAACTGCTAACTTTATAAAAAAAATAATAAAAAAAACACAAGCAGCACAGTGGTGAAATCCTCACCAACACATTTGTATGCCAGTATTGTGTCAGGGGGGAAAAACAGAGGCAAGAACTTTGCTGGGTACACTGAGGGCAGCCATGTTGTGAAGGTCAGAAAACACTCACTGCCTGCCTGACAGTTTAATATGCTGCCAACACACACTGCAAACCTCGACTGACTGGACACAGGACTTCGCATTAGCATGGTGCCAACATTAGGGAAGTAGTCTGCTTGCTAATTTTCACCTTTTTTCTTAGGTCCGTTCTTCTGGGAGTCATCATTTCCATTCTTCTCCTCTCCCGAGTCGTCAGACTTGGCCTTCAGGTTCTCCTTGCTCTCCTCGTTGCTCTCTCTCTTCTCCTTGGACTCCTTCTTGGCTGCCGTCTTTTTGGGGCCCTGAAGAGGAATAAGGTTCAGAAACGAGTTGAAGAAACAGAATCGATCTAAAACTTGCCACAAACACAAGCGACACATTATTTCTGTCTGATTTAATTGAAGATAAACTAGGGTTGAGCGATATTGGCAAAAAAATGAATCACGATTAATTCTGACATTTAGCCGATAACGATTAATTTGACATTTAAAGGTAGGGTAGGAGATTTCATTCTGATGCACTTTTTGTTAAATTAGTGTAACTTCTCTTTACAATCCGATAGCAGCCGATTAGTTCAGCAGTTTCACTTTAAAACGAAGAATATGAATCATCTGTGGAAGCTATAAAACGCTAAAAGCATCAGCCAATCCTACGAGGCGCCCCTGCCCGTATAGTTGGCTGGTTGGCTGCTCTCTTCCTGCTCTGCGCACATGTGAGAACGGGGCGTGCATTTACTTTCAAAATCTGGCTGACTCTCACTGAGTTTTCAAAATCTCCTACCCTACATTTTTGACTCTAAATCACATTGTTCTAAAATGATACTTCAGTCAAGTTAACTACTTCATTCTGACAGGTTAAGCTGGTAAGTAGTGATTAGGCACCAACCAGCCATGTTTGAAATATGTATTGATAACAGATGCACAAATTGCTTCAAAATAATAATGAAGCAGCAACATTTAAAGTAACTTTGTCCTTCAAGTGTTCCTATCTTAAGGTCACAGAGCAGTGCATATCAACATTAAAATTAAACAGGACAAATAAGTTCAGAAAAAAAGTCACATCAGTGATTATTTCAAGTTAAAAAATGTGACTGGAATATGTCCCACACTAGTGCATGTTTTCACTCATACTGTAGACCAGCAGCAGAAAAAAAAACATTACAAACAAACCAGACAATTCCACATTTAAATGTATGTCTGTGAAAATCAACTGGCGATACATTCTTCCAGCGCTTAGTTTGGTCGTAAGGAGCAAACTGACTAATCACTATCCGACTATCGCGGATTCTCGGCTGAGTGGAATTCTTTCCAACATCTGCTGGAGGAGACTTCACTGTTGTAATGTTTTCCTATCTTACCGAGGAGTCCATCAATAGAGAGCGGGAGGCAGCTTCACCGTCGGAGTTCATACGAGGAAATATCTAGTTACTATGGCAACAACCGACGTTTCACGCTTCACACGATATACTACAGCTGCAGCCGTTGTGTTTCTTCGTAGTCGCAGTTGAGCGTTGAACCTCAGTTAGCAACGTGCTGCTCCGCATCATTTAACTGAACGCCACCGCCTTCCGCCATTATTGTTATTGTGGGCTCACATGTGCGCGCTTGCGGGTGATGGAGGGCTTGTGCACAATCGTATCGTGCGCAATTTTAATCATCAGAAAAAACTGTCACCGATTAATATTTGCCACTTATCGATTACGGCGATTAGTGTCTCGTCATGATGACGCATTTTTTGTGTGCGACGTACTCCCACCTCATAGTAGCTTAGCAACACAGCTAGCAGGCAGTATGTAGCCATGCCAGTGATACTAAAGGCTGTTCCATACTCCGCGAGACAGAGAACAGAGAACTCGCTCCACGGGTGGTAAGAGATTAAAAAAAAAAGTTATTTCGGCACGGAGGTACCATACTCCGCGAGACGTGTGTGTGCAGAACTACGCAGCGCACGTCACACTAGGGTGACAATGCAGTTGTGTTGTAAATTGTGAGCACAGTCGTGGTTACCTGGCCTAACGAGCTGATAATGCTCAGGGAAGAGGGCGCACAGCATGACAATAGAAGATCAGTGCAGCTGACTGTAGCAGACCTCTGGTCTGTGTGAGTTTAATTCTGTGAACGTGTGGATGACTGTCTGCAACAATACATCCCGTCTCCCGGTGTTTACTGTGCGCGAGCCACTGTAACACCGTGATCAATACTGGGATTAGTTTTTATCGCCACCTTTTGGACAGACCACATGTTGCTTCAGTCATATTTGCAGCTGCTAAACATTCTGTACTAATCATGGAGTTTAAAAATCCTCTTTGACCACCTTTGGTTAGATTTTTTCAGTTTCATTTTTGGTTGTTCAGATGTGTGTGTACGTATTGTACCTCTAATAGAGATCATAAAATAACATGTACACTGTTGGAATACTGCAAAACTGTTGGAATACTGCAAAACTGAAGGTTTGCACTCATTATTATTATTAAAAGAATTATTGATCTACTCTTGCTGGAACCCCCCAAAAACCAAAGAGACTGACGTTTAGGATTTTCATTGTCTTTTGTCTCTTTATTACATTTGACTCCCAACGGACACAGACACATATTGGCTTTCCTGATTATCTTCGCCTCACGCAGCTGATATCACAATTTAAGCAAATCCAACAGGAGTTTGTGTTATGGCCGCTCAGCTATCTGCGATCTACGCAAGTTGGGCACTCCTGAGAGGTTTGCATAGGAAACATGCAAAGCATTTGATTAGTGTTGATTAGGTGAGTAGAGGTTCAACAGGTTTCATCCACAACACACCATTCTGTCCAGGACACACACCCAAACACACCACAACGTGCACAATCTTCGAGGAAACCGCGTTAAAAACATGCTGAACTCAAAGAGAGCCCCAGACATGCACTGCAGCTCTGAGCATTGTTAACGGGAGTCTCCACAAAACAAACACAAATCCGGCTTCTTTAAGACTTGCAAATCAACACTTTAGTAATTAAATGGCAAAGAAATCACATTAGCTGAGAGACATAATTGCCCTTTTCTTTTACACCACCTGACAGAGGTTCAGACAGACATGTGACGATATGTTCAGTCTTTAAATATCACTCCAATTCAAATCACCCAACCACCCACTGCCAACCTAGTCCAACATCCCAGGACTGTGTTACTGTCGTGATGCATGTGTTGTCACACAGACACAGACATGTCAGGTACATACACGATGATTTGTTCAGACCTGATAGGTGTGATATGGAAGTCACAAAAGTTTGGTGTTGACATGTTGGATGAATGGTATGGGATAGAAAAAGTGTGAAGGACATAATTTAAATTAATCTAAGATTAACGAGCAAAGCTAACTAGTTTTACCTTAAGAGAAACAAAAACTTCGTTCTCCTTTCAACGCCTAGTCTTCCATGGGAATTGCCAACCTAGAGGGTCAGAGGCTTTCACAGTGTAGCAGTACTAAGTCTTTTAAAATCTGCCATAAATGGTGGACCTCATCCTTCAAAAGATACAGGCCCTGCCCTGAGACACGTCTTGTGTATATAATTACAAGGGGGTGATTGGTAAGTCTGTGGCCCAAGGTAGAAGGAGGTGTAGTTTAACTGAGTGACTCTCAAGCGCCAGCCCATGCATAAAGTTTTAAAAAATGTCTGTTCACCCTGCAGCCTCTACGGGTGGCTCCAAAAGTGAGTCAACCACCATAGACTTCTGTTTTAAACTGTCAAAGTCTACAGCAGAAATGAACATGTTTTGTTTGTTTTTTTCCTGTTTTTGACTGCCCGTCTGCCTCAGCTTTACTCGCTCTCCATCTCTTTGCCTGTAACTGGGGTTAAGGCAGACTGTGGCGCTGCCGACATCGCGGTCGGAGCATCCCATACTCAAGACTCAAGACTCTTCTCTTCAGAATCCTACAGCTGGTGTCACAGAAGCTTTTTCCATAGTTATTTACTCTGTTTGGCTTTTCATAGAGATTATTTCTGAAGGTACAGTACGTCCTTCAAAGATGAAGAAGGAACTGTGTACATGTAGGAGAGGCCTAGGCTAAATGGCACTAGGTGTTATTAATGCAAGAGGCATTTGCAAACTTCAACACTGAGATCAGAGCTATTAAAGTTCTCCACACAGATGTTTAGTCAGAGAAGAGACATGAGGAGCTCATCACTTCTACAGCAAGTCTGCAGGTTCTAACGGTAAACCTTAATATTGGGTCATACAGAGACACATTATGCACCTCATAGAAGTTACTCTTCTACCTTAGGCCACAGACTAAAGCCGGATTTAAGCTTCTGTGTCGATTCATCGCTGTTGTAGAGCGCTGCAAAGCAAATCTGTGATTGGTCGTGTACCTGCAGACATCCAGAAATGTCCCTCTTTCCTGTGCTGCAGTCAATTCAGTGTTAAACATTAATGAGTCGCCATGTATGAAGCACAATGAGTAAACAAATAGAGTCTGCACCTGACTTGAGTTTTGTGCACACAAGTTCAAAATGCCTACAACACTGTAGGCTGCTTGTGTAGGCGAAACACAGAAGCATAAATCAAGCTTTAGTCAACGTTCCAGTGTCCTAAACGGTTTTATCTTCTTCAAAATTAAATGCAACAGCTGTAATATCATCATTTTAGACAAAAAAGTTTGATAAATCTTTCTTTTTGTTAGTGTGGTGTAAATTCACGGATGTCTAACTTGTCTCATAATGAGGTACAGTGTCTGAATATCAGCAGGCTGCAGGTTTCATGGGCTGCATGTTGAACTTACAGTGGATCTCCATGAGTCTCTGACCTGCCTGACAGTCGGCGGGCAGGACACGGTCCGTGTCACTGCCTCGATCTGAACAGAGGGAGGGAAGAGCAGTTTAGAGAAGACAAATGAGGTGGACCATGATGTAGACACACACACACACACATACTGTACAGACACAATAAACAACACTGTTACCAAACAGCTTCAAGTGTAGTGAGTGTTATAAAGTCCCAGCACCTGACCCTGGTCATCAGTGAGTCCTTTAAAGTCCATGATGTTATAATCTGGGGATTTCTGATTTAAATAACCAGCACTGGCCTTTTCTGCTTCAGTAACACAATGGCATTAAGCTTCACTTCACCCTGCTGCCGTCAAACACGGCAAAATGCCAAGTGGATGTTGCACAAGCTGTGGATAATAAGACGCATCTGTTAGTCTGCTCAGCTCCCTCTGGGTTTCACAAAGCGCGTCCACTGAAATCTCAGCGGCTGCATGGTTAATGCTGTGTCATTACAACTTCGGCTTCAGATTATTTTTAGCGATGACAGAACAATGTGATGAAATAAAGCATTAGATGAGTGTGTTTGTGGCTCAGGTGTGTGTGTGTGTGTGTGTGCATTTCTGAATCAATAAAACGGCTGCAAACACGCCAAGATCACAAAGGCGCTGATTCATTCTTCATTCCACTACAGGATGAGGCCTCAGGCTGCAGTTGTTCTCCATCCAACACAAGAAGTCAACACTACACACACAGACAACAGGATGGAGTGACGAGACAAACGGTTAAACGATTTATCTCTGCTTCTTGTTTCCATAACTAACAAAAAAGTGACACAAAAAACACGGGAGCCCGTCACAGGCCGCCATGGAGTGGGAGACTCATGAAGTCCATGGAGGAGGGGGGGGGGGCTGTATGTGACCTGGTGCCATTAAACAGCCAGTATAAAATTAACACAAGACTTCTAGAGACATGTGCATTCTCTTGAAATATAACAGAGCCAGGTGGTTTTTAACAGCAATGTCTGAAAGAGATGACCAAGCTACACCTTTCTACCAACCTACACATGGAAACTGCATCACTGTGCAGAAGGCAGCCTGTTGCTACACAGGACCACAGAAGTCATTTTTGTATTCAGTCTGTTTGATTTAGAGTTATTTTCTATCAGTACTGAGGAAAGTTACAGGGCAATCTCACCTAGATTTGTTTTTATTTTGAGCAGATTTAGACTCATAACCAGTCCAAAACCTAAAATACTCAACTCACTATCATATAAAACACAATTAATTCTCAAAAAGGAAGTTGTAGACAGCATGTTTGCCGCTTTGCTTCATAAAAAAAATCAAAAATGACCATTTCTTGATCAAAATAATTTGAGTATAAATGAAACTGAATGAGAAGTTAAAATCTCAGCTGAGACAGCATTAAACTTTACTAAAGTGTGGACAGTTTATTGTATAAAATGTCAGGCTTGGCTGTAAATACTGCACTGAATATTAAGCTTCGCCCTCTTGTCCTTCATTAAGTTTTAGTGTCTATTTCCCAGCATGAATAATCAGTGGAATTCTGTGGGCAATTTATGGCTTTAAATGTTACGTTACCCCTACTCCTCCACTCCCCCGTCCTATGAATAGCCACAGCACAGATCCAGGGGTGGTTTCTTTCAAGGGGGGGATCCCCTAAAAGGACATCCTTTCCCAGGCTTTGGCCACCATCTCCACAAACTCCTCCCCTCCCACCGTCGGTGATGTCTGTCAGTGGACCTGGCGGTTATTCCTGGCTTATGATGTGACCCACATTTTCCTGCTTGGGGACAGGAGCTCTCTCTCTCTCTCTCTCTCTCTCCTGTCTGCTCAGACCTGGCTGCCTAATATAGGGGAGGTTACCGGGGTCGCTCGCCCATTGACACACTATCATCCAGAGATCAGAAATAGAACGCGGCTCTGACGGAGGACTGGCTGCTGCTGCTACTGTAAGAGGACACAAATTAGACGCATCCCTGAGCTGACCAACAGCTGTAGAGCTGTAGGGGGACACGAGAAATACGTTTAAAGGGGCTGGGCTCAGTGTGCAATATGACATAATTAGAAGGCTGTATGTTCTTACAAAGACAATATATTTCTACAAAGACTGCTTGTTATAAAAACGTTAATTAATGTCAACATTTTTAGCACGTGGAGGGGAAAAAATAAACTACAGATATTTAACTATTTGCAGCCTCTACAAGTTTTTTTTCCTTCACTCGTTACGTGAGCTGCAGAAATCCTGCAAGTCAGTCAAACACAGAATTTTTAAATCATGTGACTGCTGGTCACAAGTGGTTCAATCATGGCTTCCTAGTTGTGTTGTAGCGTGCAAAAGAAAAGGGTGAAAATACAAGTATTTTTCTAAATATTTTATTCAAGGTTTCTACTTAAAAGAACTTTTTAGACTTTTTAGAATCTCGATTAAAACAATAACCTACTTCAAAGATGAGTCCTTTAGCCGGGTGCCTACTTGAAACAAAGGACTGCTGACCTCAGACTCTAAGAGGTCTCCACATGGTGGTGAGCCTGGACTAACCCACGCCTTAAAAAAAGAAACAAGGACACAAAGTCGGGCCAGGAGAAGCAGCAGACTGCTCTGTCTGGATGTGCCGCTTAGCTGCTGCTGTGTAATTACAGCCACAACCACTAAAATACCTATTGTGGAGAACAACACACATCCACTGCAGAGGAGTGCAGCTGGGAAGGCTGGGCTGTAGCGTCCTCAATGTTTCAGCTAACAAATATCTGAGAAACAAAAGACAAGATCTCTTCTGTCTCTTCCTGCTTTCTGTTTAATCTCAATGCTAAAGTCAAGCCAATAAATCCCTACTGTGCTTCTCATTCCACTGAAGGACTCCCTCCGTCTATGTTGCAAGTGAGGAGACCAGACTGCCACCTCCAAGCAGCTACAGAATACTTCAGCGGTCCATGACAGGCAGCAGACACCACCCACATCTCTGCACATCTACCAGCCTGTGACCCCACACTCAGCACAAACAAACAGCAACACCTACCTGCATGTCCTTGGTTGCAATCTCTCCTGGAGTCGGCCAGCTGTTGGTGTCGCCAAAGTCTCCGACCTGAGCCACAAACACAAAAGAAAAATCCATCATCCGATCACAAGAATAAACAATAAATCAACAAATTAAACTGCTTCACTGTGCGCATTCACTTCATTGTTTTCACAGTGTATTTTTAGCCACAGGTTGCCAGGCTGTGACAAAGCCCTTTACACACATGTTGGCTGTAAATCTTTGTGGTCAAGGTGTGGTCACAAATGCTGGAGTGCCATCAAAGGTAGGAAGTTGTGAATGAAGCAAGTTGTATTAGCCGTGCCATTGGCTCACTAAGGACCCACATTTGCATTCTAGGAAGTCAGAGAGGAGACGACTACACAATGCTTGAGGCATAACAGATAAAAAGTCCACTGAGGTGTTTAATGGACACATTTAGTTCAGTTTGCTGTCAAAAATGGAAGGTTCTCTCTTCTCTCTCAAAGTATTAAGTTGTATTTTACACATATCAATCACCATTTTAGTTTTTAAAAATAGAAACAAAGCAAAAATCCAGCTGAATGTGTGAACTTATACAGCACAAAGTTTTACCTTTCCCCCACGTCTGGCTTTGGGCGGGTTCCCTGCTCTCACCACCTTGGCGGGGCCGGTCGACTCTGTGGGAACACAAAGAGGTGGTTGACGTTACAACTGGCTCTAAATACATCAACACAGATGTAGCTTAAAAAGCCATCAGACAACAGCAGTGAAGAGGGGAAAAAAAAGCAGGAAAACAACAGATTCTATTTTGAAATTATTTGAATTTTTTTGGTCCAAGCTGTGGATAAACTCGGCTGAACAGAAAAACACACAAGAGTCAACACAAAAGCGGCTGGTTTTTGAAAGTTTTAAACAGTTTTGGTGCCTCTTTGTATGTTTTAATTAGCATTTCCATCACTTTCCTTATCTACCTGCAGCAGGTAGGCTGTATCGGCTTAATAAGTTGCATTATATTTTCACATAAACTAAAACTCATTCACTCTTTCACCCCTGTCAGAAAACACATTTCCCAGCTGGAGACATATCAGGTCATAAATATTCAGCCTCATTTTCTGGCTCTGTCTGAGGAGCTTGCCCTTTGCCATCTTTGGCTGCAGTGTCAACAGACGCAAAAATATGAGGGAGTAAAAGCAGCTCACATGGAGCAGTTTACACCAAAGAGCAAATCTCAGTAAGCTCCTTAAGGACGATCACGTCGAGGGACATCACCAGAAACAGAAGCAGAGAGACGGGAATAAAATCCTTTGGTGGACAGCATCACTAACAACAGTAAGAGCAGCAGCACACTGGGGTTTATTACAGTGTGTCTATGACACTAGTGCATGAAGATCTTTATTATCTAATGACAAGTCTTTCAAAACTTTAAATCTAGTTGTGTTTTTCAGAATTGTAACAACATAAGAAGCTAATTCTGAACCTTCTCTGAAGAATCTGAACATCTTATGCTGCTTTTGATTATCCACCTCTATTAGGAAGTCTGTTAGGTGCGCAGAGGACCCATGCAAACACTGCATGTACAGTATACAGTGTGTATGGTCTTAACTCTCAGTCGCACAATCCTTCAGCCAGAAGTGCGTCTGAGTGGAGGTCACGTTTGTAGAGAGCATGACTGTACAGCCACTCAGAGGAAGGTGAGGCAGAAAGAAGCATTTGTGCAGAAGGTGGTGCAGTCACAGTTTGGAAATATGTATGCCGTGCAATTACATTAAAACAGACCCCTAATCAACAACTAGAGGGAGCTCCTCTAACATTCTGCTCATTAAATATTGAATCTTAGCTTGGATTTTAAGAAAGAAGAGAATAAAATATATATGAATGTGTCTGTGTACTTGTGTTTTCTTCAAAGGAGGGTACATACACTGATTCTGAGGCATTTTGGGTACAACTGAGGACATGAAGAACCCTGACGATCACTGCAAACACTCACTGTGCAGTTTAAACACACTCTCCCTGACTGGCTCGTCTCCAGCAAGTTGTTAGAATAAAACACACGTGTAACCAGCAAGATAGGAAAAATGCAGCAGGTTCAGATGTCACTTTCATAAATAAATACCAACTTTTAAAAGTAGTTCCTCTTTCCTGTCAAAACCTGGTGTCACGTTACCCAGAATGCAAAGCAACCATTTACAGTTTGACATTTGCTGGAGGCAGCTAGTTCAGCCTCAAGCAGAGATGAGGATCAGGCAACACTGGTCTGGTAAGCTCAGTCTGACACACAGCCAAAAAATACTGCTTTCTGCACACATGCAGTCTTTCACATTTAGTACAGGCTCCAATTCAGACGCTATGACGCTACACTGCAAGCTGCAGCTTGACTTCTGACCTTTAAACTGTTTGCTTAATTTTGAATCACAAAGTTGAGCAATGGTGTAACCACAAGCTTCCTTTTGTTACAGTAACATGTCCTTCAATTACTTTTCCCCTGAAGTTATGAAGGGAGAACACTTTTTCTTCCAACAATTAAAGTCAATGAAGCTTCAGTGGTTTGGTTGGTGAATGGCAGCAAGTACCAGGAAGAAGCTCCAACAATGATTACAATGCAACCCGAGCCTAAAGTCAGTGTTGGGTGTGGCGTCCATCAGGGTCACACGCTTGTTTGGGATCATTTAACACAAGCATGCACGTCCTGCAGGGTGTTTGTTAACAGCAGCTACAGCTAGGTGGCAAAATACTGGACACATATCAAAACTTAGCTATTAACTATTACTATAGCTATTACCCTATGCATGTTCCCATCACAGGAACTTCCTTCCATCGAGATCTCTCAGGATCAACATCACTTCTGGTTTATTATCACACCGAGAAATCAAAATACATCCTGTGTTGCAAACACTGAATAGGCTGACAAGTGGATGATCAACACCCATGACAGTAATGGAGACAGCCATGGTACCTGCACTACACTTCCCATGAGCCTCTTTCTAACTATATGGCCTGTTCCACGGCACTATGATCCCTGTGATATCCCCTATGTTTCTGGATGTGGAGAACCTCTTTTCATTCCAAGCTCCACACAGGTTGTCAGAAAAAAACAATCATCTATGGTCAAAGATCACAAGTTCAGGTCCGCAGTTTTGGTTCATGGACCACTTTTTCCCTACTGTCCACAGGTCAACCATTTCATGAACAGGGCAACTTGATTTGTGAAGCTTAAATTCTCAATCTGCCAACATTTTACTGTTGAACAAAAGCCTCTTACAACCCCCAGTGAACTCAGCAGATATAATGTTGCTTCAACAGTCTGCTGCTTATCCTAATCATGGCTGATGACATCATGTGAACCTGCCAATTAAACAAACATGACTAATGACGATTGAAAACAAGGGGATTTCTCAAACCAAAGCACCAACACATTCTGGGTTCTGGTAAATGTCTTCCTGATCTATCCAGTATTAGCCGACCTGGGCGACCATGACCCGAGATTTTATAGAAGTGGCTGGTGGATTCCAAACACCACCTGTTCTGTTTCTCCAGCTAGATCCGGACACTGTGAGAAGAGAAGCCTCTGAAGAAAAAGCTGGAACCTACATCATAGCCTTCCACAACATATTACCAAACTATACACGGCACTTTTTTGTCATAAACACCAGCAGAACTTAAACAATATTCTTCCATGTCCAAACACTATATATTTATTATAACAGCAGCTTCTGTTCTCCTCTCAGCAGCCTGAGCCAGGGAATCAACTCTGTGCTAAATTAAGTCAAGGAATCAGCATGAATTCCTCAAGTATTTAACCCCTCTTATTTGCTTAGTTTGCTAAGTGGGAACAGCAGCAAGTTTTTTTTTAAATGCCTTGCTGCTCCTTTCAGTGCATGACAGAGCATGTTTCACAGGCAAAGGAAAAGACACAGTTTGACCATCAGATTTTCTGCTAAGGTGTTAAAATGCAGACATTTTCCCAAGCTCACTGTGCTCCTGTGAAGCCACGGGATGATGGATGACAGATTGTGACGCTCGCAGGTTTTACTGAGTCGTTCCGCTTCGTCATCATGACGGAGCACTCTGAAAGGTTCTCCAACAAACACAGAGGCTCTGATATGCAGTGGTTTTAGATGGTTGGCTGTATTCCTATACACAATATTCATTTAACCTTTGGTTATGTTTTCCTTACAGCTTCTGCTACCATTCTCATAAATGTTCCTCCCACAGTTTGAATTTTGACCGCTGAATCAGGTTAAATCAATCTCAGACCCTAATACACCAGGTGCTTGTTTTAGACCAGCAACAGTTTGTTGTATTTTTTTTTTTTTAAATGCAACACAAAATAATTCAGGAGCCGTTTGAGGTTTGCACTGTTTAGAAGGTTTGCTATGCTAACATTAGCAGCCTGTAACGGAGAAGGTGAATGGACGACTAACTACAACTGAACCTTTGAGATATTCACAACTTCATTACAACATTTATGGATAATCAATTAACCGCTTGTATACGCTGTCAATAAAAGATAACTGTGCCACACTTAATGTTTAGGGGATGTGAATTCTTTACCTACATGCTATTTAGCATGCTAAAACATTATGACATGTCCCAACCTGACCTGTGACCTCTATTAATACATGGTCATGAGGAATTGTTAGCATGCTCACACACTATAATTAGATCTGCTAAAAAAATAGAATGTTAGCAGGCTAATATTAGCATTTATATCACTAGGGAGTCTCCAGTATAGCTGCAGACTTTTCACCTTTTTATTCAACTTTAACTTTAGCTTTAACTATCAAGAAAAGGGGCACAGTAACATACAGAGCCTGATCGATAAATGTTGTGATCAATAAAGGGATGCGGATCACACAATGTGCCATTACAGGCTATGCACATCACAGATCCTAAAAACGCATAAAAACCGTATCTGGCTGGTAATTCAGTTTTATCGCCCAGCAGTCGCTACTGCAGCAAACGGACAATCGGCTGTTGTTCAATCACAAACATCGGGTCTCTGGAGCTGCCGATCAGCTGAGCCGCACACACCGTGGATCCTCCACTACAGGCATGGATGCATCACTCACTGGGCCACTCAGTGTTCGGGGCAAATCAGATGATATCAGATGATAGAAGGTCAGAGGAAACCCTCCAGGACATCCATCAACACTAAGCTGCTGCTGCTGCTGCCGCTCTTCAGGCAGACACACTGCTGCTGCTTTCTGAATTTTAATAATATTTTTACACAAGCAACTCAAACAATAAGAAACTTCCTAAGTCTTTACTCCTTATTTAGCACACTGATCAAAATGTTCTTTTACTGGCCACTGAGGATGCTACAAATAAAAATGTTATATTTCATTAGGGGTGGGAATTTTCAGGCACCTCACATTTGAGTCGATTACGATTCAGGAGCCAACAATTTGATTATTAAATCGATTATCAATTATTGATTTAGCTCTTGGGCCAAAGTTGTACATGAGGCCTCAAAAAAGTCCCTGATCTCTCAGCAGTATGCAGGAAATACTGAGCTGGTGACTACTCCAACTTGTTTACAGTTTTTTTCCAAACTATAAAGATGCCTGAATGAGATGTCAAGTCTTTTATCCACAATCACGCACACAAAAAAAGTCTCTGTCCAACCTTCACAATGTTTCCGAGAAGTTGGGAGTTTTTTTTGGGCTCAAAACGACTACAAGCGAGACAGCAGCACCTTGAGAACAATCTGACTCGACAGGTAGGAGTGAAGGCTGTGTGTTATCTAAGCGTTATGTGCTCAACTGTGCAACAGCTCTGATAACAGTGGTACATTCTCTTAAACTCAAGGACAGGTCAGGTGTAGGTGTGTGTGGAGCATTAGAGACATGGCACAAAAAACAGAAATACATAAAGCAGGAAGAATGACATGAGTGGATGAAGGGGAGCAGCAGGAGTAGAGCTGTTAGCCAACACAGAGTGAGTGATTAATGCAAGCTGCAAAACATTGAAAAATAAACCAAACCACATCTTAAACTTTTAACAATTTCCATTGAGGTTCAGGACTTTTTTTTAATTGCAGCGAAAAATGAAACCAGTGACTAAAACTGGGGCGGGATGAAAAAGAAGACTCAAAAAGTGTTTGTGGTTGAAAAGGTTAACTGCTCTTCTCTGATCGCCCGTTTACTCCTCTCATGTTAGCGACGCCTTTTACTCTCATGCGCATCCTCACCCCCTCCTCTTCTCCGGCTCTTCTTTCACACTCTTCCTGTTTCTACACTGTGTTCAGAGTCAGTTGTTGCAGCCTGCTGTGCGCATCACACTGCCAAAGGCTACCATTAACATTAGCCACCACTACCAACCCCCACCGGCTCACATTAGCCATGCACTAGTGTTAATTCATTCAGAATTATGGGCTCTAAATCGGAATCCTTCACACCAAATCTATATGCTTTACTACACTTAATGAACTGTCTCAAGCAGTGCTAAGAATACCACATTATTCCTCCAATGCTCCCTCTCTGATATCTTCTTTCTTTCCAGTTACTCTCCAGCTCTCTCTTTCTTAGAAACTCCACTGTTCTTTTACCAGGTGGAGACCAAAGACAAATTCTCATGGGTGCTCCAGCACGCACCATCGACAATACCTGCTCCAAATCCCACAGGGTATCGCTGGTGGAGCCTATAAATAAACTTGGTGCCACGTCGGCTCTGCAGGCTTAGATAAACACAGTCGTGGTGTTGTCCTCGGCCAGGCGCTGGGACTTTCGGTTGCCTTAAAACCACTTTTCTGCTGCTCCACATATGTATTGTTTCATTTTTCAACTCTGAGCTCTTTTATTGTATTTGACAGATGAACATATTTCGGTGTCGGATTCTGGGATTTTCCCCTGCAACTGTGGCAACGTTATGGAGGAAGTCCAAAAAATGGCTTCAGAAGCCTGATCCAAGAAAAAAAACACCATGATCAAATGTTTGATCTGAGACACACACCACAATATCCAAAAAAATAACTAATGGAAATGCCTGTGTGTGATACAACTGAGTGTCAAACCTATTTTATCTACTAGCTGCTGTGCAGAGGAGTGACGACAGAGGAGGGAACCCTGGCTGCAAGAACCAAATATGGAGGAAACGACAGCATACGCCAGCAGACACACACGCACACACATCAATGACTCTCCCTGGCGTCACATGATCAGTGTAGTGACGTCACTCTGCGCTGAGTGAAAAGCTCAGACAGAGCAAGGAGGGCCAGGAGGCGTCTCCCTGTTGAGCTGCATTAACAAGCTTCTCACACACACACACACACACACACAGGGTCGTTTAACAAGTGAGTGACCTCAAATGTTAACCAGATATCACCTGGATTCAAACGCCTTTTTAAAAGAGCTCATTTGAGATTCTTCTTGTTCTGCTTGAAGCAAAAAATTTGTTTTAATAATTAGAAGGCACTAAAAGTACAGATGTTAGTTAAATATAATAATATTTTAGTCACAGTAAATTTAAAAATACATATTTGTTTAAGTTTAGAATATCATCACAGCTTTAAATAACCAACAGACCGCCTTATTCTAACGGGGATCTGAAGCCGATATACCAGTACTCTCCTCAAAGCCAGACTCCACTGACAAAAACACTTATTTAACCCTGCACAAGTCAGGAGTTTCTGATCCAATGCTGCATTACATTAGCTATTAAAACATGAGCTAACAGCCAAACAAGGCAGCAGTGAACCAGCAACTCCCCGACAAATGGAGTCTGGTTTCTTTGAGGAGACCATACATTGATCACAGCTCACAGTGGCACAGCAGATCAGCCGCCTGGCTACCAAAGAGTTTATCGCATTTATACCCGTGACTTGCGTCAACAACAGCTTTGTTATATATTTCGTCCAACACTGCCAACTGGACATGTCCCTTCTTACAAACAGTCCACACCCGAACCTCCACAGTGGGATGTGCCGTTATCATGGTGCCCAGGCATGACCCCAAGACAGATAAAAGCTAACTCGAGCTGGACGACTGAAGACAAGAGTTTCTCTGAAACAGCTGACGGTGTGTGTGTGTGTGTGCAACAAGCGGGTGTGTGAGAGGTGGAGTAGAAAGAGTGTGATACAAACTGGGCTGCGACCTAGCTTAGCATTTACACAGACTGACTGCATTTATGTTGAGTCACTGTTGTGTCTGTAATTGGCAGTAATATACTAGAACATAACAACATGCTTTACAGATATTTCACCCTAGCAAACACACAATCCTCTGTTCACACATAAACACACTCAACACCCATTCAGAAGCAGCAGCAGTCTGCTAATGAAGTCTTGCAACTGTAGTCCCATTATACCCATTCACGCATCAGCACTCCTTCCAGGATCGCGACCTTTGGCGGACCCGACACCTCTTAAAACTCGGCTACAAACAGCCCCGAGGTGTCTGATGACAGAGGGTAAAGGGTCTGCCGCAACAAAAGAGGACAAGATCCACAGGCTGGGAAAAATGTGGGAGACAAGTGAAGAGTTCATGGCAATTTTTTTTTCAAAGCAACCCTCCCCACCTATTTACATCAACTGTGTAGGGAATGCAGAGCAGCTATCAAGCATCAAATTTACAACAGACAGCTGACAGGAAACCCTCTCTTGTTAATAAAAGAAAAACACTTTACCTAAAACATGCCTCATTTAGCAGTAAATATAAGCATAAAAGCACATGTGACACAAAACGTCTCTAGTGTGCAGCACACGGCTGCAGTTTTAGCACAAAAACCTGCAGCATTGTGTTTGGAAATAGCTACAGCTTTCTGTCAACAGCTCCTTTTCACCTCAACATTCAGAGCAGTCTGCATTTGCAAGCGTCACTTAAGGTTTCTCCACATGCTAAAGGAATGCTAATGCACCAAGCCGGAGCTACATTTACATTTATTCATTCAGTAGATTTGACAGTCATCCCTTACTTTCCTACAGACGGTCACACCTCGGCTACACAAAAGCAAATGGACTTTATATACGGGTTGACTTTCACTGCAGATATCTCAAGCTAACAACATTAACTGTGTGCATTAATAGAGACACCAGCTTCAGCTGCAAAAATCCAGAACCACTCAGAGTATACATGTATATGCTCCTCTTTGGGAGTTCATGTACCACATCTTCTGCCTACAGGAGCTACTTTACACACTGCAGCAGACGCAGAGCCCCTTGGGTCCATACAGGGTGAGGACGTCACATGCACGCATTCATGAAACATTAGCAGAAGAGAGTGTACAAAGTAGACGCCTGTGTCCTAAACATCCACCAAGCTAAAAGATGCTGATCTGCAAAATAAATATTTCACCAAGATCCTGTGTTTTCTTACTTCGACACAAGACACCACGTTTACATTGTGGGCGTGGGGACGCAGATGAGCACATGTGTGCAACATCTAAGCACCTGTTAACCCTTTATACTGGACCTCCTGTGCAGCAGGAACAGGAAACTAACTTGCTTAGCCAAAGTGGCTGCATTTTTCTGGAAGAGTCAATTTACTGTACTGAACAGTGATCAGTTCTTACATGTTCCACTCACACTGATCTTGTTTGCAACTAATTGGATTTTGCTACCACCCAAACAGCTGTGAGAAATCAGCTGCAAACCAGTTTTCCCCTCTGACTGCCCTACTTTGCCTCCTGTGATATCTCTACAGCATTCAGGAAACAACATTCACAGAGTGAACACAAAACAGTGATTCAGCTAAAGGCCAGAGCAGCATCTGAATTATACAGTCAGATCTGACCCGGTGAAGTCAGACCAGATTATTGCCTGCTGAAATTTACTCACGTGGGCTGGCTAAAGGAAAGTAGGAATGGATGGGGGAGCTAAGGGAGCTATTGAGGCTAGCATGGCTAACAACAACAGTCCACAACGCAGTTTAAAACACAATGCAGGGTCACTGCTCTATGTTCAAAGATAAATCTGGCCAAACAATGCACAGAGAAAAGTAAAGTCCTGTCAGAAGTAATTACGCCCCACCCAGCTCCCGATAGAGTTTAATGGGAAGATCTAAAATGACCACACCTCAAAGGTACCCTGGAGAGCTTTGGCCAATAGAAGCGATATGGGATGACATTTATACAAGTGCTGAAGTCTACTTCCAAGCAAATATCAGTGGAATTAAAGCACAGTGACAAACATTCAAAAAGTCATCTTCCCAAAGGTTTAATGAAGGAGAAAATCCTTTAAATGTGTCGGTCAGACTTTGGGGATTTGGGTGACTAAAACTGAATGTAACCATTAACTGTTGATGGCATCAGAACTCCTCAGGGCATCTTTAGCTGAGGGGAGTTCTTCATAAAAAAGCCTGAGAGAAATTCCTTTATGCATGCCTCAATCGTAGCTGCTGGTTTTTAATATAAGGAATGCACACACTCCCTGATGGAAGGTTACCATCATGTTACCACTGATACTAGCAAAAAAGAGACAGTCTGAAGCTAGCAAACCAGATGAGTATTTCTGTACTTTCACTCTTCTTTGGGCTGCTAATCTCCTGGCAGCAGCAGCCTGTGAGTCTCATCTTTTTAGCAAGACAGCACTTTCAAAGGCTCAAATAATTTTCTGATAATGATGCCCCCTGTGACCTCTGTATGAAGAGGGAGAGCATCTCCCCATCTGGCCAGGTCAGAGTGTTAAATGCTCAGCATGAGTCAGCTGATGCACAGTCCTTCAGACAACAAGTGGTGGGTGGTAAATGTTGCTTTAGCCATTAATGAAGGTACAGCGGGCTGGATGTGCTACAGTTTTTAATCTTATGCTGTGACTTTCTGTCGCTTATGTGAGATCACATGGTAGGTTTCTCCTTTTCATGTGTCATAATCATAGTCTGACAGGCCTACAAAAATCCACAGGTCACATAAAAACATACAATAACAGATTTCTGCTGTGACCCAGGGAAATACATTCTGAACCATTTGGCTTGTCTGGACGCGAATCAGGTTAGGAGACTGTCCAGAGCTGCCCTTTAACACATGTAGCCCACAGTAGGGGATCATCTGTGCCAGACGTCTTCTCGCTACTGTGGGATTTCAGGTGAGGTGTGGCGTTTGTGTTGTCTGTGCAGGAGGAGGAAGATGGAGGTTATGATGACAGTTTTTGCTTCTTGATACGCAGGGGAGCAGAAAAAGCCGCCAGCTGTGAATCAATGTCACCAATCTCCCCTAAACTGTTACCTGCACTATTCACACATGGGCTCAACCTGGCTGTACGAGCAGCCATTTATATATTCTCATGTATGGCTACTACAGTTGGTGTCTGAACAATTTCAGGGCTGCAGTGCATGTGGGAAAGGAGACTGAGAATACACAAGGGTGTTTATGAACTGTTCTACTACTGTAGCATCTGTGGAAAAAAACTATCTTGACATGGGTATGTATGTATTGAAGGCAAGATTTGTGATCTGCCTTTAATATGTGTGTCATTGAATGCATCATAAATGGACACTACCACCTGGCCCTTTAAACCAATGGCTCCCAGCCTGATGTGACTTTGGATCACTTCGATTCAACCCACCCACCCAGGACAGGCTGTACCCTCAAGTCTACACAGACATGCTTGAGTGCTACAAACAAACCAGCTGGCAAAGAAAAACACAACATAGTGGCAGCCATGATGGACTGACAACTAGACTGTAAAACAAGCAACATCTAGGAAAACAACACATGGCTGTAAGACATGTGTCTACACTGAGTAGAGGCCTGTTTTTTTTTTACATGTGTCACCAATATTCACAACATAATCGATTTATGTGACTGTCAGTTCATCAATTGATGCATACTGTAACGAAACTTCATCCATACAACATGACAAACAGTAATTTGCTGCCCAGATCAGAGTGAGAACATGCAGAAGCCATGATGACTCTGCCTGCTAGCTTCAATGCTAACGATGGCTAGCAGGGTGGACAAGCAGGCAGGAGCGGAGTTTACTCTGACAACAGTCGACACAACATGACAACCAGCTAATAAACTATAAAACAGTCAGACTGTCGCACAGAAGACGGACTGAAATGAGATCCGGCCTCGGATTCAATGCAGTCTGTGGGCTAATGAGCTAGCTAGCAGCGCAGCGCCCATGCCTTTCTCTCGGGGAACACGTGGAGTGAACACGTGATGCCTCATAACAAACCTGCACATATTTAGAGATTAAACGAGCCGATGTTTTAATGTGGAGCGTGTTTCGGTGTCGAGACGTTATCTTAGAAAGACCTTGGAGCTGACATGTTTTACACATAGGGACTAGAAGCGATCAGTAGCCACAGAGAAGCTAAGCTAACGCCTGAATGGGAAGGGCTTGACGATCAGAGTAGGCCAGAGAGGAGCTGTGTGTGTGTGTGTGTGTGTGTGTGAGCTATTGTTAGCTGGCTAAGCTACTACACAGCCGGTCAGCTCGTGGCTTAGCTACTAATTGATGCAATGCGAGACATGGGCGGGGATGTCTTCTTAATGTCTGGCATGAATGTGTATCGAAACGTGCCTCAAAAACAAACATGTAAACAGTAGTAGTACATACTGGTTTTAAATATTTGGCAAGCACACGTACAGTCTGTGTGTGTGTGTGTGTGTCAGCTAAAACCTGACTGACTGGGTGGCAGTAGATAAGACAGACACACACACACACACACACACACAGAGAGAGAGGGGACAGGGAGATGAAGCAGGTTGAAGATGAGGAGCTTCTGTTTACTTCATCTTCTAACAAGAAAGTCTTTGCACCAGCCAGCACAGAGCAGCTCGGATTAAAATGCTCCACTAAAACTTACTCTACTGTAATGCAGTGCAACAACACAACATGCCCATAAATGTACACAACAAGCAGGGATAGGACTGTAAGAAGACTGAAAGTCTGTCAAAAGTCCAGTTAAAGTCAAAGTCGGTCCAGTTTTTGGTCATCTGTGTGCAGCCGTTGCACATTTTGGACCATTTGATCTTTTTAAATAGGTGTGATCACTTGTCAGCCACCCATGAACCCTAAGAATAGTCTTCACTATGAGGAGGCAGGGGGGGGGGTGGCTTTCTCTCCAAATATATAATTAGCTTTGCAGGGAGAGCACCAAGAGGACCTATTTATCAATCAATGCAGCAGACTTTGTATTAAGGGATCAATAATTGCAATGTGATCACATGTAGGAGCAGTGTGGTGACCACACCTGGAAGAAGAGACACCAAGAACAACACTGTGACAGCCAGTATATCAACATGTAGGGTAGGGTACAGACCGTGGTGTGCTTGTCCATTCACGCTGACCACGGTCACCGCATTCATTTTCCTAGTCCACGGGTTCACCTTGGGCGGAGGAGCTTCAGTAAACTCCTTTCTGCCTTGAACACCTTCCTCGTTCTGCTTGTCTTCGTTGTCACTGCCTCCTTTGCCCTCCTCTGTCGCCCGTTCGGAGGTCTGTTCCTCCGTTCCGGGGGTGCCTCCCTGTGTCGGGCTGCTGCCGCCGCTGCTACCGCTGCTGCTGCTTCCCTGGTCGGCGACACCCGTCTGCCTCTTGGCCCCGTCGCCCTCCTCCGGCTCGCCGCGGATCACTTTACCGTGTTCCTCCGCTTTGGCGAGCGGGTTGCCGGGCAGGAGAGCCTCCACCTGAGTGGCCATTTCCCACCACCGTCTTTCTTCCCCCCTCAGGATTACCAGTCCTCCCCCCCCCGGCCCGAATTCGCCTTCAATTTCAAGGAAAACGTGAAGTTGTTCCGCGGAGTGTGGCGCTCCTCTGTCGCTCTTAGACCAAAAGGGCTTCAGTCTAAGACGCGGAGCAGTCGACGCTGATTTAAAACATTAAAAAAATAAAGAAACGTGTCCGAGGGCCTCTCAGGATTACAACCTTATCTCCACCGCTAGCAGCAATATGGATGATCCCCACCACGCGATACAGGGGTGCGCGCACGTACGGTGTGGAAGGGGGAGTAGACGCGTAACGCAGGGAGCGCGCTTTTGGGTCAGGTTGAGATGCTGCTTTCAAGTGCTCTCCCGTCATAGAAAAAGAAAAACCTTTTCACTTCCAGTTTCGGAAGTTGTAAAGTGCAACAAAAACAGTGTGTTTTTCTGCATTAACACGGCTGTTATAGTTTTAAAACTAAATTAAAAACGTGATTAACAAAGTGTAACAAAACACAAACAGGCACTAATAAGCAAAATTAGAAATATTCTGAATGTTTCCAGAGGAACATAAAAAGTGACGGACCTAGCAGGACACCACTAATAATGAATATAGTTCAGTTACTTTATTAAAACACAAAGCATTTAAGAACAACAGTGTCCCAGCCTGCTAAAGCTATAAAAAGCTATAACAATACTTCTTTATGATTGTGTTAACATCATAATTATAAAGCAGAATTGCTTTTAGCTTCTTGTCCACATTTATACATTTCCACGTCAGACATTTCCCACAAACATGAACGCAGCACGGACCCCTGGATGACGTCGGCCTCGCCCCCCTGGACTAGTCCGCAAATCACCGTTAGCTCATTAAAAATACGTCCAAAACACACACACTTCTTACTGTAACTACAGCTTTGTGAGGCCTGCGGGACGTCAGGAAACATTTGTTTGTGTGTTTTATGTTGTTGTGTGTCCATTAGTGTGTAAAGGAAGAGGAGGGGGGGTGCCCACACTCTACACACGTGTCCACACAGGAGCAGCACGTGTGTGCTCACACTCTTTCCAGATGATTTTTGATTTTTTTAAACTTCACACACAGTATAGATCTGTGTGTCTGTAGTGTGTGTGTGTGTGTGTGTGTCTGCAGTGGCATCCAGTGTGTATGTGTGGCTCAGCATTAAAGTGCCTTTTTTAAGCCTGTCTGGTTGATTATGTAACAGCAGTAGAAGCTGAACTCAGACTTAACATGTGATATTTGATACTCAGAGTATGAGGAATATGTTGAATGTGTGTTTAAAGCTAAAACAGAACAGAGTAGGAGAAGGCTTTATAAGGTAAAGGCCAACCATCAATCATCTGATGACATCTTGACATGAAGGTGACACAACACTCACAATCTTCAGGTTTCAGTGTCTTTAGGCTGATACATGTATGAACAGGCTCACATCGCATGTCAGCCATGAGCAGGACTGTAATTATTCATCACTTTCTTCTTCTAAAGGGGGTTTAATTTAAGTAAAAAAAAAACCATTGTGTGCATCTGAGAGCTGCTCTCCGGTCCTTGCAGGTGTTACAGGTTTAGTGTTCTTCAGCCAAACTAGTTTGTAAAACGTGTCATCTGACCATTTAAACCTGCTATTATGCATTCCCAGAACACCACTCAAAGGTGGAGAGCAAACCTTTGACTGACTTTCTCTCCTTTCAGTGTCACTCTTAAGAGAAGTGGCACCACCATCACTTCTCTGTCGGACTTTTCAGTTGTTTTATATGCCTTGTATGTTTTTTTTGTAAAGCTGGCAGCAGCTCTGGGAAAGCCTGTTTTCATTTAGCATGAATGAGCTAGCATGGTTTATACATTGCGTGTACACTGTACAGTGGTGGTTCTCGACATGGGGGAGGGGGGGAGGCATAATGCAGACTTTTATAAGGGCTGATTGATAAGTTCATGGCCTGAAGTGGCTGAGTGACAGCTCTCTGTGCACATGTTGTCACCTCGATGAGTGATTGTGCAGAAAAGCCAATAACTGTTGTGTCTCGACCAACCAAACAAGCACGTGTGCGGTGTCAAAGGTCATTGGCCTTCGTGCACTCATCAACCAATATGTATTTGAACATGTCCTCCTCAACACGATGAAGAAGGACCTTGACAGTTGTTGACACTGATGATGTCATCATTACACCCTCCAGTGGCTTCTCCTGCTGCAACGCAGCCTGCAGGAATCCTGCTGCATTCATGACTAAAGTCTGAAACCGGAAAGCCGCCTGCACGCCTGCAGTGATCATGGCATGTGTGTGTGTAAACTCTCTCATATGCGTCCTATAAAGAGCTGCATTATTATGAGGGGCGCAGCCTGGAGTGCTGTGTTTGAATGACGGGTGTGTCACACACACACACACACACACACCTTTTACTACTCCTTCCTTGCTCATTTGAATCTGTTTAATGTACCAATCATTTTAAAAACATCAGAGACAATATAAACAATTTACTTCCACTGATTAGGATCAAAAACCTGTGCTTCAAATGGGGTGTGGTGAACAAGACCAGACACAGAACAGAAAAAACAACCTGTGCTTCCATTGGGGTGTGGTGGACAAGACCGGACTGGCCAGCCTCCTTTTGGCTGCTGTGAAGCCTCTGACACGCCGAAGTCACATGACTGTCACTCAGTCCCCCAGAGCTATATTCCTGCTTAAATACAATGTGAGAAAAAAAAAGTTCAGGTGTGGAAACAAGTGTCAGAGGAAAGTCTGATCTTTATTTATCTGCTGCATTTTGAACAAAAAAAAAAACATCCATGTTGGACACACCAAGCCAAATACAGACAACTGAGTCATGGTATGTTCTCAATGTTTGGCATTTAAAACATACAAGTCATGAGATGGTTAATTACAGTCCTTAAGCTGCGTCTTTTCTCCCCTTTACACATTCTAAGGACTACAAAAAATATTATACGGTATGCCAATGAACCAGGAGAGCTGGTGTAGATTGAAAAAAGAGGGGGATCAAGTATGGATCCTTGAGGTACTCCAGTCACCATGCCACTGTCAATAATGTCCCTCCAGCCTTTGAGAAGAGGTGAATATTCACCATATAATTTCATATTTCGAACCTTAAATCCTGACCAGAGACCATCTAACAGTGGATATCATCTTAATTTGAAAACAAACAGTGTTGTCATTGTTCCAAGTTATAGAAACCAGGGTTTGTGATGAGTAGATTCTGTCATGATGTTTGTGTCACATCAGTGTCAGACCTGCAGTGACAATAATCTCTCTCTCTCTCTTTTGTCTCTGCCAGCCAGGTTACATTGTTCATAACAACACAAACACAACACACAGCTGACAATACATGTACCAACACACACACACACACACACACAATGTGGAGCAAATGTTACCTTGAGTCAGACTCACATGGGATCAGTTTCCTCACTGAGGGATGAGGCCAAATGATTCAGGCTGTTAAGATGTAAGCAACATATTTTCCCTATAGTGAAACAATCTCTCACTATTTAGCCTGATACAAGCTAATGCACACTGATGCTAACACTAAAACTTGAAAACAAACAACTACTTTGAGCTGTGTTTCAACTTTAAATGCACTGAATGAGTGGAAGACATCGCTACAAGCACAGGAGTGTCCATCACTCCTACTGTGTACGGCTTGTTCATCATAAACACACCAGAGTTTGTTGTTGTGTTACTTGGTGAAACTGTCTTATTGTTAGCAACACACAAACACACGTCTAAATGAATCTGATCTGGGAGGTTTATCACTGTCATTGTCGGTAATCCGCCCTTCTTATTAACCTGTAGCAGTCATCACACCCCCTCAGACCACAGAAGCTGTACACATAACACTCACATAGACACACACAGACACACACAAACACTCGCCCCCTCCTGCCAGCCCATCGTGGCCCCTCACTGTAAACAGGCTACAGTTTTGTTCGATGGCGGCTGCCTATTCTTTTTGGCCGATGACACTGGTGACATGTAAATCTCTCTGGCATTGTCCAGCTCACTGGAGCTCTTTAGCAGTGTAATCATCAGTGAAATGGCAATGGGCCACCGGGATGAAAACACAAGTCAGCAGCTGGTCAGCAAATCACAGTTGAAAGCCGTTAAATGGTGGATTTGCCCCGTAAGCAAGACGAGCCTGGGAGGCCTTTTGTGGAGCCGGCTTGTGAGCGCACACAACTGGAAGGAGAGTTTTTTTTTATTTTTTTTATTCCACAACTCAACCTTTTACACTTTACCAAAGCTGAATTTCAGACTAAGTGACTCACAGCTCAGATTTAGTGTTAGAAAGAAGGGTAGAAACATTTTTCTTTCTGTCACTAGACTCTTAGTAAAGAGTGATAGTGATAGGAGTGATAGTGATAGTGATAGGAAAATGAAGTTAGAATTAGCTAAATTAGGATTACACAATGTGACATTAAAAAGTTGAGCAATTCTTGAGTAAATGTAGATTCTGTTTTCGCAATAAACATGTAAATAGTTTGCCCAACTTCCAGCACCAAGCATTAAACAACACACTGAAGCATTATCGCCAGTAAACAGCAGAATGACAAGCAGCTCTTCTCCTTCCGTCTCCATGTGGTTGAGCCTCCCGTAGACACTATGATGTAATGAGCTCACTGAAAGAGGCAACATGTCACCATGCGGCACCTCTACACTCCACCTAGTGGCAGCTCAGGACCGGGTTGCTCCCTGCCTGCGCCCCAGTTCCCCTGTGACCCTGCAGTCCAGCACAAAGTGGGTTAAGACTGAGCTCTTTCTGCTGCCACCGAGCCTCCTGCCGAGCAGCATTTGTCTGCACTGGAGTTGCATGATTGCATCTGTTGCAACACTTCGCTGCACGTTTCTCGTGGTTGTGACAGTGCTCATTTTACCCAGAATAGCCTACACAGTGTTTCCCTCTGTCAGCTTTACAGTTACAACATGCACAGTCTTGTTTAGCCTGCAAGCAATAGGTGGAGGTGGAGGTGGAGGTAAACCTTTTTCTACAGTTGACTAAGTTTACTCTCTTCCTCAAACGGAGCCATTCACTGTAATTATGCTTAATACAAATGACTGAAACAGACAAGTGCTGCATGAGGAAACACAGAAGATCCTGTTTTCACTGATCACATTCTTATTTATGAAAATAATAATAAAGTAAAGTAAATAAGTAAGTAAATAATCCCATGTCATGTGATGACAGCAACTTTGACCTCAGTAATGAAAAACCACTTCCTTCCTTTAGAGCTCCACATTACAACTTCACACCATAAACACAAATAAACATATTCCTACATATTTATCATGTTCCCTGCACTACAGACAATGCTCACCAAGCCTGTCAGTGCTACATAATGTAATTTATTTTATAATAACCACTGTGATGAAAGACTGTCTCTTCACTTTGCTGGTTGTGAGTGTGCACAGAGTACACACTGCTGGGGCCCTTTCTACTGAGATCTTTTTACAGATCATTCATTGGTTGTATGAGGATGAGGAGATTACAGTTATTGTTCTGTCACATTTTTACCTTGAAATGTTGTTTTTCAACAATAAAAATAAACACAATAATTCAACTTTAACTCAGTAAATTTACATTAATGTCCCTCAGAAGTGGACATGTGCACACAGAGCCCTCGTTTTATATTTTAAACCATAAAGTAGTGTTTAGTTTATTTTAAAATTAGGTTTAAAACACAAGCTTAGTGTCTTACAGATGATAAGGCAGCCAAATGGCTCTCTATCGCCATCTAGTGGCCGCACACATATCTATCAGCGACTGTCAGGACTGACGTTGGTCCCTTCATTCCAAAACCCGTTTAACCCTTATGCACTGTTCGAGACATTTTTGTCCTCCGAGAGTATTTTTTCTGTTTAATTTGGCCACAGGTGTGTCTATATGTGAGCAAATTGAATAATTTTAGCTGAATAAGCTTAATTTTACATACATTTTGATAATATGATTTTCAAATTTTTCATAGGTCAATAACTGGGGGCAAATTTTACAAAAACGGGACTCTGTGGTTGTGTGTGCTCACACACAACAAGGTCTCTTTCTCTCTAACATACACACACAGTGTGTAGACACACAATTGTGTGCTAAAATACTTAACTCCATATACAAGCCAGAAACTACACTTCATAAGCACAGGCCTGCAGGTAAAGGGTCAATAGGGTCATTAACTGTAAGGGTAAACCACCAACAATCAAGAATGCGTGATATGTAGTGCCATGGCTGTGCAGTCAAAACATGTGGTTATAATGGAAGTCTATGGGACAAAAATGTCCACGAACGAACACGTAAGGGAGAAAAAATGAAAATCCAGTGCTGTGCAAAAACTAATAATACAATATAGTCAATGTTGTTACTAATGTTTGACATGACCAAGACTGTAACTGTAACTTTTCTATTAAAAATGAGCCATTTTGTGTGCTTTTTCCCCAAATTTCAGCACAACCCCTTATGAAATTGGTGATTAAAAGGTTAAAATCCTGGGGGAAAATGAGTTTTTTACTACTTTTGATCAGAACTGAAGTGAATTAAAAGGTCTACGCAAAAATATGAAAAAAAATTTATCTGATATATTTTTAAAACCGTTAAAGTTAGAGGAAGTTTTTGTCCCGAACAACACGACAGGGTAGTGTTTGCAAACGTTGCACAAGGGTTAAAAAGTCCTGTCCTAATAGAAATATTCAAATAAGAATAAAGATGTCAACAGAACTGCGTGTGGACGCTCTAACGTTCGTCACATGCATATAAAAATGTCATATTTGAGGATAAACTACAAAAAAGAGGCGTGGCTTTGTTTAGTCTGATTTAGTTAATTAAAAACAAGCAGAGTTGATTACATTCCTTTGTGGAGATAAAAAAAAAAAAAACCTGTCCTCCAGCAGCAGCTGTAGGTTGTATGCGCCTTCCTGGGGATGATGGGCGGTGTTTATAAGACAGATCGGGTTTCTGCTCTCTTCCACATTTCATCCAGAGGTCCGCTCTCTCTCTCTCTCCTCACAGTTCTGACCGAGCAGCTGACATGGCTCTGGAGGGTAAAACCGCTGTGGTGACCGGAGCAGCGATGGGCATAGGAAAAGCAATGACGGAGATTCTGCTGCAGAACGGTGCCAAGGTCAGGTTTTTGACTCATGTTTGGCTTCACACGCAATCAATATGTCATGAGTTCAAGTTTTAGTCGACTGTTGAAACTACAAATTAGACCGTGCACATTTGAACTGACTGCTTGTTTTGCACAAGTTTCATACAGATATGATAAGAAGTAGGTCACGCTGAGTTGATTTAAGGCAGTAAAATGTGAGATAGTAAAGGTTGGCTGTGAAGACATACCACAACCACTACCTATGTAGTAAGTGAAACATGCAGCATGCATGGGCATGCCATTGAGAAGGAGAGAGACCGGTCTGGAAGTTGTTTTGTTTTGTTTGTTTGTTTGCATTCTGTTTGCATTTTGCAGCCCAGCCTCAGCAGTGAATGAAATTTGACTGTTTATGATCATCATACCTGCATGTGAAGAAGTGTGCATAAAAATCAGGCACCTGGGAAAAGACAGGTCACACCGGTAGCCGAGTAAAGATGCAGGAAGTTAGATGGGTTTTTAACCCAGTTAGTAGTTAGAAGTAGTTTTAAGAGTGAAAGTGGAGGGACTGTAAAGCAGTTTGTATGTCAGAAGTACGACCACATATCACCCTGAGCCAACGCTCCTCCCCACAGATCAATAAGTTTATATGCAACTATGGGCGGTGAGGCAGAACAACATAAACGATGCAGCAAAGCACGTTTTCCAAAAGAGAAATGTTGCTATTAATCATTAACAGATGCCTGTTGCTTAGGTTTATGTGTCATGTATGTAGTAAGACATGGAGATTTACTGCTTGTGTTATTTTAAAGAGGCGTAAACGAGTTGATCCGAACAGGTAGTCCTCCTGGACGTGAACGCAACAGCAGGAGAGAGTTTAAAAGAAGCCCTGAACAAAGAGTACGGACAGAAGACTTTGTTCCTGAACTGTGATGTGGAGTCAGAAGAGCAGCTCAAAGGTAAACACACACACACACACACACACGCTTGAGTTTAAACATCTGTAGAAACAAATGAAACTAATCAGTTCCGCCAAACCAGTTGTTCCATGCAGTCAGCAGATGTTTGTCACAATTCTAGGGATTAGATTAGATCCACCCCCTGAGGAAATCGTTGTTTCTTTTTAGTTACACTGAAGGAGGAGAGTGGAAATAATCTACTGAGGTCTGGAGAGAGAAAGAAGCCACGCAGAGGCCTTGATATATTTAAAATGCTCAGTTTAGTAGCTGGAGGCAGTGGGCACTCACAGCAGACATGATGCAATCATTAAAGTTGGCAAATAGCTGAGAGCTGAGTGTTGAAATGAAACATGAACCACTAAGTGTTTTTTTTCTTCAGCTGCCTTTCAGAAAGCTGCAGACACCTTTGGAAGAATAGACATCCTGTGCAACAACGCCGGCATCCTGAACGAGGCCACATGGGAGAAAACCGTCTCCATAAACCTGGTAAGAAACGGAGAGATCAATGAACTGTGTGTGGAGGTGGTTCCACCACAACACATGCTTCATAGTAAATCTGCAGCCTTCCATGAATTCAGGATGATTCACTGTTTTTAACAGTTTAGGAGGTTGCATTAAGCTTCCTTTGGTTCGTTTCACAACATTTGATTCACAGACTTCCTGGATAAGGAAACATTTGATTGACAGACTGTGTGTTGTAGATGGGTGTGATCAGGGGGAGTTACCTGGCTCTGGAGCACATGAACAAGATGAGTGGAGGTCAGGGAGGAGTCATCGTCAACACAGCATCCATGGCAGGTAAAGCCTACAGCCACAAAAACCTGCACAAGTGCAAAAAACTGCAGTTCAACCAGCAGCCTCTAGGGGCTCCAAAAGTGAGTCTGTAAAACAGCCAGATATTACAGTGTTTAGTGACAACTATAAAGGGGTTTTCTATAACTTTTACTTTAACTAATTTCAAATCAGAGCAATTCATGCCTCTGTGTATGCCTCTGTATGTCAGCCTGTCACCATGGTAACAGCAGAGGAGACCTCAAAAACCACTCCGACTTTGAGTTTCGGAATAAGAAAATTCGAAATACAAGTTTGATAGAGCAGCATCTAATGAGCGTTTTAAGACTTAACTGGAGTCTGTACCTTGAAATTTGAGGAGATACATTTAGCAGATGACCCTCGTTGAAGGGCTCTCTCATAGACTCCCATGTTAAAAATGACGCCAAAATTGCCTAATATTTGAAACACTATAATTTTTTTGAAAAAAACTTGAAGTTGACCCGGAATGTCCTCTGTGAGATGAGATGTTGATGAAGATTCTCAGTCATCCAGGTCATCATACGTAGAGAAGGTTGAAGCAAGGCGTCTGGATTTGTAGAGTTTTCTAGAAGACGTTTCGCTGCTCATCCAAGCAGCTTCATCAGTTCTAACTGTTTGGTGGGGAAACATGGTTTATATGTGGTTACAGACCTCAGTGGGTGGGTCTGGGTAAAACTTTAAAAAACTTACAAACAATAGCACTAAATGTTTCCATACTTACCTGTGATGTTCTGGCTGACTGGGCCAGGTGTGTCTAACGACTGGCTAACGACTATGAAACTGCCGGAGGGGGACTGGTTGACAGCCCTTTGTTCTTACTGTGAGTATGTGTAAACTTCCTGGGAATGGATGGAATCACTGCATTGTATGTGGTAGAAAGATGATGTCTGAGGCCACCACCTCTGTTAAGGGAAGGTTTTTCCAGCTTAACATAGATGGCTTCCTTGACTCCTCTTTCATACCACCTTTCCTCCCTGTCTAAAATGTGAACGTTGTTGTCCTCAAAGGAGTGTCCTTTGTCTTTGAGGTGGAGGTGAACAGCTGAGTCTTGTCCTGAAGAGGTGGCTCTCCTGTGCTGAGCCATTCTTCTGTGGAGTGGTTGTTTAGTTTCTCCAATGTACAGATCAGAGCATTCCTCACTGCACTGGACTGCATATATCACATTGCTGTGTTTCTCCCTGGGAATCTTATCCTTCGGGTGAACCAGTCTCTGTCTCAGTGTTGTCATAGGTTTGAAATGGACCGGGATGTCATGGTTGTTGAAGATCCTGCGGAGTTTCTCTGATACTCCTGACACATATGGAATGGAGATGTTCTTTCTCCGCCTGGTGTTGTCCTTCTTCTTGTTGTTGGGGGGTCTTGTTTTTGTGGCTTTGATGAGTGCCCACTTCGGGTAGCCACATGTTTGCAGGGCCTTCCTGATGTGGTGTTGCTCCTTCTTCTTCCCCTCTGAGCTGGTGGGTACAGTTTGTGCTCTGTGCTGCAGGGTCCTGATGACTCCCAGTTTGTGTTCCAGTGGGTGGTGTGAATCAAACAACAGGTACTGGTCCGTGTGTGTGGGTTTCCTGTACACTTCCACATTGAGGCTCCTGTCCTCCTCAATATGTACTGTGCAGTCCAAGAAGGCCATATGTGTCAGGAGTATCAGAGAAACTCCGCAGGATCTTCAACAACCATGACATCCCGGTCCATTTCAAACCTATGACAACACTGAGACAGAGACTGGTTCACCCGAAGGATAAGATTCCCAGGGAGAAACACAGCAATGTGATATATGCAGTCCAGTGCAGTGAGGAATGCTCTGATCTGTACATTGGAGAAACTAAACAACCACTCCACAGAAGAATGGCTCAGCACAGGAGAGCCACCTCTTCAGGACAAGACTCAGCTGTTCACCTCCACCTCAAAGACAAAGGACACTCCTTTGAGGACAACAACGTTCACATTTTAGACAGGGAGGAAAGGTGGTATGAAAGAGGAGTCAAGGAAGCCATCTATGTTAAGCTGGAAAAACCTTCCCTTAACAGAGGTGGTGGCCTCAGACATCATCTTTCTACCACATACAATGCAGTGATTCCATCCATTCCCAGGAAGTTTACACATACTCACAGTAAGAACAAAGGGCTGTCAATCAGTCCCCCTCCGGCAGTTTCATAGTCGTTAGCCAGTCGTTAGACACACCTGGCCCAGTCAGCCAGAACATCACAGGTAAGTATGGAAACATTTAGTGCTATTGTTTGTAAGTTTTTTAAAGTTTTACCCAGACCCACCCACTGAGGTCTGTAACCACATATAAACCATGTTTCCCCACCAAACAGTTAGAACTGATGAAGCTGCTTGGATGAGCAGCGAAACGTCTTCTAGAAAACTCTACAAGTCCAGACGCCTTGCTTCAACCTTGTCTACCTCTGTGAGATGAACAATTTGTTAGTTGAATGGCTGAAATCGGTCAATGTATGCTGAAGATACGCTGCGCCAAAAAACATACGGAAGAATAAAAAAGAAGAAGAAGAAGAAAGAGGGTGAATAGTTTGATTGCCTAGCAACGGAAATCAAACTAATTGTGCATAATTATAGGCGCGGTCACGTTGAGTGACAGGTGGGTGCCATTTTTCAGCAGTGCCTGTGTTTGCCCGCCCTCCTCAGCTCTACTTGTGCTCCACTTCTTTGTCTGTATTTGGAGTTTAGGCAGACTGTGAGGCTGCCAACATGGCAACAGTCTGAGCCTTCCACAGAGACTCAACACAGCTTCATAGTTACGTGTGTGTGGTCCTGTGTAACAAACCAACAATAATTCAGCCTACAGTGACACTTTAAACTTTAAAATGTTAGCATAACACCTGGAGACAGAAACTCTCATCATTAATTAATGCTGACTCCATGCATCCTGCAGGCATCGGCCCTTTTCTGAGCTGTCCTGTGTACACGGCCACGAAGAGCGGAGTGGTGGGCTTCACTCGAGCCATGGCAGTAAGGAAGGTTTCCTTTACCGAACTGTGTTTACAGTAACTGTAGCAGAAAAAGACGGCTGATTGTTTGCATGCTTTATCAGGCTGCCTCTGTGGCATCAGGCTACGGTATCCGCTTCAACGCCCTGTGTCCAGGTTTCGTCCAAACTGAACTCATGTCCAACATAGTAGACAGACTGGGACGGTTCTCCCACCTGACCGACGCCACCCACAAACTAGTTGAGAAGATGGGGGTATTAAGGTGAGTCCTTTTTATCACCTCCATGTTGTTTCCGAGCTCCATGAATGTTCATTTAATTTTTTTTTTTAACTCAGTGTGTCTGAGGTAGCCGAGTGCCTGCTGGAGCTGGTGACAGACGAGACGAAGAATGGCGAGGCCCTGGTGGTGTTTCCAAAAGGAAAGAAATACGTGACATTTTCCTCACTCCTCCAGTAGAAGCGACACACTGTGACACCGTCACACAGCAGACTCGACCCTGCATCGACACATTAAAGTGCTCACATGCTAAATCTAAATAAGAAGAGATGCTTTAAAGATGGATCCACAGTTTATTGGATGGTGGTGGTTATTAAACGATTAATCTTTTATGTCATTTTATTTCATAATGATGTTACTCAGGAAATAAAAATTATTCAAAATTAAACAGTGTAGATAATATTTGGATCGTTTCTTGTGTCTTTTTAAAAATGTGTGTTTAGAAGAAATCAGTAGGTTTACAGTCTTCTGCAGGCTGAGAACCAGACGAGTCTGCTTTGTTCTAAAGCGACACTCCTCCCATTGTCAGAGAATTACACCCCCAAAAAAATAGAAACACAGTGCAGAGCCACATTACCTTAATCCGTGAATTCAGTAACGTGTAATTTGATTTGTACTTTTCAAACAATGGCGCCGAACGTAATAGGCAGCACAGTTGTGGTGGAAGATGCTGACTGGTCAAACCTTTGCTCACAGCCTCGAGCCTCAAACGTCTGTCATCTGATCAGTTTTGCAGGAACCCTGAGAGACAACCAACGCCGAGGAGACTTCACAAGGAGAGAGTCATCATGTGTGTGGGTGCAGTATTTATTTTTCAAACTAGGGTTGACACATGACTGGGCCTCTAAATGTCAACCTTTAAATTCAAACAATGAGAGTGGCAGTGTTAAGATAGGAAGGTGCCTGTAGAGACAGGATGGCTTAGCAGTGGGCCGAGACCTGCAGGATACAGGCTTAGATGCACTGGACATGTGATCTGTACCTGCCATAGATGCTGTGTTGACCATGACGCCTCCGTGATGACCTCCACTTAACCTGCTCATGTACTTAAGATAACACCCACCTACACCACAGAAGGGAAATTCATTCTGTTAAATAGCTCTGGCATCTCAGCCTGTGTCCATTTGGGACACAGGCTGAGATGCTATTCTCGTTATTCTTCAGATAAATTTGTGTTTAAACTGATCGGACAAAACCTCTAATCCAGTGGATTATATGGTAAATGGATGACAGACAGGCGTGGATTATTCTCATGCATTACTGCTGGAAAGAAAATTGATACTCCTACCCACTGACATGGTTTTAATGCATTGCTGCCTGGACTTAAGTCATGAAGCTGAAACTGGCACACAGATTTATCACTTTAAAATGCCACAGGAGGAAATGTTACCAGCATCAAAAAGCTTCTGATCGTTATAGTGCGGACTGTTTGTCCTGTCACAGTACAGGGCTGCATTTTGCAGAAATATCTCACACACTGAACACTGTGTTCTTTTGTGCATAAGAAGATCATGTTGAGTGATAATAATAAAAAAACATTACCGTATTAAACATTAACATGATAAAATCTTTCTAGAAATGGCTACCGTTACCATGCATTCACACCTAGAGCGACTAAAACTGTAAAAATCGCCAGAAGTAATTTTTTATGGGCAAGAACAACTGAAGCAACTAATAAGTTACATATAAAAACCTTGGTGAGGGTAGTAGAACAGAGGGTAGTAGGACAGAGGGTAGTAGAACAAGCAAATGTAAAACCAGTAAAAGCTGCAGCCGTGACACCACATTTTTTGAAAATACATCATTTATCATGGTATTGTAATGATAATCATTGCATAATACTTCTTAACCTAATACCTGAATGCATAAATTACACATGACAAACATGATCCAAGAGTTTTTTTGAGGTTTTCAAGATTCTCTCTTCTCTCTCTTTCTTCAGAAAATGTGTAACAATAAAAATAAATTAGATATTTCCTTTTGAAACAAGCGTGTTTGATATTAAGTGTTGTTTCTCAATTTATCTGAAACAAAAGATGTGTTTCCGCCCGGTTTCGAACCGGGGACCTTTCGCGTGTTAGGCGAACGTGATAACCACTACACTACGGAAACCTGCCTTGCTGCTTCACGGGGAAAAGAGGAGAAGACAAGATAACTGTATACGTATTGCTGACTAGAGATTAAACAACGAACCTGCTGCCCAGGTGCAGCCACGTATCAATGTATGTTCATTTAGAACGTTTTAAGTGTAGAAGCCATACGCTCACTAACATTATGGCAAATGTATTTTCTCAGGTGTTATAAGTCAAACAAAAACGATGTTTCCGCCCGGTTTCGAACCGGGGACCTTTCGCGTGTGAGGCGAACGTGATAACCACTACACTACGGAAACCGTTATGTACAACGCCACGGTAATTCTGTTCATATACACAGGCAGAAAATACACAAGTGTTCTGGTTCGTCTACATGTTTTTTTTTTACAGTTTTTTCTGATTGCTTAAACACTAACAATGATTCTTATAGCACAATTTCTAAAACTATTAATAGTTTTAGCAAAATCACTCACTGAGTTTGCAAAACTAAAAGCAAAAAAACTGCTTTACACTCAATTTGCACTTTTGTAACACACAATTTGCAATTGTATAAATATAATAAACTTCACAGCACTCTTTTTGCTGAACTGTAAACACAACTCACTGCTTTACACACAACTTCCAAATGATCAACACACTCCTAGTAAAACTACACACATTTATGGCTGGTATTTACACTATTTTGCCAACTGTCTGGCTACACTGTCACTTGTGAGAACAGTTTTACATCATTAGTTCACTTTGCAATCAGCATGAGCTCTGTAAATAAGACACAGGTAAGCTTCAGTGTGGAGAACAATGGAGGGAGAAGGAGACTGAGAAGAGTGAGAATTAGAGGAGGATGAGGACATGAGGAAGCAGGAGGAAGAGGAAGAGGACGAGGAGGTGAAGAGGAAGGAGGAAGGGTAAGAAGAAATAGAATTACTGATGTCATCGGAGCTACAATAGTGGATCATGTGATCAACCATGGAATGACCCTGAGGGAAGCCGGACAACGGGTTCAGCCTGAGCCGCTACAATATAGCAAGCATCATGAGGACATATTGATGAGAATGGGTTAGTACAGTTCCTTCACTCTAAGTTTTTCTCTAATGAGAAAAACATCAATACTGTACATGTAAAACTGAAACTGTTACTCCACAGAATTGCTAGACATCCAGCATCTGGAAGGAGGCATGCGAGGATATGGACCAGGCATCATGTCAGGCCTGGATACGGCACTCCAGGAGACATGTTCCCCGGTGCCTTGGACTAGAAGACATTGCATGTGATGTTGATGAAATTCTGTGGCCGGACCCAGAGAGACAATGAGACTGATTTTCTCTCTCTCTCTCTCTCTTTCAGTGAAATTGTATGTTTTCTAGTGTTTGTTTTGATGTGTGTGAATAAACATTCATACTTGAAATTTGAATCCCTGTGTTTCTATAGAACTATTTATGACAAAAGTTTGACCTCACATGGACAGACCTTGTGCACAGAGAAAGCAAAAGCCAGATGTGTTTTCAGTTACAGTTTTTTCTGATTGCTTAAACACTAACAATGATTCTTATAGCACAATTTCTAAAACTATTAATAGTTATAGCAAAATCACTCACTGAGTTTGCAAAACTAAAAGCAAAAAAACTGCTTTACACTCAGTTTGCACTTTTGTAACACACAATTTGCAATTGTATAAATATAATCCACTTCACAGCACTCTTTTTGCTGAACTGTAAACACAACTCACTGCTTTACACACAATTTCCAAATGATCAACACACTCCTAGTAAAACTACACACATGTATGGCTAGTATTTACACTATTTTGCCAACTGTCTGGCTACACTGTCACATGTGAAAACTGTTTTAGATCATTAGTTCACTTTGCAATCAGCATGAGCTCTGTAAATAAGCCACAGGTAAGCTTCAGTGTGGAGAACAATGGAGGGAGAAGGAAACTGAGAAGAGTGAGAATTAGAGGAGGAACATGAGGAAGAGGAGGAGGACGAAGACTAGGAGGTGAATTTAGAGGAAGAGGACGAGGAGGTGAAGAGGAAGGAGGAAGAGTAAGAAGAAATAGAATTACTGATGTCATCGGAGCTACAATAGTGGATCATGTGATCAACCATGGAATGACCCTGAGGGAAGCCGGACAACGGGTTCAGCCTGAGCCGCTACACTGTAGCAAGCATCATAAGGACATATTGATGAGAATCGGTTAGTACAGTTCCCTCACACTTTTGTGAAGGAACTGTTTTGTAGGTGTACCTTACTCTAATGAGAAAAACAACAATACTGTACATGTAAAACTGAAACTGTTACTCCACAGAATTACTAGACATCCAGCATCTGGAAGGAGGCATGCAAGGATATGGACCAGGCATCATGTCAGGCCTGGATACAGCACTCCAGGAGACATGTTCCCCGGTGCCTTGGACTAGAAGACATTGCATGTGATGTTGATGAAATTCTGTGGCCGGACCCAGAGAGACAATGAGACTGATTTTCCCTCTTTCTCTCTCTTTCAGTGAAATTGTATGTTTTCTTGTGTTTGTTTTGATGTGTGTGAATAAACATTCATACTTGAAATTTGAATCCCTGTGTGTTTATAGAACTATTTATGACAAAAGTTTGACCTCACATGGACAGACCTTGTGCACAGAGAAAGCAAAAGCCAGATGTGTTTTCAGTTAATACCATCAGTGTGTAGTTGGCACATTGTGTGCTTAGTAATATGGTGGTTTGTGTTAACTGTGTGGTACAAAAATACCATTTTTACAAAGGTTTGAAGAGTTAAGCAAGATGTATTAGCTTTTGCAAAAGATCTACAATGTTTTGCTGATTTGGTTTAAGGTTTTTTTATTTGTGTGTAGAGTTTTGCACAAATAGCCAATAGTTACAGAAATGTGCTTAAGCAATCAGAAAAAACTGTAATGTCATGTCAGGAGTATTTGGTCTCATCGTTTTCAAGTATGACCTCCTTTGAGTTGAGTGATAAATGATAGAATTAGTGTTTTCCTTTCTCCTCAGTGACAGAAATGTGACTCTGGATGTCTCTAATTTCTGCAAATACACACACTAAAGCTTTGTTCACTTGATTTGAAATGGAAATCTTTCTACAAACAAAAATCCTGTGTCTTAGTGATGCAGTATTTTTCAGATATATGTGGTTACAGTGAAGAAATTTGGGTTTGTTTGTGTTTCTTTTTTGTGGTGTTGCTGTTCCTCTTGGCCTGTTGTAAGAATTTTGGAGACCACAGGTTTTGCTGAAAGCCCCTCTGAAAGGCCACATGTGAAACCGAAATAGAAAAAAACCTGTCTGCTTGCTGGAGAAAAAGAAAGTGTGTTTCCTGTGTGACACGGTGGACTAAGTGTGTAAATCTACACGGTGATTCCCCCTTTTTCTACTCAGATGAAAACAAGGGGAATTCTGAAATTACAGCTTTCCCTTTTTTTACATTTAATAATTTACCACTGGCTACAACTTCCTGTTTGTTTATCATGCTAATAATGCAACTTATTCTTATTATTGTATGTGGTAGAAAGATGATGTCTGAGGCCACCACCTCTGTTAAGGGAAGGTCCAGCTTAACATAGATGGCTTCCTTGACTCCTCTTTCAAACCACCTTTCCTCCCTGTCTAAAATGTGAACATTGTTGTCCTCAAAGGAGTGTCCTTTGTCTTTGAGGTGTTTGAGTTTCATAGTCGTTAGCCAGTCGTTAGACACACCTGGCCCAGTCAGCCAGATCATCACAGGTAAGTATGGAAACATTTAGTGCTATTGTTTTGAAGTTTTTTACCCAGACCCAGCCACATAGGTCTGTAACCACATATAAACCATGTTTCCCCACCAAACAGTTAGAACTGATGAAGCTGCTTGGATGAGCAGCGAAACGTCTTCTAGAAAACTCTACAAGTCCAGACGCCTTGCTTCAATCTTCTCTACTTATGATGACCTGGATGACTGAGAATCTTCATCAACAAACTTCTTATAGCACATTTTCTAAAACTATTAATAGTTATAGCAAAATCACTCACTTGCAAAACTAAAAGCAAAAACACTGCTTTACACTCAGTTTGCACTTTTGTAACACACAATTTGCAATTGTATAAATATAATCCACTTCACAGCACTCTTTTTGCTGAACTGTAAACACAACTCACTGCTTTACACACAATTTCCAAATGATCAACACACTCCTAGTAAAACTACACACATTTATGGCTGGTATTTACACTATTTTGCCAACTGTCTGGCTACACTGTCACATGTGAAAACTGTTTTAGATCATTAGTTCACTTTGCAATCAGCATGAGCTCTGTAAATAAGACACAGGTAAGCTTCAGTGTGGAGAACAATGGAGGGGAGGAGGACATGAGGAAGCAGGAGGAAGAGGAGGAGGACGAAGACTAGGAGGTGAATTTAGAGGAAGAGGACGAGGAGGTGAAGAGGAAGGAGGAAGGGTAAGAAGAAATAGAATTACTGATGTCATCAGAGCTACAATAGTGGATCATGTGATCAACCATGGAATGACCCTGAGGGAAGCCGGACAACGGGTTCAGCCTGAGCCGCTACACTGTAGCAAGCATCATAAGGACATATTGATGAGAATCGGTTAGTACAGTTCCCTCACACTTTTGTGAAGGAACTGTTTTGTAGGTGTACCTTACTCTAATGAGAAAAACAACAATACTGTACATGTAAAACTGAAACTGTTACTCCACAGAATTACTAGACATCCAGCATCTGGAAGGAGGCATGCGAGGATATGGACCAGGCATCATGTCAGGCCTGGATACGGCACTCCAGGAGACATGTTCCCCGGTGCCTTGGACTAGAAGACATTGCATGTGATGTTGATGAAATTCTGTGGCCGGACCCAGAGAGACGACAAGAGATTTTCTCTCTCTCTTTCAGTGAAATTGTATGTTTTCTTGTGATTGTTTTGATGTGTGTGAATAAACATTCATACTTGAAATTTGAATCCCTGTGTGTTTCTAGATCTGTTTATGATAACAAGTTGGACCTCAAACTGACATACCTTGTGCACAGAGAAAGCCAAAGCCAGATGTGTTTTTTAGTTAATACCATCAGTGTGTAGTTGGCACAATGTGTGCTTAGTAATATGATGGTTTGTGTTAAAAAATACAATTTTTACAAAGGTTTGAAGAGTTAAGCAAGATGTATTAGCTTTTGCAAGAGACCTACAGTGTTTTTCTGATTTGGTGTAAGGTTTTTTTTATTTGTGTGTAGAGTTTTGCACAAATAGCCAATAGTTACAGAAATGTGCTTAAGCAATCAGAAAAAACTGTAACAACCGATAGCAACAGTACCATTTCCTTGTTTCTCTTCTGTGTGATGACATGCAAAGAGGAAGTGACTCTTGATGACATACAGCACATACACACACACACACCTACATAATCTATATAGGCCTCCTTTCTGCTGCTGTGCTGTCATTTGGGCTCTGCCACCTCTCAGCATGGACGAGATCTACGTCAGACATGTGGAGCTGCTGGGCTTCGAGAAGCGCTTCTTCCCAAGTCAGCACTACGTAAGGCGGGAGACTTTTCATCCTTTGAGCACAGATAATAACTAACTGTGCTTATTGAACTGAGGTTTAGGACTTTAAGCACAGTCCATCGTTGCTGATGATGTTCTGTGTGTGTGTGTGTGTGCAGGTCTACATGCTGATGGTGAAATGGAGCGACCTCTCTGAGAAGCTAATCTACAGGACGTATCCTGAAATACACACGTTCCACGTGAGTTCCTTTGCATTGCAAAATATAAGTTGTGCTGACTAAATCCAAATCAACTTTGATTTGTTGTCACAGAAATCGCTGAAGGAGATGTTTCCCATTGAGGCCGGTCAAATAGAAAAAAGGGACAGAATCATCCCGTCACTTCCTGGTAAGACACTGACAGACTGTATTTAAACATTACACTGATGCATGCTGTGCAGTCTGTTCCTATGCTGTTGCTAATGGAAACCTGAATTTCCCCTCGGGGATCAATAAAGAATCTATTTATCTACTGTTTTTTAAGGAAGCACCTGCGATTATCAAACACATGTGGTCAAATTCACTTCTCGTTTTTCCTTATGCAACAAAAATAAGTTCAAAATGTGTCATAATTTTATAATGTCAGAGAACGTCCTAGTTTTTATGCATGAATTAAAGCTTTGAACTTTTAGTGTATTATTCCTTAAATGAGAGCCAGACACAAAAGAAGTGAAGCAGGGCGTGCTGGTAAGACATCTTGATTTTGTTGTTTTGGACAGATTTTGGGGGAAATTCCTGTTTGATTAGTTTCACTCTGAGACATATGTGCCCAACATGAACAATGCTCAGAGGAGAGCAGAGAAACGCCTTCAAGAAAACTTAACTTTTGAGTTCCTGAAGGCCACTTTTGATAAAAACAGAAACACAATTTTTACACAAACCTCTTGAGAAACTGATTACGACACGCTTGCTGGAAAAAGAAGAAGAAGAAGAAGAAAGTAACAGAAAACCTCCATCCTGATGCAACGGCTGTAAACAGACACCGACATTATTAAAGGCTATCTCTCTGACCTCTCAGTGGCCTCCTCTCTGTGTGTGTGTTTTCGTCCTCAGCTCCACGGTGGGTGGACACAGAGAAGTCCAGAGAATCCAGGAAGATCACTTTGGCTGAGTACTGCCACGCACTGGTTAACCTGCCACCTCACATCTCCCGCTGCAAACACCTCTCCAACTTCCTCAAGGTCCGGCCAGAGGACGAGAACCCGCCTGCACCAAACACGTCAGTCACACACACACACACTGCAGACAGATGATCTGTCAAAAACCTAAAAACCAAAATGCATCTAAATCAAATGAAATTTTCTTCCTCAGACTGAAAAGAAATGAGACGTTTGTGGAGTCCAGGGAGCTGACCCGAGGAAATGCATCAGGTAAGAACAGCTGTCCTTTCAAAGTGTCTACACTGTGCAGTTTTATCATCTCTAACTGAGAAAATGACTCTTCATGCACTGACATCCTCTGATAATGAAATAAAAAACCTTCGTAGAGATTTCGGGCCCGATCATCTTGGACAGCTACAGAGTGATCGCAGACTTTGAAAAGACGTCCAAGCATGAGCTCAAGCTGCACACAGGTGACCTGGTGGAGATCGTAGAGAAAAATCAAAATGGTGAGAAAATAAGAAGTTGTATATATTTATATAGCACTTTTTTTCAACCATTAAAGGTACTTAAAGCCTTGTGGGTAGCTTAGGGGACGCACTGGCATGCAGCCAGAGGGGGGGATTGAACCGCTAACCTCTGTATCTCTCTGTATCATTTCCAGAGACTAGAACTACTGAAACATCTGTGATCCATGTGTGTGAGTGTGTGTTTTCTTTACTGTTGTGTTAGGTTGGTGGTTCTGTCAGTGTGAGGCTAAAAGAGGGTGGGTTCCTGCATCCTACCTGGAGCCTCTGGATGGACCTGAGGAGGCCGAGGAGGCCGAGCCTGACTACGAGGGTGAGCACTGCTACAGGACATGTTGTAGATCTTCTCTTTTATTTGTGTGTGTTTCATTTAACATGCTGTGTGTGTGCGTGTCCCTGCAGGAGAGCTGCACGTCACCATTCAGGTCTACAAGGCGGAGCAGGAAGATGAGATTTCCCTGGAGGTCGGTGAGACAGTAGAGGTCATTCACAAGCTGCTGGACGGCTGGTGGGTGGTCAGGTAGGATCTGCACACACACACACATTAGAAGTTGACATTTTGTTTTGCATGTTTTCAAATTAGACACAAGAACTTCAGTCAGGTTGACTCTCCACAGTGCGTGTCTATAAACAGATTTATTATCTTCTGCGATGCCACACAGTTCCTGTGATGTTCCTCATTGTTTAAGTACTTCTCACCCTGACTCAGCTGATGTTGTTTTGTCCAGGAAAGGAGACGAGACCGGTCATTTCCCATCTATGTTCCTGCAGAAGGGTGGAAAAAGAGAAAACTACGAAGCAGCGCAGAGAAACCTGCAGGGACAGAAACCACCACCTCGCAGGTTTGCTCAACATTTACTTTATAAACTGATTGGAATTTAGCAATCAAAGGTCACATGAGGACGTAACTCAAGTTTTTATATGCTAATTTTGTCAAAACCTGTCCTGTGACCAAAGCAAAAAGACCTCCCACTTTAAGGACCATCTGTGTTTGACACACAGAGATGTGCAGGTTTGCACGTAGGTCCTCTGTTGCCACTCTGGTTCTCGATTGTGTCACCTCTCATTAAAGGGGAAGTGTCCTCGGTCTGCTGCACCACAGCTGTTGATTTCATTTCTCCTCCTTTCAAAATCTGTCCTAAAATTAGATTTAGCACAACTTATCAGACTGCAGGCTTCAAAAACTAAGGTTAAATATGTGGGCTCAGCATGTGTGTGTGTTACTCTTTCAGGACCACCATCAGAAATGCAAAGAGCATCCACAGCAAGGGTCGGCGGCGGCTTAGCCAGGAAACCTACCGTAGGAACAGCTACCGATACCTCCAACAGAAGGGCAGCCGCCTCAGCCAGCCACAGAGGAACTCTGCTAAGTCTCCACTAAAAGAGAGGAAGAACCAGGGTAAAGAAAGCATGTTCATTCTGACAGAGATCCTCAACACCTATCTGAGCACCTGACCATTTCATCTTTCCTGACCGACAGATAACATCCCTGAGATGTCTGGCTCTGCCTCTGAGAGTGAGTTTAAGAAGGAGGCTCCGGTCATCCCACCACGGCCCAGTCCGGAGCTCATCCTGCAGCGCTGCACCGACAACACCCGCAAGAAAGTCAGCATCCACAAGCCACGAGCCAACACCACCAGTTAATGTGGAGACTCATATAAGATGCAAAGAAATATCATATTTGGTGCTCATGTGTTATGGTGTTCCTGCTTACTGCCATCTGGTGGTCTTATCAAGACAAATCCTATTCACCAGCTCACTGTTATTGTTTGATACCACCTATACCATACCTTTCTTTGTTTCCAGCTTCAATGCTAAGCTAAGTGAAGTTAAGGCTGAAGTTTAATATTGAAATCCTACTGAATAAGCTTGTCTTCTCAAATATAATTCATGTAATGAACTTGATATTTACACAATGCATTTAAGTAAAAAAAAAAACTGTTCCAAGTGTCCATTTTAAAGTACACAATTTCTGCAATCTTTGTTTTTATTTATTTTGTCAATAAACCTACAATAAAAAAATATAAGGTTGTTATTGGTATTTTTTCTTTCCTGTATATGTATTAAATAATTATTATTCTTACATTTCGATTTTATTTATATGATATTTATTTATCTATTGACTTAGCTATCTAGTTGAGGGATTAAAAGGAGCATCCTCTCTCAGAGTGATGCTGAAAAGCTCATCCATGCTTTTGTCACTTCAAGACTGGACTACTGCAACTCTTTATTGTCAGGATGTCCACATTACTCCATCAACAGTCTGCAGCTGATCCAGAACGCAGCAGCTAGAGTTCTGACAGGAAGCAGCCAAAGGGATCACATCTCTCCTGTTCTAGCGTCTCTTCACTGGCTCCCAGTGGACTCAAGAATACACTTCAAGATCCTTCTTCTAACCTACAAGGCTCTTCATGGACTAGCTCCATTGTATCTGCAGGACCTGATTGTACCATATGTTCATAATAGGACACTCAGATATCTGAGTGCAGGTTTACTTGTAGTTCCTAGGATTCATAGAAGTAGAATGGGAGGACGAGCTTTCAGCTATCAGGCACCACTACTATGGAACCAGTTACCAATCTGGGTCCGAGAGGCAGACACTGCCTCCACCTTTAAGACTAGACTTAAAACTTTTCTGTTTAGTAAGGCGTACAGTTAACCTTAGACCTAGTGTGTAGCACAGCTATGCTGCTCTAGGCCTACGTTGTCGGGGGGCACAAACATGATCCACTGAGCAGTTTCCCTCTCACCCTCTGACCTCTCCTTTACTCTCCTTAGTCTGGCTCACACTGGTCTCAAGACCTGAATGCTGACCTGCAGTCCGGCCCGTGAAGTCTCTCTTGCCCTACATTGTCGGGGGGCACAAACATGATCCTCTGAGCAGTTTCCTCCTCACCCTCTGACCGCTCCTCTACTCTCCTCAGTCTGGCTCATACTGGGTAATATCGTCTCATACTCTGTGTTTACTGTCTTCCTCATAGTTTTGTGCCTCGCTCTCGCTCTCTCTCTCTCCCTCTCCTTTGCAGGTCCCAAGACCTGCATACTGACCTGCAGTCCGGCCCCTGATCTCTCTCCTTCATCCTCTCTGTCCTGTCTCCCTCTTCTTCTCCTCCTCTACCCGGTGGACTGGCAGCAGGACTGGTTTCCCCTTAAGTTGACGGGTCCTGCTCAAGGTTTCTTCTTCTTATTAAAGGGAGTTTTTCCTTGCCACAGTGCTCTTAGGGGGGTTTGGGTTCTGGGTCTCTCTGAGTTTCCGTGAAGCGCTTTGAGACAATTTCTGATTATAAAATGCGCTATATAAATAAAACTGAATTGAATTGAAAATTAAAAGGGAAAGTGTAAAAGACTGACCCCGACGTGATTTGAACACGCAACCTTCTGATCTGGAGTCAGACGCGCTACCGTTGCGCCACGAGGTCCTGTGCAACACATTTTCCGTCTCTGTCTCTAAATGACTACACAAAGGTATCTGCGTCGATTCATACTGTGCGTTTAAACAAATTACATTTTCAAAGCCGTCGCTGTAAAACATGCTGCTGGTGCTAACGTAGCTCTAAGCTAACTTGGAGCTACGTTACACCATTTGCTGGTAGTTAGCTACTAGCAAACACCACTGGCAAACACATGCTAGCGTGGCTTGATAAGCACGATTACACAGCTTGCTGCCATTTACATCCACAAACTACAACTCAAAGGTTAAGAAAATAAGCAACTTACCTGCACTGAATTCTAAAATGAAACAAACAATGAAGTAACAGCGGGACGTGTCCCTGGCGGAGGTGGCCCAGTTTAACAGTGAAGCGGTGAAGGGTACTTCTCTCTACTCGTATTTTTCTGCAAGCACCACTCCCTGGTGGTCTAGTGGTTAGGATTCGGCGCTCTCACCGCCGCGGCCCGGGTTCGATTCCCGGTCAGGGAACAGCTTTTAGTTCGTTTTTATTTCAGTCAATGCCACTGCTTCAATTTACAGAGATCGATTAAACTATTCAAATACTTTTCATAGAATAAGTAGTAGATTCAAATACTAACCGTGAAATTGTGACGAATACAAATAAGTTATAGTTAAACCTATAGACAACATCTGCTAAAATAAATCATTTTGCAATATATGCATAATAATGATAAATAATTATTTATAGGATATACTTAGGACCTAAATATATTTGTATATTTTATAAAGATCTTATTTCTTTCATTAAATATGTATTAGTGTTTTATAATAATCAGTTAATAATTCAATAAATACATCAGTGCAACCCCAATCAATCAACTGCATGACAGAGTTTACATGCAAACAGCAAATAGCAACAGTGTTTTCAGTATTTTAAATATCAGCTAATATGTCATCACGAATATAGCGAACAGTGCAGACTGTTGATGGTTAAAACAAAGATGCTGTCTCTGTCGTGTATCTTCATCTTCCCTCCGTTTCTGCAGATAGATTGCGTGTATCTGCAAAGACAAGTTATACAAATTTAAGCACAAAACCAGGAAGTCAGGCACTTTGTTTTCCACCTTCAAAGTAAAGCATAGAAAAGGAGTATGCCACAAAGACGTGTGTTGTGAATAAAATCTGTGCAGTATAACACTTAAAAACCTGTTTAAATTGTAAAGAGGCCACTAAATTTTTATTTAATATTTTTTTATTTTATTAATACTGAAATAAAATGCTTGGTATAGTGCTGCACTGAATTTAGCATGTTCTTTCTTTCCTTTATTGTTAAATGTGATTTATGTCATTTAAATAACTAGTCACCTACGGTTTTTCGTTCATATTGTCACAGCAGCGTGTGAAATGTTTTATTTTTTTATTGATATATTATATTGTTTTTATTTTTCTTCAAATTTCCTGCAGCAAATTCATGCCATGTCATGATGGGATTTTATTTTGAAAATCTCACCGGAAACACTCCTTTCTCTTGGTCGCTAGCTTGGCGCGATGTGCTGCAGCAGCCGCTGAGCGGTGACACGGACAGAGAGAGAGAAGGAGGAGGAGGAGGACCTTTACTGCTGCCCGTCCAGCTTCTCCAAATGCCACCGGACACAGTTAGCGGCCTTGGACCGGAGGGACGAACAGGGGGACCGCGAAGCACGGGACTCACCGGGAACATGGCGGCGGGAACAACAACCTGCTCGGTGCCGTAGCGTCGATAAATCAGAGGAACGACGTGGCCGCTGCTGGCGGGCTGGTAACAGAGAAGCATCACTTAGAGCAGGTCAGAAAATAACAGCGTATCCTCAGAGAGATGGACTGATCTATCTATCTATCTATCTATCTATCTATCTATCTATCTATCTATCTATCTATCTATCTATCTATCTATAAACAGATGTTGCGTTATTTCACTGCTGTGTATTAGTACTTATATTGCATGCTGTGCAGTGCAAATCTTATTTACGGTCAAAACTATTAAGATCTCCTTATAAAAAATGACAAATGAATGCACCACAGCTGTTGGTACAACAACAAAAACAGCAATATATGCAATAAAAGACGAAATAATGAATAATAGTAATTAATTTGCAGTGAAGAAATCCATCAAAATTCAGTGTATGTTGTAAAAGGTCACCTCCTTAGAGTTTTTTATTGCATCTTTGTTGCACAACTTTCTAAAAGTGTGTTTTTGTACAATAGAACAGTAGTTTCTGATCATCAAAACACCTCAAACACACCTATAAAATAAGTGTCTGTACTCCTGCACAAGATGCTGATTGATTGATTGATTGATTGATTGGTCCATCCACTTTTCTGCCCACAAGCACACAGTGTAAACTGGAAAGTGGATTTGAGGGAGTTTTGGGTCCTTCTCTCTGATGTTGGATGTGACCATGTGTAACTCCTGCTGGATGACTGGCAGAAGGTTTAAGAAATCTCACTAAGGATGGATGGATTATTAATGTAAGAAGATGAAAAGCTAAAAAAAAGCCACACTTGTTATAGACACTCTGTATTCTTTCAGCTAACACGTGTTATCTCCATCCACAGGGACAATGAGGGCAAACCTGCAGACAGCAGCCCATTTCTAAGCAACAACAACAACAACAACAACACAGTGCAGTGACACACACCATGGGCTACAAGGTAACGTTCACACTCACTGTGAATATCACCATTGTTTGTAAAAAATAAATAAATCTGTGTTTGAATTCTCTGGCTGCTCAGAAATGTTCTCTGAGTCCAGATGAGTCACAGTTGTAACGGCAGCTGTAGGTGTCATGATTCATTCATTGTGCCGGGTTATCTACACTCACCTGCTAATAGATGGTGTAAAAGTAGTAAACAGACACACACACGTATTTGTTTGACGACGGTTGTCGGAGATGTTGAAGAATGTCTGGCCTCAGTGAGAACTGCTGGGTCTGGTGCCACAGACGGAGAAGTCAGAGAGCACTGAGAGATCTGAGTTCTGTGTTTAGGCCTGTACTCATCAGGACCAGGTTTCTGTGCCACACGGCCTCTTGCCTGTTTGCAATCAGATTTGTGTTGTGAACAGTTTATAAAGCTGAGGCAGAAATGCATGGTTGAAAGGAGGTCACATTTCTTCTCTGAATGAGTGGCCGCTCCAAAGGCCGGACGGACCTCCATGTTAACAGGTCCAGATATATACTGGTATGAGACAGTTCTGTTATTTGTTGATGTAATTATGCTGTTTAGGATTCAAATCAATCTGGAGCCTGAAACCAGGGTCAGAGTAGGACTGAAATATCATCCTCATGTTAAGGATGATATTTCAGTCCTACTCTGACCCTGGTCCACCTCCTTACTTGGACTTTTGCCGCTATATCGGTCCAACGATCAGATTACGATCAGGCAATATGTCCATATTGATGATGTGTGACAGGTGAGCGCTTTCTTAGCTTACCGATTTCTTCACTGTCCCCACAGGCCCACCTTAACCCCACTCAACCCTACATTTCTTTGCCCGTATTTGGATTAACCTGGACCCAGGTGTGGCAAAGATGGTACCAACTAAGCTTCAAAAGCGCTCTTCAGAAGTCACTGTGTAACATCACGGAAGCCATCTTTAGTTATGATGTTGGCTTTAATCATTTTAAAAGATGGCAATATTAGTGGAATCTTTTCCAAGCTTTTTGTTAAGAATAATAAACAAAAAATGTCATAATTATGACGACAGCAGTTCTGCACAGTTGATACTTTAATCAGAAAGAGGAGAGAGCTGTGATGAAAGAGAATTCATATCGGTCATGTAACATAAGGACAGGCAGGACCAGGTTTCTTAAACTGGCATGTGCACTCTTAAAATCTGTGTTATTGTTCAGTGATAATTAAAATTGTTTTCTGCCATAAAGTGAGGTCAGATCTGGTGCTGTGCAGCTGAGGCATAAATGTCACGATGCAGCCGACCAATCAGGCGCTGTGTGGTTTGATGCTTTGCTGCTGCTGACACATACATAACCATCACACTCTCTCTCACTCTGCCCCGGCGGATTAAAGCGCACACACACACACACACACACACACACTCACTCACACACACACAGACTTCTACCTTTTAATCATGAGTAGTTTATGGCTTCATAAGTCCATGGATAATGTACACACGCTCAGCTGTCGCTGTGAGATGCTATAGTTGTGAGGACCGGGTTGATTTTTAGACCTTTGGAGGGCATTTTAAGACCTGCAGAGGATGATTTATGGTTGTTGTAAAAGGTTGAAAAGGTTGTCATACAACAATGCGGTTTTCTTCGGCTTTCTTCGTACTCTGGCTTACGGTGACAGACGTTGAACCTCTGTTAGGAACGTGCTGCTCCGCATTATCTAACTGAACACCACTGCCTTCCGCCATTATTGTTATTGTGGGCTCACATGTGCACGCTTGCGGGTGATGGTGAGAGTACGTCGCACACAAAAACGAGGCACTAATCGCCGTAATCGATAAGTGGCAAATATTAATCGGTGACAGTTTTTCTGACGATTAATTGCACACGATACGATTTTGCACGAGCCTATAAGTGACACCACCATCTGTTTGAAGCTCTGCAGTTTGCAGTGCTACAGTGATGTAAGCATCACCCTTCATTCATTCAATCAATCATTCAATTCATGTTTGGCCACAGCTGTGTGCAGTTGCTTTGTCCTGAATTTCCCCTCAGGGATCAATAAAGTATCTATCTATCTATCTATTAGGAGCCCGAAGCTGCAATGATATTTTCATACTAGAAAAGCATTTCCTGAAGAAAATGCAAGTTTGATTGCCGCAGCTGAAGCATTGCTTTGAACGCTGATGTGAACGATTGCTCTGAATTGCTGGAGAATCTGCAATCTGAACTTAATTTTCTGAAACACAGTTAAGAATTTAGAAAGATGAAGCTCTTATCTGGAAAAGTAGAAAATGTTTTAATATTATGAAGATATGAAAGAGAAACAGCTGAAGAAAAGAACAGTATGAAGTCACGACCTTAAAGAACAGCCTGTGAATATACCATATGAAAGGTCTGAGGGTGGAATAATACCATAAGACTATAAGAAGCTCAGGCTGTGTGATTTGAATGTGGAAAAGTAGTATACAGCTGAAGGATCATCAATATGACAGATATAATGCTTAAAGTCTGATAAAGACTACAAATATGGCTGCTTTGTATGCTTCTAGTGTGTCAGTCTGTCACCATGGTAACGGCCCTGCCTGCCTGCATCCATGGAATCCCAAGAAGTTGCTCTACAACTGGTACGATTTTTATGTCTAGCATGTGAAAGATGTGGAGATTGTGGCGAGTTAGAAAATATGGCAGCTCTGTTTTTGGTTTTACATTGTGTCTTAATGGAGGAATGACCGGCACTCTCCCCGAACAGCTGGCCTTCAGGGCAAAATGGTTTGGTGTGGAGTTTTAAGAGGGACACCATAAGAAAGGCAACGAGTTTTCCTTCGAACTGATATACAAATTACCTCAGGGAGATGGACGGTGCAGGTCTAAGCGCAGGTTAGAGAGATTTTTTTTAGGCATCTCCTCAGCCTCTCTCCACTCTGAGTGATGACTCACCCACTCTAGCTCCCAACATTCCACGCAATACACACTAATGTTAAACTCAGAAGAGACCTCAAAAACCACTTCATCTTTAATCCCCTGTCATTTGAAGACGGAGCTGAACTTCCAAATTCTGAATACAACTTTTGAAGACCAAGATGTTGGAAGTATTTTAAGCCTCGAATGGTTTCTCTTAAAACTTAAAACTTAATATTTGTAGGAGCAGTAGCATTTTGCAGAAGGCATGGTTTGAAGGGCTCTCCCATTGACTCCAATGTTAATTTGAGGGTGGAAAATGTTTAATATTTTTAATATTATAATATTTGTAATTATTATTGAAGGTTTCCGGGAATGTCCTGAATGAGCTGAATCTTTTGATGTTTGAATGGTTTGAATCGGCCCATGCATTCTGAAGATCTGCTGAGCCAAAAAACGTACAGAAGAATAATAATAATAATAACAAGAGTTTGATTGCTTTGCAGCAATCAAACTAATAATAAAGACGTAGAAGAACAAGAGTTTGATTGCCTAGCAACGGCAATCAAACTAATAAAGACGTAGAATAACAATAGTTTGATTGCTTTGCAGCAATCAAACTAATAAAGACGTAGAAGAACAAGAGTTTGATTGCTTTGCAGCAATCAAACTAATAAAGACGTAGAAGAACAAGAGTTTGATTGCCTAGCAACGGCAATCAAACTAATAATAATAATAAAGACGTAGAATAACAAGAGTTTGATTGCCTAGCAACGGCAATCAAACTAATAAAGACGTAGAATAACAAGAGTTTAACTAATTAACTATGTTAAAGGTGACAATGTGAACGCCAAAACCAGAACCTGAGTTTTAAGCTAACGCATCTTCTGCCACATGATTGGCTACAAAACAGGAAACAACAAATTATGAGCGTTGATTCAAAGATTCAAAGAATCGGGTCCCTCTGAAGTCACAGAAAGGGGGACCAGCCTTTGTTTTTCTCAGATGAAATGAGACGGAAGCAGCTGTTTCCTCCAGAGACCTCTCTCTTGTGTGCTTGTGGTGACCGCTGACATCTTTTCAGTCCCTTTTATTTTTACAGCAGCAAGCGCACTTTCAACATCTTAAAGGTAAAATGTTTTATTCTTTATTCATTACTGCTACGTGTGCTACGTTTATACATGAAGTTTATACTTTTATCAGATTTTACAGCAGAATATTGTTGTGTCAGGCAGCACAATGTGCAACTGACGGCAAATCTGTGGCTGCTGTGCGTATGGAAATAACACACATATTGATTTATAGGCTCTTTGCTGCAGGTCAGGCAGTCATCTGTGTGTTTTGTAAGGTTGATAATAAGGATTCAATGGATCCCTGTCCCACTCTGGTTCATGTAAAACCCCCTTTTCAGGCCATTTATTGTTGCTAGTCCTGCTGATATTCACATAAATGTGGATTTGCAGCTGTTTGTTTGTGTTTTGCGCTTAAAATGTGTGATGGTGTGGACCCGAATAACACAAATAGGATTCGTACATGTGTGTAGCATGTGATAGATGCAAAAAAAAAACCTACAAGAGTAAAGAGGAAGATGAGATTTGGAGATTACGATATGGAGCTACTTAAATATTCTGAAGTCCAATCTACTCTCAGGAATGTGACATTCCCTGATCTGCCTATTGACTGAACCAGGCAGCTAGTTTGCTTTTTTAGCACGAGCCACTTTGTTCACCAGCCTTCCTTTTGCTTCCATTCAATGTGAGGAATGGTTAAATACAGTGCTGGGGATGCAGATGCATTGTGGGTTACCGAGGAAACCTAAACAAATTCTTGGCTCCTGCTTCCTTCCCTGATTCTTTCTTCCAACTCAACCTCTCTCACTCTTTCTCTCATTGTGTGTAGGCCTCTCACGTCTTGCTCTCCTTTACCATCAGTCTCCTCAGTGAATAAAGCCATCTTCCTCCTCCTCCTCCTCCTCCTCCTCTTGCTCCTCCTCCTCTCTGCTCTTTCTCCTTGATTTCATCCATCACCCGGAGCAGTGATGGCATGCACCCGCTCCCTTATTCTTCATGGCCGTCTCACTCACTGTAGTGCTGTATTAGAAGAGGAGTCCATTTTTTAAGTGCTGTGTGCATACGGATTAAACACATCAGACATGTATGAAACATTTTTATTGACTGACACAGATGTTTGCTGATGGAAGATTAAAAGGCCTCGACCTCGTTGTTTGAATTATGGCTTTCTGTCTGATTCGGTGTTATATTTTTATTTAATTCCAATCTTTGACATGACGCATCCTGTTGAACTCCCTGAATGTTGATGTGATCCTTTCTGCCATGTTCAGTCTGTCATTCTGTCTTTTATGTGAAGCAAGCTGATCCTGCTGACCCATTTGTTCGGGCAACAATCTCACAAAATGCAAGATAAGAGCTTCATACAAGTGATTTCAATGGTGCTGCAAATCAGTCAGCATTTATTTTTCCCAAACACCATCATCTTCAAAGTCTAGAGCTTTTGTTCTCTGGTGTACTGCTCCTGTGTTTATATTCCTCTGTTGTCTGTTTCCTCTGCAGATTCCCGGAGCGGCGATGGACAGGGTCAGCCTTCTGTGGCGCCTGAGACGCCGAGCTCGCCGCGGTGTGCTCTGTATGGTCTTCCTCTGCATCTCCATGGGTCTCCTGTATGCGCTCTGCGCTGAGAACAGCGTGACGGTCACTGACGCCATCTTCGGCATCCGAGCACGAACCCGGGCTCAACCTCGTACACACTCTGTCATCAAGGTCTGTTGCTTCTCAGCCTCTTTGCTGCAGCATGACACTCAAACTCAGTCTGAAAATATTTTTAAAAAATGCAGTGCATAACATGCATAACATCTGACTAGCATTAATGATGCTAACATAAACAGTTAGCATCAATAGTCAAAGCTAATCATACAAAATTAGCAATGGTAAACACTAAACTCTAGCATAAGAACTGGAAAAAGTCAATGTAAATGATGTGTGGTTGTATGTATCCCTCTGTCGTGCTTTGCCAACACCCATGACATTCACGCAGGTGCTGCGAGGCGGAGCCAAGCCCATGTACGTCGACCCTCAGAAGCTTCCGGGTGTCATCCCAGGTGACCCCAACCGTCCAATCCCTGTCCTCTCATCCCCAAACCACACCCAGGAGGCTGCAGACTCACCGTCAAAGCGGAAAAGAGAACGGGAACCTTCCGGGTTTTTCTCTCGCTTGCTGCCGCGCCCCTTCACGCGGGCACTGGAGACCCTGTTCGGAGGTCGACGGAGAGGGGAGCTGAGTGGCAAAGGTGGAGACGCAGAGTTTTTCGGGCCTCACGGGCCTCTGGGACAGGTGTGGGACGATGAGATGTCCAGCAGCATGCTGGGAAACAGGCTGAGGAAGGTGGTGCTGAACTACCAGGTGAGAGTTAAGTTGTGTACATGTGCTGTTTTCACTTGTCCTCTTATTTACCAACATTTTTTTTCCCTGTGTTTGTCAGGCTATGAACAAATACGGCGTCGAGGTGTCTGGTCCCGGCGGTGTCCCTAGCAGGCCGAAGCTGAGGGGTCCTGAGCTCCTCTGCCAACTTAAAGACAAGGTGGAAGTCATGACTTTGACCTCTGACCTCCAGCCCTTCTCAGCACTGCCCTTGGCTGCTCAGCTGCCACCAAAGCCGCTGACCTATGACCTTGGGCCTTACAAGAGCTGCGCTGTGGTGTCATCAGCAGGATCACTCCGCTACTCTGGACTGGGAAAAGAGATCGGTGAGACATTTTATACTGTTGAGCAGAGTGAGGCTTGTTTTAGTCCTCCATGGTTTTCATCAGCAACAACTGAACAGAAACTATTTTTACCTCTGGAGCTCTTCCTGTTTATACTGAGTCATTATAAACAAACCATTCAGCAGCACTGGGTGTAGTAAGAGAGCAGGAGAGAGCTTGTTTATGAAACTCATCTTCACCTGCTGGGGCCTGTAGGTATACAGTGAAGAGATGTCTCAGTGTCCAAGCATCAAAATAAAAGCAGGGACAAACAGTGTATGTATTGGTGTCCGCCAGTCTCTGGAGACTATGGAGTTCTGCTACTCCCCTGCTTTTGGTGTGTCTGGTGGAAATTTGACAGCTAATTGCTAATAACCTTGTTGCTGCTGCACTAAGAATCTCTTCTTTGTTTTGTTTTTATTGTCAAGGTATAGACATAAAAGCATAAACCATGCATCAGTAACTCAGAACATTTAAATTGTCCGTTTTTTTTCTTCTTTTTTTTTAAAAAGACTCTCACGACGCCGTGCTGCGCTTCAACGCTGCGCCAACCAGCGGTTACGAGAAAGACGTCGGCTCCAAAACCACCATCCGCCTCATCAACTCACAGGTAAACACAACACAACAAAGTGGAAGATTTATCAGTGTAGCATCAGGCTACATGTACATAATCATTTTCAGTAACTTGGGGCTCTGTGTGGGTTTGGAATTGAGCTGCACTGCCTGAGTTTGTAAAGAGACAACAGGTCAAACTCTGAGCTGTTTTTCAGAGCACTGTGGGTGTTTTGCAGAGATGAGTTGATTGTGGGTGATTCAGATGGTTTTTAGTGGCTAGGGCTCACAGTGAGGAACTGAAAAAGACATGTAAAATTTCTATTTGGTCAGACCAGCATATTTGTTTTAACCATGTTGTTGGTTTTATTCTGTTCCCTTAAATATTTCAGGATATAATCATATTTTATCATCAATCTTTCTTGCAGGTGATGGCGTCTGATGACCACCGTTTCCTGTCCAGTTCTCTGTACAGCTCAGGGGTCTTGGTGGCCTGGGACCCTGCCCCTTTCTCTGCTGACCTGTCACAGGTGATGCAGTGCTGTACCTGTTGGTCCAATCACAGCAGAAAGTTCAGTTCAGGATAAGAAGAACGGCAAAAACACTTAATTTAAAACACACATTTTTGCTTTAATTTAAGTCATCTTGTGTGATTTATGTGGCAAGATTTAAGGCAGAATTTTAAATTTTAGTTTAGTTAGTTTTAGTGATTCTTTAGTACTAATACTTTAGTCAGTAATCAGCATTTTGATTCGTCCATTAGCTTGTGTTCAGTAGTGTCATTTTTTTGTATATTGGACCAAATCAGAAACTTTAACTGAAGCATTAACAGCATCACTGCATGTTTCCTTTCCTGCAGTGGTACAACAGGACAGATTATCCCATCTTCACCCAGTACCAGAGGTACAGGAGGCTTCACCCGCTGCAGCCCTTCTACATCCTGCACCCTCGCTTTGAGTGGCAGGTCTGGCAGCGAATACAAGACAACATGGCTGAACCCATCCAGAAGAACCCACCCTCCTCCGGCCTGCTCGGTAAGTCAAACAGCACCCCTCTCTATTTGAATTATTTTGCATGTGTTGTGCTCCTGTTTTTGAGCTTTAGTGCATTTCCTATTAATGCTGTTTACCAATTTTACTGTTACTTTCAATATTGAACTGACTATTGAGCATGCGGCATGCATAAGCAACAGGTGCTGAGATGTTTGAGTTCCAGAAAGAGTTGGTTGGTTCAGTCCAGAGGTGCTTTTTAGACTGTTTGATCTATCTAATGGCCTGCGGCAGAAATCTTCTGAAACACATTAACATAATCACGTTTCACGGTTTCTCTCAGGAAACCGGGTTGACTGTGTCCACTGTTTAAATTATCATAAATCACAAACACAAGGCCCTATGGGGGGAAAAAAAACTACACACACCCTCCAGAAATAAGAGAGATCTCTGCCAGGACAGACAGGAAATGGATCAGCGATGCTTGTTATACATGTGAAAATAATGTAATGATCTGTCATGACATTAGCCAACAAACCCGAGGAAACCCTCAAATCAACGAGAAAAAAATGCATAAAACAAATGAAATCTGTGTGTAAAACAACTCCTGGCCAAGACAGTTATGCCCTCTCTATGTGGCCTCACACTGTTAACGACAAAGGAGAAGTTGATGTGAAGTTGATGTGGCTGTGTTTACCTCCGGAAGCAGCTGGATTCTCATGAGATTCATAAGATCACAAACTCACACAAATATATCTCTCTGACTTCAAGCTTGTGTTCATGGCTGAACTACGGGAAGTTCAAATGCAGCCCACACTGAACACACTGCCCACTTCCCCAAATGACCAGTTTCACTTTCAATTTTATTAATATGGTGTCCTTGTTGCTAGTTTCTAGGTGGCCCCTTTAGGTTGCCTCTAAAAGTGACTCCCTCCCCATTGTCCACCATGTTAAAAGGACCAAGGTTACAGCAGAAATAAACATTTTTACACTCTGGTAGAAAAACAAACAACAGTTTTTATGCTATAGATAAATGTCGCCAGATATCGTCTACCAAAGGTTTGGCCTGATTAGTTGTTAACACACCATGACTGCAGCTGTTCTAGGCTTATACCCTGCACCTAGTGGCACTCATTGGTATTACACTTTAATGCACTTCTGGACTGTGGAGCTCACATGATATCTTGTTTTCTGCCCAGGCACGGTTCTGATGATGTCTTTGTGCGAGGTGGTGCACGTCTACGAGTTCCTGCCATCCCGGAGAAAGACGGAGCTCTGCCATTACTACCAGCGGTTCTACGACGCCGCCTGCACGCTCGGCGCCTACCACCCGCTGTTGTACGAGAAGAACCTGGTCAAGAGGATGAACCAGGGCTCTGACCGTGACATCTACACCCGCGGACGCATCACGCTGCCGGGGTTCAGCAAGCTGAACTGCACGCAGGCTGCAGGAGGCACGCCGAACCACTGACTGATAAAAACATCCACAATGCAAAGCAGAACCCTGCATGAAGAACAATGAGGACAAACGCATGAAAACGTCATACCCACTGCCAAACCACTATAAATATTACATGTTCACACACTGTTTGTCATCACAATTACACGCCGAGTATAATCTGACAGATGTGCCTGCTGTAAACATATCCTGATGACCACATTCCACCCATTACCTCCCTCTCTGGGAGGAGTTTCAAACATTACTGCCAGAACAGTCTGAGAATTTGGTGCAAAAATGACAGAGAGATATTTTATGTCTACTAATTATTACCAGTCCTAACATTTTAATTCTTTTTTTTTTTCAGTTAGGCATGAAAAATCAGCTCCTGCATGCTGATTAAACTTTACTATAATTGAAAACCCACATAAATTAAAACTAAAGCTATATCTAGTGTTTTGCTCAATAAATTAAACCAACAAAACTAAAATTTCCTGCATAATGTTTACATTTTTACACTACATACAACTATTCATGCTCAAGAAAAAGGAAATTTAGAGGGTTGGACAAGACTTAATCTCCCAACAGTTGATCCTCCAGGCTTTGGAAAAGGCCAACAGTCTTAACAGTGAAGTCAGGTTTACTCCTTGTTAGGCTAAGCTAGGCTACATGCATCCAACAGGAGGAGGCCGTGCTGTAATGGTGATATGATGATGAATGTCTCTACATGATAGACACACACTTACACTCACAAACCCCGTACTAAACGTGTGTATCGAACCAAAAACTGCCTGCGGATACCTTGTAACCCCACAGTGCATCGCTCCAGTAACTTTTGTATAATCACAGTCCACCTTGTATCCTATTGGAATAACCTTTTTGTAATCATTATTATATGTATGTAAATATGACTTAAAGAATACCCAGGAGGGCGCTCTTTGCTGTGATACTGTGACTCACCTGTTAACAGCAGAACAGAGTTTTATCTCTGCAGGAAGAATTGAGAGTGTCAATGCTTCTATTTGTGTTTATTTAATTTAATTTAAGAGTTAATGCAGCTAGGTAGCCTAGCTGTCTGACGAAGCTATTTATTAACATGTAAATCTAAGTTAGTTTGCATCTGTACAAAGTTTCAGGAACTAAACCTCCGGTCTGCTAACGTCTCATTACCTCACAATCACAGTGAAGAACGGCCTCATGTTAATTCTGACTTTTATTCTACTGACGCATGTGTACAATCTGTAATCATTTACTTAAGAGTAGCGTAGAGACAGGAGACACAAGAACAAACTGCATCTCTGATAACCAGAGGAAGAATCCGCATGGCAGTAATGCAGCTCACCTCTGCTGAACATGACCATAAGATATAAAACATACTGTTACAATAGCATGCTAAAAGACAATGAGTGACGCTCCTTTCAGGGTGGATGACACATATAATGATATATTAGCCACTACAGAAGAATACACTGGAGCTCACGTGTGAATGTAAATGCAGAATAATTTAAAAAGGCAGCTTTATTTTTTAAATAAATACATTTAAATATGTGATTTAAATGTAGCTCTTAACCATCTTAATTAAATGAATTTCATATTGCGGATGCTACTGCTGCTAGCAAGGCCAGACTAGATTATCTGGAGTTTTTTTCTCCAATAATCCCATGTAGCTACATTCTTTATGTGATATACAGGTTATGAAGTGTGCAAGCATGAAGTTGTTATGTTGGGTTTTTTTGATATAGCAAACAAACTTGATAACTTAGCTTTACATCTCACCAGCTAGCAGTAAATAGCTGCATTGCAGTTAGTTTTTGTGTTATTTCTATAATTTCCTAACAACCCTAAGTTTGAAGCTGAACGAGTATGAGCATAAGCATCAAAATGGCTCCTCTTGTTTTTGTTTTTGTATATAAAATGACTTAAGTTTGATGTTTTTAGCAGAATGTTGTTGTTTATTCAAGAGGCACACACCTAAATAATTGATGTCATTGCTTTTTTTAAGAGGCAAACTAAGAGAGCATTTTCTTCCTATGCAGATGCACTGTTGTCCCAGCCCAGCCTTTGTTTGCATAACGCTTTCTAGCGTGTTATTATTTCAGCTTACAGATGCACCTTTTCCACCTGTTTGGTTTCTGAGAGGGTCCATTGTTGAGCTTTTAAGTGTGGTGAATGCATTTTTCAATTATTTATTTTGTTTTCTGCACAGCTCCTGTCAATTAATATAAAAAAAAAATAAAATGCAAGGAAGATATAACACTTTCAGTACGCAGCTGACTTTTATCACCATTTTATAATAATTTCTTTCTTGTAATATGAATTTCCAGCATCAGTACTTGTTCCTGTATGTATTCACATTCAATCCTTTAAGTTTTTGTTTCAAAAAGTGTAAATATAAGCTAAAAGTATCAGACTGCTAGAGAAGGAGCCGTTTAATGACTGATGTTCTTTTTAATGATGTCGTTGGCTGCCATGATGTAAAACTAATGATGATAGGTATGATGATTCCTGACCTGGTTTTTGGGGTCCTCATTAAGGTCCTGGGATAACTTACAAGATTATTAAAAAGTGAAGAAATGACTCTTCGTTATACAGTGTCTGTTTTGTGCTTAATAATAGCGTTAATGTGACCTGTCAGTACATCACATCAGTCCTACAAACAACAACCGTTACCTCGAGTGAGTTTTGGCAACTCTTTGTCAGTCCTCGTTAGTATAGTGGACAGTATCTCCGCCTGTCACGCGGAAGACCGGGGTTCGATTCCCCGACGGGGAGGCAATTTTTTACGTTTCGTCGTGAATAAGACTGGGAACTCAGACTGTTATAAAACCATTATCAATGCCGCGATACCACGTTTTACGATTCACAATGGCAACAGTCGAAAAGAACATGTCACTTGTGACTCGCTCAGAAACACTCTGCTTAAAATTAAAAATAATTGCATTCCGACTCTGTTTTATTCACTGTGGGAGGTTGGTCTATCACCAAGTCCTCGTTAGTATAGTGGACAGTATCTCCGCCTGTCACGCGGAAGACCGGGGTTCGATTCTCCGACGGGGAGTTCCTTTTAACAACGAGATTCACAAACAGTAGCCGTAAAATGCACCAGTGTATCTTTTCGTATCGTTATATAGATCAAAATTAGGAAATAATATGTTTTATATAATGATGCAATCACATTCAGCTTTCATTGTTTATTTAGATTATAAACTTCCGCAAAGGCACAGTGACAGACGATTACGTTGTAGTCACGTGATTGCGTGAACTGAAACAAACATGGCGCCGCGAAAGTGAGGAAAACTGTACTGTGAGTGTTTTAAAACTGAACTATTGTCCGGTTTGTGTTGTTTTTCTCCAGCTGAAGTACAAGTTAAGAAGACGGAAGTTGTGTTCACGTTACGGCTGATTAAACAGAACATTTCCAAGGGTTTAAATGATTTTGAGCCCAGTCCTCGATTTAAACTCTTGGAAATGACTGTGACCTGGATGAATGAGCGCATCCACAGATATATTAAACAGAAACATCATAACAACAACTTTATTTGCAGTTTTAGTGTCTCGTGAAGTCAGTTTGTTTACCTACAAAGTGATGCTCTCGCGCGGAGTCAGCTAACATTTGGTGTGAAACGTTGATTCAGTTATTGGATTTATCCGCTTTCAGTCAAGTCAGGGTTCTTGTTTGGCCTTTTTATTATTATTATTATTATTATTATTATTATTCTTTTAACATAGACGTCTGCTGGTTTGGGGTCCACACGCGTCGAGCTGCCCGGACTGATGAGAGGAAGAAGAGGACGTTCTTCATCGTTAGGTAAAGATGAGCTATCAGCAGCTGCTGCTGGAGGGGGCGGGATGTGGATCTGTCCTTCACTCTGCTGCAATTTAGAGGCTGGTATAAGTCACGTTTAATGTATAATTTAAAGGTGGTTGATATGATTTAAAGCTCAGCTGTTCAACACAAGAACTGATTTATGTCATTTGAATAAAATCCGGTGTTTTTTTATAACATCAAAACGGATGCCGTGTGTGTTGAGTGTCTTTGTGCTGGATCGAATTATACCTGTGTCTACTTGTCTCTCTAGGTGCTCGAGTGCAGACCAAGAAGGCTCCGAGGAGGCAAATAATAGACGTGGTCCCCTCTGAGAGCACACAGATGGACCAGGACACACAGGAGGACAAAGATGGTGCAGATGCAGACAATGAGGTAAAAAAAAAACAAAAACAAAATGCAAATCCTGGTGAGAATCAGATTTAGACATCGTCAGGTTCCATCAAAACTTTTACCTGTTGTTCTTCCAGGACGAGTTCTCTATGTCACTTTTTTCATCAGCAAGAGACAAACGATGCAGAGAAAGGGAAAAAAAAACCCAAACCCAAAGGTGTGCAAAGACAACTAGAAATAATGATAAAAAAAAGTCTGATACAATATTTCTGACCTGAACCTCGGCTGGCTGGTTTCAGAGATGACGGAGGAGGAGATGATGGACCTTGCTCTGCGTCTAAGTGCACAGGAAGCCAGTGTATCCGCGCTCCACCAGCAGCAGGAGGAGGAGGCTGTGCTGAAAGCCATCCAAGAGAGCGTGAGTCAAACAAGTTTAAATGTACCAGCATTTGTGGGTGCCATCCAGTTTGAATGTGTGCAGTTAAACTTAGCAAAACGATTCAGTTGACTAATTGGTATGAACATTTAAAAGACACCTCCTGTCAGTTGTGTGTGGGGCTCGAAACGTTATAGTTGAACACACCACAAAGAGCTGGCATGTCTGTTCTGAAAAGGCATCAGAAGAAGGTCTAGATACTGTACAAAAATTCAAGGATTCTCGAAGAAAAGGCAGCATTTTCACAGAATACTTTATCAGTATTTATTTTTCACAGAAGCTTTTTTGATATTTCTTTAAAGATGGTTGACCAAACACAACCGTGCCCAACTTCCCAGAGTCAGACTGTCCTGACAGACGCATCGTTCAGGCTCGGCTCCCGACGGAAGCTCTCATACTCAACTGGGAAAAAGGCAACTGTCGTTGGAGTGAAGGAAGATGACTGCTCGCTCTCCCATCATTCTCCATCATCTTTGACCGGTAAGCAGCAGGAAAAAGTAAACATGAAGCGTCTCGTGAATGTTAAAGCACTGTGCGTTGTTTTCCAGAAGGGGGTAGAGATGCAAATAAGATGGAAGAAAACCAGGAAAGGAGAGCTGGAAGTCCTCTGCTGGAGATGCCAGACTTATCCCAGACTCAGAAAATCTCCTCTCAGACTTCACAATGCAGCGTCGACCCTCTGTCAGCGCCTCTGGACTCTCAGGTCCGTCACAGAACTAGTTAAATTTTCACAACTCTGCATGTGTATAACTTGACATGTTTTCTTCCTACTGTGACCCAGAACTCTGACTCGACCCAGATTGATGACTGTCAGCTCCCTACATCTCCCGTCTTCCCCCTGTCCGGCAGCAGAGTTAAAGTCCATGTTAACCGCCTGAGCCAGAACCTGCTCGACACTTGCACCTCTTCCGGGTTTGTGCTGTACTCTCAGGATAGGTGGACTGAGACTCAGAAGTCTCAAAAGTCACCCTCTAAAACTCACGTCTCCCTGAAGGTTAGTCAGGAAGACTGTGTAGAGACACAGCTCAGTCCTGTGTTTGGCAGGAGCACCCAACATGAGAAGACTCTAAGTGCCTCTAAACCCCACGTTTCTGCCTGTAGCCCGACTCCCAAAAACTCAGGGTTCATGTTCTCCTCTCAGGAGAGTTTAACTGACTCTGTGAGCAACACGTTCTCTCCCACTAAGAGCCCTGTGTTCCCCAGCGGCCCAGGCCCTTCCAAGAACATTCCCCTATTAGAGTTCCCCAAGAGTCCAGATGGAGAAGAGACTGAGCAGAGTCCTGCTAACAGCCCGGTTTTCGGCTCGACCACGCGGCAACATGTGGCCCACACTAATGAGAAGTTACCTTCAGGTGCAGAGCTGCGAGTTCCAAAAGGAGGCACGAGTCCCAGACAGAGCAGGGAGGTGAGCACAGATTAACAGAACTAATACATTATATTTATACTGCGGATGTCACGTCACTAATTATTGTTTAATGTTTTTCTATGTATGACACTTTATTTCCTTTTTTCTCTGTTCTTCCTGCTTTTGTCTGTAGACCTCAAACAAAGATGGCCGCCATGACACGATCACCCCGTTATCAAACTCAGGTACAGTCTGGATTTCTGTAACATGACCAGTTTCATGCAAGTTTTTTTTTTCTTAATTGTGTTTTTTTTTAATTGTGTAGAGGAGCTGAATGAAAGTTCTAAAGACAGAAACTCAGCTGAGACGGAGTTTAGCAGCAATATGATGCTCGTCTGGTCAGACGGGAGCGACAACGATGATGGTGATGTGACGGTACGATCAGAGGACTTTAAAATCTATGCCTTTATTTTAAGAAATAATACTGATGATAGGAGATGGAGTGACAGGCTTTTATAGAAATATAATACAATAGAAATTCTGCAGGATTTGTTGTAGGTAACAAAAATAATAACAGATCACCTGCTTGTCTTTCCAGCCGGCGGGCTCTCCCAGTCCAGTCTTTCCTGAGGAGACGCCTGTTCAGGCTTCCTCCCTGAACCATGCTGCTTCTTCAGAAGCACCAAACTGCAGGTATGCAGTATTACAGTGTGCAGGTACACTGAATTTATCAGATGAAGATGCATTTTGGGTGATGTTCGAGTATCAGGACTTTATTAAAATCCTGAATGACTGTCTCTGTTTGCAGCCTAAATCCTCAGAGGTGTGCTCCAAGCACAGATAAACAAGCTTCATCTGGAACGTCGTCTCAGGCCAACGGCCAACGGCCTGCTCCCATCACTGGGTGGGAAGGGCAAGAACAACATCCGGTCAGCAGTCAGGGGGTGGCGAGCGGGATGTCATGCCCGTATAGGGAGCCTGCAGACAGGCAGACAGTTCACTACTACTGGGGGGTTCCCTTCTGTCCACGAGGCCTGGACCCAGACAAATACACACAGGTGAGCTCATAAGAAACAGGCTGACTGACTCTTTCGTACCCACAGCCAAACAAACAATATGTAGCCAGTCTGTTTTGTAATGGATTTAAATTGTAATGTCACCATTCGGTTCTCAGGTGATCCTCGCACAGATGGATGTGTATGAGAAGAGTCTGAAACAGGCTCAGAGGTGTCTGCTGAGGAAAGCTGAATGGGGGGAGGCCATTCTGCCACAGCCAGAGGTACCATCAAGATCTGACAGTGTGGTCATTATAAAACTGACCAAAGCTTCAGAAGACACACTTTAAACTCAGTCATTGTGTATATTTACATAATGTCTCACGTCTCTCACGTGTGTTTGTGTATCTGAGATGAGATGAAGCTGTTGTATCTGATGACTTTTTTTTCTCCCAGAAATCTCCTTCACCTGAGTCACCTGCAGAGTCGCCCCAGTTTCACGCTCCTCGAAGGTAAAACCTAAATATTCTTCAGTCTCAGCCCGGTGTACAGTTTAAAGTGGGCCCAGTTATTAATTCAGAGCAACATCTGGTTTCTACGTTTCTTCTGGTGGCTAATGTTTTCAGACGAGGCCTCAAACGTAGAGCGAAAACACTGAGTGAAGCAGCGGAATCACCTTCAGCAGAAGCAGGAGAAGAAGAGGACAAGGAGGAGGAGGAGGAGAGAAAGGAGGAAAACAAAGAAGAGAAGGCTGAGGAAGATGAAGAACCTATGGACACCGAAGACTGTGAAGTTTGCCCTGGTGCTGAGTCCACCTCCTAAATATTTCATGTTATTTTAACAGGCTGTGATGTTGACATTAGCAGGATATGTTAAATATTGCTGATGTTGTCTCCCGTTTGTTACAACAGAGACTCAACTGAGCGACGACAGCACACAGGTTCTGATGATGGCAGCTGACGGTGGAGCAGAGGTGAGCCAGGGGAATGCTAAAATTATTGTTTGTATGCTAATTATCTGTGTAACAAATCAAAAAAACAGGGGTTGACACCACTTCGTTTTCAGTGGATTACAGTATTTTGGTTTCCCCTCATCTTGTATAGGTTTCTCAGCAGCCTCCACCTAAAAGTCCAGAGACACCTGAGGTTGAAATGATTCTTCAGGAGGATTCTCCAGTCACAGTCGAGCCACAGGCGGCCCAGGAGGAGGAGGAGGAGGAGGATGGTAAAAACATTTTCTAATCTGTGTGGTAATTACAAATTGAATGCTGAGGCTGTAGGTCGTTCTATTTATGATCTGTTTTCAGTCCTATTGGATGAAAAGATGGAGGGTAACAGGCCCGTCTGCAGCAGAAGTGACGCTGGAGGACAAACTGTAAGAACAGAGGAGGTAGAGGAGGGCAGGAAGGATCCAGATGTGGAGGAGGTGGCGAAGAGAAGGCTTCAAAGATCAATGTCGCCTGAACTGGAACCAGCTGTCGTCCCTCAGAACCCTGAGACCTCTGTCGACTGTCCCATCTGTCAGGCGTCTTTCCCCGCGAGCAGGATCGAGATGCATGCGGCGTTCTGCGACGGAGAGGTGGACGACAGGAAGTCTGAAGCACACTGTTTCCAAGGTGACACAAACTTACACTGAAACTCACATTTACATTTAAGGGTTAAACATTTTTACTTTAAAGATCTTGCAAATTCATCTTCATAGTGTCGCCGAAGCCTCGTAGGAAGAGAACAAGGAGAGCTCAGGTGAATGCTGACGAAACAAACAACCCCGTAGACTGTGAAAGGTCAGTCAGCGTGAGCTGTTTATATTTAACCATCAGAGCTCCGAGTTCTGACTTATTTTTCTTTTTCAAAATAAACCTTACAGGAACCAGGAGAAGTGCTACATCTGTCAGAAAGGCATTCCTCTGCAAGACTACAGCCGGCACACCGAACTCTGCATCCAGCGTCAGGTGTTAAAGCCGGCAGCGGTGCGCTTGTTACTCACTGTTAACGTGACAGAAACACAGCAGCTTTTATTCTGAAACTTTCCTTCGCTTATATTACAGAAGGGAAATCTGCTGTCAGCTCTGGAGCAAACAGAGAGCAGAGACTCAGGTATGTGAGATTTATTTTTTTTAAATCATCATTACAGTGTCGTCACATTAGGATCAGGATCGTTCTGATAACGTCCCAGCAGTTCACCGATTACTACAGTTCCTTATTCTGACCACTGGAGGGCACTGGTCCTCTGCATCTCTCAATAGTCTTACTGTTTAAGATTAGGATTAGGAAAACCTTATTTGTTCCACAAAAGGATAAGATAAAAATAATATCTTATTGAACCATGTTTTGTAAAAACGGGTTGTTGTAACCTTTGTCGTCAACGTTGTTGTCGTTAAGCCGCCTGAAAGCAGCAGAATAAGTGAATCTGAACAACTGACATGTTTTTGCTGTTTTACAGAGGCCGGGCCATCTGGATCCAAACTCCAGTCGGGGTAAGATGTCTTTAATATCCTACATAATGAGATCTGGGAGGTGTTTGTTTTTTTTTTTGTTTTTTTTTTTACTTCCAGATTTGAAATGTGCATCATCTCATCTCACTTAACACTTTTATCTTGAGATGTTCAAATGTGTGTGTTCACAGAGACGTCATCGAGCTGCTGGATGATGACGACGATGACGAAGAGGAGCAGCACATATCAGCTGTCAGGGTCAGTGACTCTCCCATCAGATCCTTCACTCCAATCTCAGAGGCCACTGACTGCCTTGTTGACTTCAAAAAACAACACCCAGCCAAAAGGCTGAGCCAAAGACGGAGGTGAGGACGACCGGACTGGAAACCAGAGCCTTTAATAAAAAAAACAACATGGAGGGTGGTCAGGTGGGGGCGTGACGATATTTTCAGGAAAGACGCCTGATTGACTCTGTTAGTGCCACTAATGTCTCAGACTACCTCTTCTTCACGTGTCTGTAGCTCTGCTTTTAAGATGCACTGTAATTTTTTTTTGTCTGCAGCATTAAAATACCTGAAAATCACTGGCTCTGTTATCATGTATGTAACTGCACACAGTCAGTTTAGCATTGAGATCATTCCTGGGCACATTAATGCAGACACTATTTTGATCGCTAACTAGCTTTGAGTTGACCAACCATCCAGGAGGTTGATGGAGGTGTGATTACTTTAAAGTCTAACATTTTCTCCTAAATTTCAGAATCTGTGAAATTCAAAGTTTTCTAATTTATCCTCCTGTGAAGTGAAAGCAGCAGAGTGGAAAGTGGTTTTCAGAGCTTGCGGTTTTAACGGCTGTGTTTCTTGAAACAACTTTTAAGCAACACAGCAGCAAGCGTGTTTTGAAAGACTTTGTAACAATCTGCAGTTTCCCCAACTGAGCCTAAAGGGTATGTGGAGTTACCTCTGTAAAGGACCATTAACAGAGTGTCATCACCTTAAAACCTAAAAAGATGCAAGGCAGGGGCTGAAGTGTCATTGTTTTCCCTTCTGTGGCACCAAAGCGCATCACAGGGTCCGTGCACCAAATTTCCATCAGAAGGGAGAGAGACCTGGAATGTCCCCTGCTCAGCAGCAGCGTTAATGTGAATCTCTAGACTGGAAAAACCCCACGCAACATCAGAAGACGGAAGCTCAGACGCTTCCTCCCCATCTTTCAGACGCAGTGTGAGATGTACCAGCCTGCTTGTGGTTAAACTGTCGGGAAACGAGGTGTGATGTCAGCATGACATTGACTGAAAGCTTTATTCTACACGTGACTCAGGTTCTGTGTGAAATGCCCCTGATAACCCTTCTGGGACAGAGTCATGGTGGTTCCCCGGTGCGTATTTATGCGCGGACATACACCTGCCTCTGAGCAACCTGCACGTGTTTCCGTCTGCCTTTTATCCTGAACTTATCTCCGCGTGTCTCTTGTCAAACTTGCCCTCATGTCTTCGATTTTCGTCTGTTTCGGTCATGTTCAAAGTTAAATCAGCTGTTAACACTTCGTTGGCATCCATCCTCCGCATCCTCCTCATGTGACAGCTCACGGACGCACGTCATCCGTCATGATCTGGGTGTAAACACCGTCTCACACGGAGCTCTGAGACACGTTTTCATTCATTAAGGAAGTTGACTCCTGTCACCTTGAGCTGCGCTACGCGGGACGCAGAGGTGCGTGTGTTTTATACATTTAATCAACTTATTTTAGAAAGAAACAGTCAACTGGTTACTGAAAAGTTATCCAAAAGTTTCAGGATTGTGCAGATTTAAAGGTTTTTATGCTCTTCATCACTGCTTTCACAGAGGAGCTCTGAACTTTTGATATGAGTCCTTAACTTCTTCCATTTCAACTCGACTGGTCTGGTGTGTTTTATGCTCCCTCCAGGCAGCACACAGCAGAAACCCGAAACTTTATTTTACCTCTGTATTGTCACATTATTATGTGATAAAATGGGCCATTTCAAAGCAGAGGACAGGAGCTCAGTGTGGCCAAAAAAAAGAAGAAGGTTGTGTTACTGCACAGGTGTGGGCGAGAGGGCATGGCAGGAACAGGACCTTCACGTATGCCCAGAAGTGCAGGTTTTCATAGGTGGAGTCACTAAAAGGAGCATCAGAGATGTTTAGATTTAGTTCAGTTTTTTCTGTGACATGATTTCAGAATCACTCCTAATGATGTCCCAACATGCTCAGAGGAGCTCAGGGTGGAAGTGAAAGAGCTTGTTCCTTTTTATTGAGGCGTTTTTTTTATCACAGCTTCCTGTCCTGTGTTCACATGATGGTGTTCTTGGCTTACTTGTGGTGCAATAACAAAAGAAAAAGAGAGAGTCACCAAAGTCATGCAGAGGTAGCAAATGTCAGGACATCCTCTCCTGTATGTCTGTTGTTGAGCTACCCATCAGCTCGATGCTGTGAAACCTTATTCAGGGTGGATTAAGGTGGAGTCCACACAGCCTGTGAAGCAAATATTTAAGCACAGTAGTAAGTCAGTGATCCATAAAACAATGTAGCCAGACATGTTCAGGAGCCAGAGGTCTTTATCACTGCTTTGGTTTTACAGCATGTGCTGGATTCTCAAAGAGAGGATGATGCTCATTATTATTATTATTATTGTTTGATAATAATAGTAATGACATATCTCCAGAAGTATTGCAGGTTTTCATGGGTGGAGTCACTAACATGAGCGTCAGCGATGTTTAGATATACACTCAACAAAAATATAAACGCAACACTTTTGTTTTTGCTCCCATGTTTCATGAGATGGACTTGAAGATCTAAACTTCATTCCAGATACACAATATTACCATTCCTCTCAAACATTGTTCACAAATCTGTCTAAATGTGTGATAGTGAGCACTTCTGCTTTGCTGAGATAATCCATCCCACCTCACAGGTGTGCCACATCAAGATTCTGATCTGACATCATGATTAGTGCACAGGTGTACCTCAAACTGCCCACAATAAAAGGCCACCCTGAAATGTGCAGTTTTGTCTCACAGCAAAATGCCACAGATGCCACAAGCATTGAGGGAGCGTGCAATTGGCATGCTGACAGCAGGAATGTCAACCAGATCTGTTGCTCGTGCATTGAATGTTCATTTCTCCACCATAAGCCGTCTCCAAAGGCGTTTCAGAGAATATGGCAGTACATCCAACCGGCCTCACAACCGCAGACCACGAGTAACCACACCAGCCCAGGACCTCCACATCCAGCAGGTTCACCTCCGAGATCGTCTGAGACCAGCCACTCAGACAGCTGCTGAAACAATTGGTTTGCATAACCAAACAATTTCTGCACAAACTGTCAGAAACCGTCTCAGGGAAGCTCAACTGCATGCTCGTCGTCCTCATCGGGGTCTTAACCTGACTCCAGATCATCGCCGTAACAGACTTGAGTGGGCAAATGCTCACATTCGATGGCGTCTAGCACGTTGGAGAGGTGTTCTCTTCACGGATGAATCTCGGTTTACATTGTTCAGGGCAGATGGCAGACAGCGTGTGTGGCGTCGTGTGGGTGAGCGCTTTGCTGATGTCAATGTTGTGGATCGAGTGGCCCATGGTGGTGGTGGGGTCATGGTATGGGCAGGCATCTGTTATGGACGAAGAACACAGGTGCATTTTATTGATGGCATGTTGAATGCACAGAGATACCGTGATGAGATCCTGAGGCCCATTGTTGTGCCATACATCCATGAACATCACCTCATGTTTCAGCAAGATAATGCACGGCCCCATGTTGCAAGGATCTGTACACAATTCTTGGAAGCTGAAAATGTCCCAGTTCTTGCATGGCCAGCATACTCACCGGACATGTCACCCATTGAACATGTTTGGGATGTGCTTGACCGGTGTATACGACAGCGTGCACCAGTTCCCACTAATATCCAGCAACTTCGCACAGCCATTGAAGAGGAGTGGACCAACATTCCACAGGCCACAATAGACAATCTGATAAACTCTATGCGAAGAAGATGTGTTGCACTGCATGAGGCAAATGGTGGTCACACCAGATACTGACTGGTTCTGAGTCCCCAGACCGCCAATAAAGCAGAAACAAAATGCACATTTCAGGGTGGCCTTTTATTGTGGGCAGTTTAAGGTACACCTGTGCACTAATCATGATGTCAGATCAGCATCTTGATGTGGCACACCTGTGAGGTGGGATGGATTATCTCAGCAAAGCAGAAGTGCTCACTATCACACATTTAGACAGATTTGTTAACAATGTTTGAGAGGAATGGTAATATTGTGTATCTGGAATGAAGTTTAGATCTTCAAGTCCATCTCATGAAACATGGGAGCAAAAACAAAAGTGTTGCGTTTATATTTTTGTTGAGTGTAGTTTAGTTTGTCCTGTGACATGATTTCAGAATCACTCCTACAGATTACACAGATGTCCCAACATCCTCAGAGGATTTCAGGCTATTACGAAAGGTGATAAATCCCATCCTAGTCATCCAGCCACACCCTACAGGGTGTGGCTTTTTTTGTGTGACACCAAAATGTCAACAAATCCAGCTTAAAAACAAAAAGAAGTATGTGACACGTGGTCATTTCAAGCCTTCAAGTCATTTTTAGACGAGCTGATAAAATTCCAGAATCCAAAAGTAACTTTGTAATTCAGGAATGTTGCTCAAACACTAGCTACTATGTCATCATAGACACAACAAGAGCTCCAGGCTCCAGCTCCATATTGTGTCATTAGGCTGACCTTTAATAACCCTTTAACCTCTCCGCAGATGAGTAACACTGAAACAAATGGTGAGAAAAGCATTCCGAGCTCCAAGAAGCCCAAATTGATGAGCGGAGACACCTCACTCCTGCACCTGGATGGCATCCCTCCGGACATGTTGACCAAGGTACACCTACATACCTACAGGCTGACATGTGAGCTGAAGAAAAATACACATTTCTCTGCAAAGGTTACACAATGACTTCGTTTTTTTTTTGCTTGTTGTGTTTCACTGTGAGGGTCAGCTGATTCTACAGGAACAATTGCTCAGTGTGTTTTGGAAAGTTTCTGCTGGGGGGATTCTCAGATGAAGAAATGACAAAGATTATGTTTATATATAAGTCGTATTTATGTAGGAGGGTCAGCCACAGGGTCACTGAGGAGGAGAAGGACTCAGGCTCAGGTAGTTTAGTTACAGTCAGCAGGATTTCATTGCACACTGGTTAGTTATTTTTCAACTACTCTAGACTTGGCCGTCTTTACTCTAAATATATCATAACAGTGATGAAAAAGTGATGAAAGCCAAGCTATCAGAGTCATGATGGAGGGATGAAGTAAGCCTCACCTGCTCTGATGAAAATGTGAAGAGAAGTTTGAAGTGCACCTGTGATGATGCATTAGCAGCTCTGACAGTCACAGATGAGTTATAGAGTCTGATGGCGGACGGCAGGAATGACTTCCTGTACCGTTCCTTGCAGGAGTCTGCTGCTGAAGCTGCTTCTCAGTCTGTCCACAGTGTTGTGGAGAGGGTGGGAGGGATTGTCCATGATTGACAGCATTCTTTCCCTCGCCACCTCCTCCAGGTTTGCGAGCTTAAAGCCAACAACAGACCCTGCCTTTTTGATGAGTTTGTCCAGTCTGTTGGCGTCCTTTGCTTTAATGCCTGATCCCCAGCACACCACAGCAAAAAAGATGGTGCTCGCCATGACAGACCGGTAGAACATGTGGCGCATCCTGCTGCAGACATTGAAGGACCTGAGTCTCCTCAGGAAGTGCAGTCTGCTCATGCCCTTCTTGTAAACAGCCTCAGTGTTCGTAGACCACTCCAGTTTATTGTCCAGTTGGACCCCCAGGAACTTGTAAGATGAGACTATTAGCTTCCTAATACAACGCTAGCTTCATAATTAGCTTTTTCTTTCTTTACCTTTTATATAATTCATTCATGTCCAGACTTAAACACATTTTTATTTTATTTTTTAATTTTGGTTCATCTGGCCTGATGCTGACATGGATTAAAATCTACAGCAGTCGCAAACCAACAGTTTTATTGTTTTTACGGAGCATTCTAAATAAAAAATATTTAGTGTTTTTCCAGCTTTGAAGGAAGCGGAAAGCAGGAAGAGCAACGTGAATTGTTGCTGCCATCTCCAGAGGATCGTAACAGTTGGTACCAGCCGGGCCTCTTCCTGCACAATACCACTCTGAAAGTCTTCGTTTAAATTGTGTTTAATCACTGGAACTGAGTGTAGAGGGGATGTCAGTAATTGCTGTGTACATGTTTATAGGTTAGATTTGTACATTTGTTCTTATACAGTCATTCATACATCACATTCTCCTGAAAAGTAGCAGTTCAGGATGCTGTTCGATTATTTCTGTGACGGTGTAGACTAAGTTCCTTTAGAGACTATGCTGCCATCTTGTGGCTGAACAAGAAATCTTGTGATGCTCAGGTGTCCCTTCTGGGGCAAATTCAATTTTTGACCCCACCTCTTTTAGGAAGTGATACAAGATGCTCTGTTTCTATATGTGTCCGCCTCCATCTGCAGGTGGAGACGTACCTGGAGCCGTTCCGTCTGTCTCTGGACAAGCTGCAGGAGGTTTCTGCTCGGCTCGAGAAGGAGCTGATCCGAGGTTTGGGGAAGCACACACATCACAGGGCATCAGTCAAGATGCTGCCCACCTTTGTCAGAGCCACGCCAGACGGGACAGGTGAGAAGATGACTTCGTATTTCACTGATATTCTAAAAGTGAACATGTGAATTCCAGCCATTTGAAATGATTCCCCCGCTTTCACTTTTTTGTCTCAGAGAAAGGCGATTTCCTGGCATTAGATCTGGGTGGAACGAACTTCCGAGTGCTTCACGTCCGTGTGGTGGAGGAAGAGCAGAAAATGCTGAAGGTGGACAGTGAGATCTGCGCCATCCCTCAGGAAATCATGCAGGGAACCGGAGAGCAGGTGACACACACACAAACACATGTATTTGTTTTTGTTTTGTGTTCAACAGGTATTCAATACAAAAATCTTGATTTGTGTCCAGTTGTTCAACCACATCGCCACCTGTCTCAGTGAGTTCCTCGACTCTCAGAACCTGAAGGGACAAACTCTTCCTCTGGGCTTCACCTTCTCTTTTCCCTGTGAACAGAAAGAAATCGACAAGGTCTCTCTCTCTCACACACACACACTGAACACAGGCCTGACACTGCATTGTAATGTGTATGTGTCTTTGTTGTGCACAGAGCATTCTGATCCGCTGGACCAAAGGCTTCAAATGCTCCGGGGTGGAGGGGAAAGACGTGGTGAAGTTGCTGAAGGAGGCCATTCAGAGGAGAGGGGTCAGTCCCAGGCTTTATGCATGAGTGAGATTATTAGCATTGTGCCACTCTCTTTATGAGATGACTGTCGTGTGTGTGTCTGTTTGTGTTTTTTCTGCAGGACTATGAAATCGGCTCAGTTGCCATGGTGAACGACACGGTGGGAACAATGATGAGCTGCGGATACAGGGACCAAAGCTGTGAGATCGGCATGATCATTGGTAACTACACATTTGAATAAATAAAGGACTTCAGGATGTCTGACTTACAGGGTGATAGGGAACTGTTTTAATAAGGTCATGGGTGCAATACTGAGACACACATAAAACAACCAAAAAGACCAATATTCACTCTTTTAGCTCTGAATTTGGTGTCTCTGAGAAACATCTCTTTAAATCCTCTGTTCTCTGCCGGCAGGGACGGGAACCAACGCCTGCTACATGGAGGAGATGAAGAACGTGAAGCGTGTGGAGGGCGAGGACGGGCAGATGTGCATCAACACAGAGTGGGGCGGCTTCGGAGACGACGGCTCGCTAAAAGACATCCTGACAGGTTTTGACTCGGTGGTAGACGAGAAGTCCATCAACCCTGGTGTCCACATGTATGTATGGAGATTCACACTGTTTCTCCTTAAAGCTGCATGAATGAACCTTTGGCCACTAGGAGGCAGCAGAGTTGATGTCATGGATATTTTGCAAACTTCCTGTGTCCTCCTGCAGATTTGAGAAGATGATCAGTGGCATGTATCTGGGGGAGATTGTTCGGCTGGTGCTGGTGAGGCTGACAGAAGACAAGCTGCTGTTTAACGGACAGACATCAGAGGCTCTGCTGACCCAGGGGAAATTTGAAACCAGGTTTATCTCTGAGATTGAACAGTGAGTGGTGTTCTGTTTGGTTTTTTCTTTTATATCATCCTTTATATTAATAACCTTCTCTCTGTGTTTCTGATTCAGCCAGGACAGCGGTCTGGAAAACACCCAGAGGATCCTGACTTCCTTGGGTCTTGATTGGAATGAGGTTGATGCCCGTGTGGTTCTTCTGGTCTGTGACACCATCTCCTCACGCTCTGCCCGTCTCTGTGCCGCTGCTCTGGCAACCATCGCCAACCGCATCCGTGTCAATCGTGGGCTGGACCATCTGAAGACTACTGTGGGGGTGGATGGAACCGTCTACAAAAAGCACCCTAAGTAAGAGTCAACACACAGATACACATAACAAATTACAGATGCACTTACAGCACAACAAAGCTAATGTTTGCCAGTGGCTAATCTAAGAATGCTAACTGATGAGAAGCATTATTGGTTATCCTAAAAGTAATAGACACTAGCAAGTGTATTATTAATGAATGTTACTGGCTGGCCTAATGATGCTAGTAGCTAAGTGAGGTAGTGTCTTTTGTTGTCTGGATGACCGAACACAGAGAGTTCTGCATCAGACTAATGATACTTTGAATGTGGGAGGTTGAGTCTGTAGCCAGCTGCACAGGTCAGCAACCAAACAAACAAACAAAACTTTGCATCAAGCAGTGTTTTTGACCTTGAGCTGGACCAGTTGGAACTGGTCAGATAGCACCTGCTATGAGAAACTAGCATCTAGTGTCTTATCAAGGTGATAAGGTCCTAGTATGAATGAATGGAAGCACTGGGTCAGTGGGGGACGATGAAGAGAAGATCCCCCGGTGACTCAGTGGAGATGAAAGGATCTGCCTAAAGCATGAATGTTTTTATAATATGAAGACACTTCTTAACATATTGATAAAATGTTAATATATGTTATATAATATATAACATTTATTATTATTATTATTATTTATTTATTTATTTATTAAGCGCTCCCTTTTCCTCTAGTTTCAGTGAGGAGCTCCAGGCAGCGGTGCGCCTCCTTGCTCCGGAGTGTGACATCACCTTCCTCGTCTCGGAGGATGGCAGCGGGAAGGGTGCTGCCATGGTAACGGCTGTGGCGCAGCGACTGGCTCTTCAGTCCCGGCTGTTGGAGGACAGTGATGGTAATGAAGAGGAGGAGGAAGAGGATAAATAAGAGACTAACTGCATGCAGAATTTTGCGACAAAAAATATTTTAATATAATATTATTGTTATAGTATTTAAATATACACAAAGATCTCTTTTTATAATAATGCTGTACATGTTGATCCATTCATGTAACCATGTGCTGCTGTGTGTCTTTAAAATATAATCTGTATTGTCCTGATACACAGTACAACAAAATTGGGTGCAGATGAATTAAAGATAAATGGACAAAATAAATATATATATATATTAAACATTTTTTCTGGGATCAATAAAATCAATTAGGAGAGGCTGGGCCATTGGACATGATGGCAGAGAAGCTGCCTGACAAGCCGTCAGACTCTCTAGATAATCCATGTTTCTGAGAAGCATTGCCTCCAGCAGGCCACTGATATTTGAAACCTTTATTAGTCCCACAATGGGGAAATTGCTTAAGGCAGCCCAGCAAAGAGCGAGTGAGTACACTGGAGGCTATGCAGGTAAAGTGTCTTGCCCAAGGACACACAACAGTGACTAGGGAGGAGTTAGGATCGAACCACCAACCTTTTGGTTACTGGACAACCCTGCTATACCAATGCTGCCCAAATATGCATGTTTCTGCTCAGACTGTCAGAAACAGACTCCATGAGGGTGGTATGAGGGCCCGACGTCCACAAGTGGGGCTTGGAGAAGGTTCACACTGAGCAGACATGACAGAGTCTGGAGACGCTGTGGAGAACGTTCTGCTGCCTGCAACATCCTCCAGCAGCCGATTTGGTGGTGGGTCAGTAATGGTGTGGGGAGGCATTTCTTTGGAGGGCTGCACAGCCCTCCTTGTTCCAGCCAGAGGTACCCTGACTGCCAGTAGGTACCGGGATGAGATCCTCAGACCCATTGTGAGACCATATGCTGGTGCAGTGGGCCCTGGGTTCCTTCTGGTGCATGACAATGCTAGGCCTCATGTGGCTGAAGTGTGTCAGCAGTTCCTGTATGAAGAAGGCATTGATGCTATGGACTGGCCTGCCCGGTCCCCAGACCTGAATCCAATCCAGCACATCTGGGACATCATGTCTCAGCCCATCCACCGACGCCACGTTGCACCAAAGACTGTCCAGGAGTTGACTGATGCTTTAATCCAAGTCTGGGAGGAGATCCCTCAGGAGAACATCCGCAGCCTCATCAGGAACATGCCCCGGTGTTGTAGGGAGGTCATACAGGCACATGGAGGCCACACACACTGCTGAGCCTCATTCTGACTTGTCTTGAGGAATTTCCCCTCAAGTTGGATCAGCCTGTAATGTGATTTTCCACTTTAATTTTGCGTATGGTCCAAATCCAGAAATAAAACAAACAAATTTTGATTTACATTGATCATTTTTATGTTATTTTGTCCTCAACGTATTCCACCATGTAATGAATGAAGATTTTCAACTGAAATATTTCATTCAATGAGATCTAGGAGGTGTTATTAGTGTTCCCTTGAGCAGTGTATTTGAATGTATGTGTTGTTTGATTTCCAGTGTTGGCTCTTCTCGGAACGGCTGCGTTATCAAAGCTTTCCATCAGATTTGACTGCTGATGGTGAGTGGATGAGTTACAACACAGTGGAGCAGACTGAAGTGGAATGTTTGAACACTTTGCTCAGGCAGTGACGTGACTTTAAAATAATCCAGGTTGTTGTGGAGCAGGTGATGGAGGCCACAGTGAACTTTTTGTTGTTTTAGTTTCTGTCAAACATACTGTCAACGTGATTACACCACCTAAATATGTGCACATCCAAAACTCAACAAACCTGTTTTACAGCAGGTTCAACTCCACAACTACTCATGTTCCTATGCAAAAACCATCATCCGCCTTCTCAGCTGACAGCTCTTAGACGCCTATATATCTAGTGGTGCAGTGGCTGTGAGACGAGGCAGGACGCAGAGGTAAGTTCACAATTCATCAACTTTTTAGAGAGAAACAGTCAACTGGTTAAGTCAACCGACTAACCTGGGTAAGATCCAATGTATGAATGTGTTCCATTAGACAACAGAGGAGCTTTTTAATTCGACTGGTCTGGTGTGTTTAATGTTGTCACCAAACAGCGCAGAGCAAAAACTGAAAATGAAACTTTTTCTTTCCTAATGTAAGAACAGCATCGTCAGCATACAGATAACATCCTGTATGTGATAATATAGGCAGTTTGAGTCATTTTAAAGCAGAAGACATAAGCTGCTCAGGTCGGGTATCTCCATAATAACTGCAGGTTGTCATGGGTAGATATGAAAATGGATATGTATTTTGCAATCTAAAGCATTCATCTGATTATTTTTGTTTGGGAAAGGGGGAAGGGATAATAAGTTCTCTTCTTCTTCTTCTTTTTTTTAAATAATATGTTTATTGTAATTTTACAAGATAAAAATGTAAAATGAACACACATACGACCAAACTATCAAACACATTTTAAAAGCAGGGCACCAGTTCCTGAGAGTATTTGCAGATGAATAGTGAGAATGCAGCATATGATTGTGGAACTGTATAGGGACTAGTTATGAAGTCCCAGATACGTGCTGCAACAGAAATTATTTGTTTTTCATATAATTAATCAAACGGCCCCACACTTTTTCAAAACCACCTTGTTTGCCTTTTAAAGTGTATGTGATTTTTTTTTCCCCAAGGTCTCTCTTTGTCCCACAATAGGGAACATATCTCTAAAGAAATCCCAAAATGGATGGCATCCCTTTGGACGTTCACCATAAGGTACGGGTCACATTAGAACAAAATATGCATTTGTTGTGGACTGTCAGATGCTCTTTTTATAAAAAGCCAAGTCCAAAAGGTAAAAGTAAAAATAAAATCATTAACCAAACAATAAGAAATAATCCAAACGGTGGACAGGAGGACGGCAAGATGGAAAACACGACACCAGGGCGGACAGGCAGGTAAAACAGCAGACCATCTGACAAAGGGGAGCACAGGGCTCAAGTAGACGAGGGTGACAGGACACAGGTGAAGACAATCAGGGGTGGGGCAGGAAACCACAGGAAGTAAAACACAAGGAGGACAGGACTTTCAAAATAAAACAGGAAACACAAGACAATGCTACGAACACGAGGGAGGTCAGGACAGGAAAGGGAACTAAAACTGAGAACTAGCAAAAAAAACAAGAAATACAGAACAGCCAGGTAACAGAACCATAACAATACAGCCTCCATCTGCAGGTGGATAAGTGCCTGGAGCCGTTCCGTCTGTCTCGGGTCAAGCTGCAAGAGGTTTCTGCTCGGCTCGAGAATGATCTTATCCGAGGTTTGGGGACGCACACGCATCACAGTGCACCAGTCAAGATGCTGCCCACCTTTGTCAGAGCCACGCCAGACGGGACAGGTGAGAAGATTGCACTGGTGCTTTTAGTGCACTCTTGCACTAGACACTAAGGCATATTCCTAGTAATGTGGTTTTTCACTTACATGGCAATAAACTCTGATTCTGATTCTGATGACAGTGGAGTGCAATGATAAAAGCCGAATGAAATTATTCCCTCACTTTCATTGGCCTCAGATAAAGGCGACTTCCTGGCAGTAGATCTGGGTGGAACAAACCTCAGAGTGCTTCACATCCGTTTGGATGGAAGCACTCAGGTGCAGATAATGAGCCAAAAGGAATCTGCCGTCCCGGAGGCAATCATGGAGGGAACAGGAGAAGAGGTGACACACACACACATTATAAAGACAACTTTTTGTATTCAGCAGGTTTTGAATGCACTAATCCTCAATTTGCAAATTAACTCTGTGTGTGTGTCCAGTTGTTCAAATTCATCGCTGACTGTCTCAGCGACCTGAACCTGAAGGGACGGACTCTTCCTCTGGGCTTCTGCTTCTCCTTCCCCTGTGAGCAGAAAGGAATTGATGAGGTCTCACACACACTGAACACAGATCTGACTGCATATTTAACGTTTGTTTCAGGACACACTTTTTTTTCATGTTAACTTGGGTCATGTTGTGCACAGAGTATCCTGATCTCTTGGAGTAAAGGCTTCAAATGCTCCGGGGTGGTGGGGGAAGACGTGGCGGAGTTACTGAGGAAGGCCATAAAGGACAGAGAGGTCGGTCTCGGGCTTTACGTCATTCATGCAAAGTGAGACTGATTATTAGCATATATCCTCTTTGTGTGCGTGTGTGTGGGCATTATTTGTCAGTAAGATTCTAAAAACATACACATCTATCTGTCTGTTTTTCTACAGGACTATAAAATCGGCTTTGTTGCCATGGCGAACGACACAGTGGGAACAATGATGAGCTGTGGATACACGGACCCACCCTGTGAGATCGGCATGATCATTGGTAACTACACATTTGAATAAATAATGTCCTCAGGTAAACCGAACATCAGTCTGACTCACAGGGTGATAGGAAACTGTTTTAATAAGGTCATGGGTGCAATACTGAGACACACAATCCACTGCAGACAGATATTGTAGTATAAAACAACCGAAAAAGAGACGCAAAAGACAAGTACAGGGAAAAAAACTACCATTATGAGACCACAAAGACACTCAACACAACCACACATTACAACTACAAAGATATACAAACAACCATGAAGTGACAAAAGACAAAGAGACACTATGTAGATACACCCCTGAGCCTACCATTAAGACATGTGAGGTGACTAAAATGACTACAAAGATGAGAAAAACAACCACAAAGAGACAGAAAAGTGACCACAAAGGCAACAAATAGCAATACAGAAGCAAAGACTGAAATTATTTTTAATCCAAATTTGTTTGTCTGCCGGCAGGGACGGGAACCAACGCCTGCTACATGGAGGAGATGAAGAACGTGGAGCGTGTGGAGGGCGAGGACGGGCGGATGTGCATCAACACAGAGTGGGGCGGCTTCGGAGACGACGGCTCGCTAAAAGACATCCTGACAGGTTTTGACTCGGTGGTAGACGAGAAGTCCATCAACCCTGGTGTCCACATGTATGTATAGACATTAACACAGTTTCTCCTTAAAGCTGCATGAATGAACCTTTGGCCACTAGGAGGCAGCAGAGCTCAGAGTTGATGATGTCATGGATATTTTGCAAACTTCCTGTGTCCTCCTGCAGATTTGAGAAGATGATCAGTGGCATGTATCTGGGGGAGATTGTTCGGCTGGTGCTGGTGAGGCTGACAGAAGACAAGCTGCTGTTTAAAGGACAGACATCAGAGGCTCTGCTGACCCAGGGGAAATTTGAAACCAGGTTTATCTCTGAGATTGAGCAGTGAGTGGTGTTCTGTTTGGATTTTTCTTTTATATCATCCTTTATATTAATAACCTTCTCTCTGTGTTTCTGGTTCAGCCAGGACAGCGGTCTGGAAAACGCCCGGAGGATCCTGACTTCCTTGGGTCTTGATTGGAATGAGGTTGATGCCCGTGTGGTTCTTCTGGTCTGTGAAACCATCTCCTCACGCTCTGCCTGTCTCTGTGCTGCTGCTCTGGCAACCATTGCCAACCACATCCGTGTCAATCGTGGGCTGGACCATCTGAAGACTACTGTGGGGGTGGATGGAGCAGTTTATAGAATGCACCCTAAGTAAGAGTCGACACACAGTGTTGTGCCAGTGGCTAATCTAAGAATGCTAACTGATGAGAAGTGTTATTAAGTAACAGACACTAACAAGTGGTTGTAAATGTATAGTAAATAAATTAATCTATGAATGCTATTGGTTAGCCTAAGAATGCTAGTTGCAAACTGATGTTAGTGATTAGCCACAAATGCTAATAGCTTATGGATGGGGTGGACGTTTGAAACAAAGATCCCCCCTCTGTGTCTGCCTTTTGTTGTCTGGATGACAGAACACAGAGAGTTCTGCATCAGGCTGATGAAAAAAGGAACTTACATCAGACTAATGATACTTTGAATGTGGGAGGTTGATTCTGTAGCCAGCTGCACAGGTCAGCAACTCAAAACATGAAACAAAACTTTGCATCAAGCAGTGTTTTTGACCTTGAGATGGACCAGTTGGAACTGGTCAGATAGCACCTGCTATGAGAAACTATAGCATCTAGTGCTTTTCCACTGCTGTGGTGTGTCACTGTTTGGTTAGCATGATGAATATGTTGGCCTCTACATTGGACTAGGAATAATAGATGCTAGCCTATTGTTGCCAGTACCAAGAATAGAACTGCTATTCATAGAAGATGCTAGTGGCTAGTTGCTAAGTGATGCTTAGCAAGTACCTGCACATATCTATAATCACGTTAACATGTAAAATCTCCTCTGATTTATGAAATATGTCATATGTATCTGCTGCCACATTGGACCATTAAACACCTCCCGCGCTTCTTTCTCTAGTTTCAGCAAGAAGCTCAAGGATGAGGTGCCCCACCTTGCTCCCAAGTGTGACATCAAATTCATGGTGTCACAGGACAGCAGCGGGGTGGGCGCCGCCATGGTAGCAGCTGTGGTGCAGCGACTGGCCCACTCCTGTTAGCGGACAGGAGGTGCTTGGAACATAATCCTATTAATAAATATTATTCTATGTACCTGGTTGCCATTATGATTTTTTTTTTTGAAGCAGTATTTATGTGTGGTGGCAAAACTATTAACGTTAAAGGATAAGTAAACGGGATTTAGAGGCCTCTAGTGGTGAGATTGTAGATTGCAGTGAAGACCTGCCACAAGGTCATCTGATCTGTAGGGCAGTGTTTGTTTTTTTGTTTGTTTTTCGGGGCTGCTGTGAAAATAAATGTCAGCACAACCACATAAGAAAGGATATAGATATATATATGTATATATATATGTATATGTATATGTATATATATATACATATACATATATACATATATATATCTACCATTAAACACCTCCCGCGGATAGCAGATTTTATAGCCCTGATTCAGTGGTCTGACTCTGCTGCAGCCTGCAGCTGTTTCCACCTCTGTGCTGCAGCCTTTTTTTCTGCCACACAGCTCATTATTAAGGTGTGAAAGTTAACAGCCACACAAGCTGCTGCTGCTTCAGATATTAATAAAGCACAAAAAGCAGAGTTTAAAAAAGAGGATCACAAAGATGTAAGATGTCTGCTGTAAATTAGTCACACGAACAGCCAACAGGTTTTTTTTCCTACTGGTTCCTGAATTGTATCTGTTGACATTGGTTTTCACTCTGGGGACCAACTGCCTCCCCTCAGGGGATACATCATAAATTAAGGATCATAGTTTGGCTTAAAACTGACCCTTTTATAATACATATTACAAGAAGTTTTAAGAACATGTTGTACAGTCACATGACCACCAGAGGGCTCCATACACACACACACACACACACACATGAACAGTCTTCTTTTTTAATTGTCTAAAAAAACATAATTTATGTTTTCTTGGTGCAGATTTACAGCAAATGATGCTGCTCAATAAATAAAAAAATACATTTTCAGAGTATTGACAATAACATCACATCAAAAAAATGTTCAAATCATTTGTTGACATAAAACAACTGTTATTATCCTTTTTATTTTGTTACAAGTCAACCCAAATAAAAGTGGAGAGGCTACAAATACAATCTGGTTCCCAGCAGAACTTGTGCCTTGGCTTGTTATTTTAGTGTTGACTCAGTTTTAGAGGCTGAAATCCGCCTCATTAACTGCTGACGTCGCTTCTTTTGTTTCTTGAAAGTCTCTGTTGATCTTCTGATGTGATGTGCTGCAGTAAAGGCCTGCCACTACATGAATGTCATGCAGGAGCCTCATGGTGTAGGTGGTGGTGGTGGTGGAGGGGGGGGTCACTACTGCTCTGTGTTGTTACACGTGCTTCCTCCCCCTGCTGGACGCAGCTGGTAACAGCGGTTTGCATCAGCACAGATTTTATTAATGAGGAGGTGGTGTTTGTTTCTGTTTTTGGCTTGTTTACTCATACAAACTGATATTTTTTTAAAAAAAAAACTAAATTATTCAAGATTCTATTTAGGATTAAATCATTTAGAAATAAGGCAACCAATCAAGTTACACCACAGAGGTCATGTGACACAGATATTATCAGTAAAAAAATGTTTACATGTCTTCCTGAACACGCTTTAATGGCCTGAGTGTGCAATTTTTTGTATTTATTGTATTTTATTATGACTGAAAAAAATAAACGAACGGAACAAGTTATGATATTGTCTATTTTCAATTCAAGACAGACAAATACAGACACCAAATAGAAGAACATCTTATTGTTAACATGCTAAATTTAATAGTAGGCCTAAATAAACACTTTTTTATTTCAGCCTGGTTCTTTTCTTATTAATGTGACATATGAGAGCTGACTGTGCGTGTCACCATTCAAATGTTTTGTGTGTGCTGGAAAGTAGACAACTGTTGATCTCTACTTTAAATTTCTAATAAAAAGAATACAATGAAATCTGCTTCCTGGTTTGCTTGGGCGGCCATATTTGCACATACTCATTAGTTTTTTTGTGCATGAAGAACCCCGCCCATATGGGTTTTTTTCTTTGTTTCTGCTGTAATATCACAAGTGACCACTGGCAAGTTTGCTATTATTGGAGGGATTTTTTTTTTAGCAACCACCAGAAGTGAAATGCTGAAACGTATCACACCTACAAAAACATTTCCTCTCAGCGTGACAGTGTAAGCACAGCCAAAATAACCTCTGTTGTTCAATGTAGTGCATAAAATCTTAGGGTGAGGGAAGCAGAAATGCTAAAATGCTCATATTTACCTGTAATAACTGCAGCTTTTTAGTGTAGTATGCACTCCTGATGCCCTTAAAAAAGCACATAGGCTACAAATAAAACACACAATAATTCACCTTGAACTTTGACCTTCTTACTCACATCTGTTGCCATCCATTGCACCAAATTTCAGCTCTCTGCAGTTCAGTCATGTGATGAGGACTGTAGGTCAGAATAGCCAGAAGAGCATGCACACACACACATACATAGGATAAGAAGACTATAATACACATTATACCTTCATCAGAAATTGATTTGTGGACATATTTATAAGCACACACTTGGCTGAAATAAAACAAAGTTATTATTTATTATTATTTTTAAAAAATAAAACTTTTTTTGGGAGTCAAAGAGCAGGATTTCATTCAAAATTAAACCAGGAACTTCCTTTAAAAACTTAAATTTAGTCCAGAAACCCTTTGAGTGCATTGATAGAGGTTGTTTTGTATAAACAACGAGTACTTCCGGTGTCGTAATGACGTCACACAGATCAAGTTTTATATACTTATATATATATATATATATATGTGTGATTTTGATTTAAACGCCTCTTCTACGTAAACCCCGCCCTCGCGTTCCGTCCCAGCCGGAAATACGTCACACGTTCTGAAGCTAAAAGATGCTCCAACTCCTCTTTCACTGTGTGACTTTAGCATTAAAGTTGTACTCTGTGGCAAAACTTTGGCCACACCTAGATCCTGTCCACACACAGCCCGTGGTCCTGTCCCATTTTACAAAAAAAAAAAAAAAAACATCCCCACCTCCTCCACCTCCTCCACCACCATCCATTCCCTCCCTCCCTCCTCTCTCTGGTGCGTTTGTTTGTGTGTCGGCGAGTCCCGGCGGTGTGTAACCGGAGAGGGGCCTCACAGAGAGGGAATGCAGGACTGCAATGGAGCACAATGCAATACAGGTAAAGCCGATATGATTTCCAAATAAATTGTCGATTTTTTGTGTCTTGTAGCCGGCGGTTTTTAAAACCTGTTGACCGGGGGAATATTCTCACCGTGTGTCGCTGTGAATTGAAGCCAAAATTCGCCGTTTTTTTATTTCATTTAGTTTGGGAAATGTCGTATTGATTGTTTTCCCATATCAACCCAAAAAACACCCCCGAGGCACCGAGAGAGTTGCTCTGACTGCAATTCCAACTTTATTCAAGCAGGGTGAACTTTTTGTTTCTCCCGGAGGTGGAAAATAAACCGTAGATATTTGTACATTTCCAGATGAATCGCTCGGTTGTGACACCGAGCTGCTGTCGCCTCGTTTCCCCCACCTTTCCGACAACTCCTCGGACGCTAAAATTCCAGCTTAATATTTCTGATATTTTCGCTCGTTTGTTAATGATTAATTTCTTTTGTGTGTCGTGTCGACAGTAGTCTCTAAAAAAGCTACCAACCCCCTCCTCCTTCACCAACTTAACAACCAACAACAACCAACATTAGCTAAATAAAATGAAATATCTGGCCGTCTGCCTTCAGAAATATCAGGAAACTTTTAAGCTAGTCCACCTTTTTTTTTTTAACAACAACTAGCTAGCAAAGCTAACGCCGCATCGACAGTCTCCATTTTTGAAAATTAAATTTCCAACAACAACAACGACGTGATATTAAAAAAAAGATCGAAATATTTTTTTTTTTTATTTTAACAAAGAGGTGGAGCAACAGTAGTGTTGGTTATAATAGGAAGCATATTGATATTATTATCAAATCCACCCCGACATTTTGTCTCCGGCGTAATTGGCACAGTTTAAGGAGGAATGTTAATATTGTGTGTGTGTGTGTGTGTCTGTGTGTGTGTGTGTGTATAAGGAGGAAATGTGGAGTTTTTGTACTTGAAATGAGGAGGAAACATCCAGAGGACACACACACACACACACACACACACACACACACAGCTAAAAGAAATAAAAGTCATTTATTTGGTGTGTACAGGGAATATCTTAATATTCCAGCAGTGGTGGTGGTTGTATATTTTGATAATGTCACTGTTTAAATATTAATTTATTGCAGTATTCAGAGGGTTTATTCCCTCCTCCTCCCTTTTTTTTTTGTGAACTTGTGAGCTTTTTGAATAACAGGATATAGCCAAGGTCAGCACTGAGTGTGTGTGTGTGTGTGTGTGTTTTATTTATTTATTTATTGTGTAAAGCAGGAGGCATTTTATTATTAATAATTGTTTTTTTCCCCTCTTTCTCCCTCTCTCTCTCTCTCTCTCTCTCTCTCTTCCTGTACTGAAAAAAAAACACACAGTGTGGAAAAAAAAATCTCCATTATTCTCAGAAATATCACGAGAACTGACGCAGGCATGGTGCAGATTATGGGTTTCCATCTTAAATTCTTGTGTGTGTGTTCACATTTTAGACAGAGGGCTGCCTCTCACTCGCTCAGATTATATTATGTGGCTTTTATTTTCCCTGCCTGCCGCTAGGCTGGAGCAATGCTTCAACTGGCCCTCCCCCAGGCACACACACACACACACACACACAAAAAAAAACAGAAAAAAAGAAGAGTGCAGCTCTGTGATAGTCACACAGCACTGCTACACACTGGATAATAGCCGGTTATGACACTGTATGCTCACTTTGTGCTTGTATTTATCATATATTCTCACTGTAATTAAGTTAAATATATGTATGCTGCTCATTTTAGGGTCTCTGCAGAGTTATATTTGTGATTTTATGTCACTTTGTTCTTAGGTGATCACCCAGAAACAGTTCTAATGAGGATTTTCTGGTTGGAGTTAATCCAGTTCTAACTTATTAATGTATTTTTTTCACCTCACAAGCCTCAAAACATCTCAAATTAAACACAAATTAATCAGTTTTCCAAAGAATTTGTTGTCAAATGTTGCCGATAGAGTTGAACTATTGATTAGTTGATGGACTCAGAGCAAACAGGCAATCCTTTTTGGTCTTTAGCTCATCAGAGGGCACTTTAATTGTATGTTTAGTTTATATTTTTATTTGAGTTTCCTGCTCATGTGTCTATAAATATATCTACAACATTCAGGATTGATGGATTAGGTGATCAGCGATCACCTTTTTGATCATCAGATAAGCATGTTTATGCTTTTTCTGGCAGCAGCTTGTTTAAAAAAAGTTCAGAACTAGTTTTTGTTCACTTGATTTTCCTGATTAAATGTTTATTCATTACAGTTGATTGATTTAAAAGATGGCAGATTGGCAAAACTATTCCAGATGTTTGGTGTTCAACAGGTCATGTGACATTAGGCACTTCTTTATTCCTCTAATTTGGGACTTATGTTTATAAAAACTTATAGTTTCAACGAAATATTCGATCAGTTTATTGACACAATAAATGTGCAGCAGTCATTTTTGTGATAGATCGATTTAGTTGGAGGACGTTGTTGTCAAATGTTGCTTCGTTGTGATGTTGCTTGTTGATTGCTCGGCTCATGTCTGTAAAAGTTTGAGCTTCGATTCGATTAGTTGATCAGTTGATTGACAGTAAATACATTTTGATGAATTGTGAGCTCAACATGAGCAAAAGTGACCCAAAGTTTCTCTGAAGTTTTTGCCGTGGAATGTTTGGCACATAAATAAATTGCCAACTGTTTGACGATCAATGCTTTAGCTTTTCTGGGTCGGGGGGGTGTCCGTTGTGAGCGTTGTTTGTACTTTGTGGTGTTATGTTTTCTAATTCTTTCTGCTCATATGGCTATAAATTGATACAGTGATCAGTTGATTGTTGTTCTCCTGCTTCTATGGCATTTTTAAGCAAAAAAAAAAGCTTTAAAGATTAATTGATTAGTCTATTGACCTAAAGTGAATCCACGTTAACTTTGTTATAAGACTATGAGGTGAATTTCTCATACTTTCTGTCTCCTGTTTAAACTCTGTAACGATCCCATAAGGGGTTTCTGTGCAGAACTAAGTAACTTCATCAAACTTATTGGTCTTTCTAATTATATTATCTTACAGTAATATTACTTAAACATATTTTTGACGTGTAATTAGGTCTGCCATTATTCCTTATATATCGTTTATTTCATCTGTAGTACGTCTAGTTAGGTCAGTTAAGTCTCATAATTAAGATTTGATATGACTTTATGATAATATTAACCCGTTATATTAATAAGATAATTCCTAATCCGGGTTATCCAGCTCTTGTAGAACTGTTAAGTATTCCAAATGTACTTTTTTATTGTCTAATGCATATTTCATGCCGCCTTAGGATAGATTTTGATCTAATTTTATGTCACGTTCTTCTTGCTCTGTATTACGCCTTTAACTCTGCACTCATTTTAAATGTACTTTGTCACGTATCTGTCGCTAAAACTCAGCTGTAATATTTTTGATAAAGTCCTGAAATGTACCTACAGTGAATTTGTAATGATTTCTTAATATTCCCATGCTGGTCATGGACTGATTCATGACTTCACCACAGTGCAGTATTGTGTCTTTGAATAAGTTTTATCCTCAGTGTGTCATTATAATAGTGCTGTAATGTTTCCAGAGGGACTCTGTGTTTAATTTAATCTCCCGTGGCTCTATGATTTCAGTTTCTATAGCTGAATGTAGAGTTCATTTGACATTCAACAGCGACCTTCAGTGGTGTTCTCTGTTCAGCTGCATCATAATATCAGTCCTCCGATACAAATATGTTGCTATAGGAGCTCTGAAAGAGCCCGACTGCCAGCTCGTCTTGCATTATGTTGTTTTTCATTTTAGTTTTCCCACAAGGCCTAAAGTGTGTCTGTGTTACTCCACACAGTGATGTAATTAAACATGGTCACTGCATCATGAAATGCACAGCCTTTTTTTAAATTTGCTGCGGTGTTAGTGTTGCCATTCGACACCATGTGTAGCTGATATGTATATTTTCTGCTGCTGTGACATTTATTCTCTATCTTTCTAAAAATTGATCCTGGGCCTGCTGCAGCTGGTCTGCAGAGCTGTAGCGGGTGGGGGGAGGGCTGCCTGTGGTGGGTTATATGGGTATTGGGTGGATGGGGGAGGGTGTGCTGGGTGGGGTGGGGGTTGTGGTTGATCTACACAGGAGTGAGAATTTGAGAATATTCTGCATTTAGGCAGCAGGCGGGAGGTGAAGGGCAACAGGCAGGCTGCATTCAAACGTCACAGCAGCAGGACGAACAGGAACGACTGGTTGTTGTTGAAACACTGCAGTTTAGGAGCAGTTTTTTTTTGCTGCAGAGAGGGCAGCACATCAACTATATGCATTTTATTTAGTGAGTGTTGTATCATGAGAAAATGGTTAGCAGCTGCGCAGCCGGCCACACCCTGAGCTTATACACTGGGCTTTTTATTTCATGTGGATAATAAGCTGAGTGAATGTAACCTCTGCCTGATTTTATTTAAATTCACTTAATATGGAAAAAAATGCAAAAACTGCCCAGCTGCAACTCCTTGTAAATGAATAGACTGCCTGAAAATCACTAGCAAATAAATTAGAGTGATCAACTTATCAAGCTGCAACATTTTTGCTGCCCTAAGTGTGAGAATGTACTGAAAATAATCAGCTGATTACTCAATGTTCGTTATTTATTCACCAGCTTCTGATTAGCAGTGCTGACAAACATGGACTTAAGTGTCTGTTGAAATTGCCAAGAAGTAGAACTGAAACAGGCTTTATTGGAGGTATAACGCAGTTATCAAGGCTTAAATCAAAGTAAAGTTTGATCTCATTGATATTTTATTGCACAATAATGTGAATATACCTCTATCAGAATGTACCAGAATGTGCAGGCTGCTACCAGAAGTGGAATAAAAAGGGAGCAACACATGCTATAGGTATTTAACTATGTGTATCTTTAACAGCCTCTCCAAACCAGTTTTACTCTCTCACTCTCACTCTGCTCATTAAATCCAAAATTTTTTTGGATGTCCTCTGTTGGCATGTTAGTAAGTCGTGTCTTTGCAGTTGTGCTGTGGTGTGAGTGTGAGTTGTTGTTACAGAATCTTATTAAGGCAAAAAAAGAAGTCTTTACTTTTGGACATGTTTTAATTAATAAAAATAGTTTGGATGAAATGTCACGATTTAGGTCTGCATACATTTTCCAGTCTGAACTGCATGGCACACATGATGCATTCAAAGGCTGTCAGAAAGCCCAACGCTTCCTCTTGATTCACAGTTTTTGTTCTACATGTGTCATGTTGATGATTTTAAAGAAAAACATAGCTTATATTTCAAACCTAATGATGAAATTATCAGCAGATTATGTCACACAACAGATACGCTGAGTGGGGAGTTTGATAATTGATGAATAAAATTGAAAATTTGTTTGAAATCATTGCAGTTATAATAGGTAACGCCTGTTCTACGTGTGGTTCTTAGCTGGCTTGTTTTGTAAGAAGAACAAAGTAAAAGGCTTGTTTGATGCGTCAGTAAACAAAGTGGTTGCAGATTCTTTATGTGGATGAACAAGTCAGTTGATTGGCTGTTTATTGTGGCTGTTTTACTGAAAACCAAATCTTTTTTTTTAAATCATAGTGTCTTATTGCTGCCATATTACAACATTTATGGTTAATTGTCAGATTAATAACATTTGCCTTGTTCCCTTTGGACTTTATTCTACTAAGAAAAATCTGTTTTAATATCGTCAGTTTGTGTGTCGCAGCTCTGCAGCTGAATATTGTGTTTCATGCAAAGCTGTTTGCTTGCTTGTAGCTTGAAGCAGATCACAGAGCAGCACAGGCTGTATGATGGATTCAATATCAGCAACCAGCAACACTTTCATGGCTGCGGTGTTTTCAGCTCAGAGCTGTAGAAACAAGACCAACATGTCTGGTGTGTGTTCTACATAAATCAGCATGTGTGCATTTTCCTTTTTGGTGTGCTTAAAGGATTTATGCCTGCTATAGGAACTAGTGTGGGTGAGACGGAATGAAAATCACTCCTGTTGTTAAACATCCTGATGTTTTTATGCCACTTTTAGATCATTTTGAGCTTTTTTTTAAAGCAGTTTCTGGGTGTGCCGTACCTCTATAGAAACAGCACAATCATGGCTAAATGAATAAACTACAACACTGTTATTTAACAATGATTTTACAGCTGTTACAAATTTTTGTCACATGACTTTCTGTCACAAGTGAGTCAGTCAGGCCCTCCTAGTTGCACTAAGGAGTGTAGAATTTTTTGTCTTATACTGAATTTTGTAACTACAAGCAGTTTATTTTAAGATAAGATAAAACTTTATTAATCCCAAAGGTAATTGTTTAGCCTATGGTCACAAGTTACACATTAAAATACAAGAGTGTAAATATAAATATAAACATTCAAATCAAACGTACACAGTGAGTCATAAGCAGTATGACTGTGTACACAATATATGTTGTATAGCTGTGATATAAGGTGATGATAAGGTAGTAAAATGCACTACTTTGTGTCCAGGATATGACGTTTCCAGAGTTAGAAGTGTTGTAAGTCACCTCTGCCTGTGGAATTTGTGGTTATCTGTGAGTAATGTTTATAGAAAATCACATAAGAATCTGCACTCTGAAACTCAGGATCCAAAATGGCAGCTCCCATTCCTGCTGACAGATATGGAGAGGCTTTATTTTGGCCTTAAAATCATAATATCATCATATTCTCTTAAACTGCACCCTCATTTCTGTGCTGTTTTTTTTATGTAGATTTAGGTCTGTGTTGCACTTCCTCATCCAGAACAGTGAAATCAAAGCTGCAGGTTTATTCACCCAGCAGCAGACACAGTATTGGGTTTCAGACATATTAGAAACACACTCTATAAGTGTGCTCAGTTGATTGTTGGTGCTGTGTTAACGCAGACAAACAGGGAGCATTAGCTGCACAAATCAAGTGCTCCTCATCATGAGTGTAAACACAGGATGGTCCTTGTAATCTAAGCTGCAGATTAAATAAAGACTCAAACTCAAGTTTGAGACCTTCAGGTTTTTTTTTTTTCTGAATGATGGCTGCCAGTTTTGGGCTGAAATGGGAACTTTATTGCTCTCACAGGAAGCTGCTGCTGCCACAAAATGCAATGGTTATTAACAGCTCATTAAAGCCACAGATAATGTGACATTTTAATGTACTTACATGCAAGAGTGCACACAGTTTTCAACATCAACATCAACATTCAACATGAAATTATCCATCAAATTATAGGCAAACCCTTTCAATAAACTGATATTTTACATGTTTTTATTTATTTTTTAGTCTCATTGTAGGTAAACAAAGAAATTACGGCTTTTATAAGTGTTATACTACACAAAGACATGTCTAGGTTCTCTCTATTTATAGTTGTGCTGTTTCCATAGAGCTGTACAATGCAGTGAAAAAATCAAACCACGGTGATCAACTCTATGCATCTCTGAACTCAACTACTCTGACCTATAAGGGCTAGTCACATGGTGGAAGCAGGTAACTGTTTAAAATGCCTAATTTACCAGTTTGGATCCTGCACATTATAGATACTGAATGATTAACTACGACTGTTGGTTTTATGATATCTTTCAGGGAATTGTGTGTCCTCCATAATGTGCAGCCAGAGAAAAGTTAAAGTTAAAAACAGAGGACTGGTGTCTGTTAATTTACCCTTCAGCTGCCTCATGTGCTGATATATTATCTGTAAATTAGTGCTCTGGATCACATAGGCTTATATATATACATGTTGTGTTTTTGTGATATTCTAACCAGTCTCTGTCAAAGGAGTTAATTTTTAACATTTCTTCAGAGTTGTTTAATATATTACAATATGCTGCACTGTGTGCCATTTGCACATGTGAAAATTGTGCCTCACTGCAAGATGGTGCAACGTTATCAACAGAAGTGTTGATGCCAGAGGTGGATTCTGCAGAATTTATGGCTTGAACACACCCTTGCAAATGTAGGGAGGACACCATGAGCTCTATGTAAGCACATGGGCATTAAATGTATTTTTGTCTCTCTGATAGATTTCATATACTGTATTTGAAGATAAAATCCTGTTATAAGATCCTGTTGTAGCTTTATTTATTTGCATTTAGGCCCAGTGATGCAGCTTGTGTTGTTCTGTAGTGTTCATATTGTTTGGTTAGCCCGGTTGAACCAGCAGGAGTTTCTGCTGCCTCCTAAAAGGTGTTTTGCTGTCACACAAGTCAGTCTGTTTGGTCTGATATGGGAGGTACCCGATTGTTTTTGGGGTAGCCTGCAGCATCACGTGTTTCCTCCACCAGACCCTCTGTTGTAGGAACTCTTCCAGGAGGTAGACAAAAGTGTATATTTCTGAGCGACCCTAAAAACTAATAAACAGTTGAACTGTGAATAAACTAACTAACTAACACATTCATAAAAACTGAAATGAAGCTTAAGGCTAGCAGAGTCCTCTGCACAACACTGAGGAGTCAGCCAACTTGTTTGAATGACCTTTATTGAGTTGTCAGTGGACAGAGTGGGCAGGGGCACTGTGTTCAGAGATGTCCTTCATTTACACCGTTTTTATTAGAGAAATCCTAAATATTTAGTCATTTTTCATGGTCAAAAAGGTCAAAGGTTTGGTTTGTCCAACAGTTAGATTAATGTTTACATAGCATGCTGAGGAGGAGAGTAGAACAAGTGGTAACTCTGAGTTAATTGATTTTTAGTCCAATAGCTAATCATCCAACTCTTAATAATTACCACTGCTGGACTTCAGTCTAATGTCACTTTCTCAGTAAGCTTCAGTCACACAGTTGATCTACAGTGGAAATGCTGTGCAGCCTCAGTTGTGTTTACATGGTGTCTTGTCTTTCTCTCTGGCAGTGGTTGGGTGCTCCCTCCTGCCAGCGAGGCAGCTATGCCTTCTATAAGTCGGTGAGCAGCAGAGCTCAACCTGATGGGCCCGTCCAGGTGTGGAAGCTCGGGGAGTTCTACTTCATCCGCTGTGGACCGCAGGATCCCGTGTGCATCGCTGAGGTGAGGTCCCTGCCCATGTCACATCATGTTGAGTTCCTCCCAAAGCTTTACAGGGAAATATAGTATTATTATTTATGTTTTTCATTTTTGAATTATTTTTACTGCAGCTATGGTCTTAAATATATCACAATAAATTGGCAGAGAACTAAAACGTAGCAAAAAGAGCACACACAGCTGTAACACCATCATTCTTCGTAGGACATGGCACAGAAATCTTAGCAGCGCTATGAGAACCCCTTCCTCATGCCACCTTTTTTTGTACATTTACAAATACTGGCGTTACATAATCAGACTTGTGTTGTTGCATTGTGTGCCCCAGCTGCCAGCTTAAAGGTGCAACAAAATGCCCCCCCGTTTAGTCCTCTTCTGTACCTTACACAGAGAACTCAGAGTCACAATAAAAACCCAGCAATTCCACTAAATGGGCTGTGTGAAAGGATCTATTCATCCAAATGCTACAGGAGTTTTTACACAGTGGACACAGTGAAGCATTTAAGTGACCTTTGTGTTTGAAAATGTGCTTTTTTTACCTGAGAATGTAGCATTGTAGCTGCTTGGTTGTGTTCACTGCACACTCAAAAAAACCATGTCCTGAGTATGATTGTTCAAAAAAAGAGTTTTTATTCGATTATTTAGCGTCGTGTCTGTTCTTAGGCCCCGTTCACACCGGGGAAAAAAATGTGGCTTAAGCAGGATTCGGTCGCATCCAGGTCAATCCAGATGTGTTTTTTTCTGAGTGTGAACACCTCGAATCCGGCTGTATCCAGTTTGATTTAGCTCAAATGTGGCTCAGGTGTGAACGCAAATGTGGCTAGCGAATCCGGCTAGCCACATTATTAGCCATATTACGAGGCGCCACCTAGTGGTTTGGAGAACAGCAAACACGCTGGATGAAGCCGGATTGAGTGCGGACACAACTGTGTGCTAGCCTGATTTGAAAATAGGTCTGAACGCATCCAGCTTAAAGGCTGTCTGGGCTCAATCCTACTCTAGCTGGAATGACTTAATCCAGTCTCTCACCCTTTAACTCTTCTAACTCTAGTTTTGGTCTCCACCAACTGCACCATCAGAGTTTTATAGCAGAGGCTGTAGCCCCAATAATGTGCTACACTACACTACACTTCCCATAATGCAAGTTAAAAACATCTTTAGTTTAACTGAAAAACCATACTAATTTTTTTTTGTCATTAACACACTATATGTGTGTTTTCCAGAGTAGGCAAGGCATGACGGGTGAACTTGACGTATTAAATAGTTGCAACGCTCCTTTAAATAAACCCATCTGAATGTGACGCTGCACATCGAAGCTTAAATGGGTCACGCTCCTGCTCTCCTGCCCACATGTGCTATAGAAGACTAATATTATGTTTTATCGAGCCTACATCCCACGGCAAAGCTAAATTTAGTCAATTTAGGTCGTGAGCTGAAAAAGTAAGGACACATGTTAATGAGATTGCTTTGTATTTAGGCTGATGATGTTGATTGATCGTAGTGAAGGATGTAAAGTAGGTGTTTTTGGGTTAATGCGTTTGCTTTCAGAGGTTTTTCATTTTTGGCAACCATAATGTCTGCCTCTCTGCCGGTCGACCTATCACTGTGACAATATCTGAACATATATGAAATGGATTTCCATGAAATCATCCCTGTTGGGTTGAAGAATAATCCCATTTATCTGACTTTTACTCACCAAGAGGTGAAAATGCTTAAAAAAGTTTGGCATTCATTCATTCATTCATTCATTCTTGCTCTATTGTTTTAGGTGACCTTACTGTGGGAGGATCAGACCCGACGCCACCTGCTGGCCAGCGCCAGACTCTACTTCCTGCCTGAGGACACTCCAAAGGGACGGACCAGGGAGCATGGAGAGGTGGGTCAAAGGTCACAGGGCCATGAGAGGTTCCACATATCCCACTCATCTATTCATACAGTATAAATATCTCTGTAATGTGGTAGTTAATTAAATTTACTGGCTCATCTCTCTGTTATTTATTGAAGGTTTGTTTAGGTTATACTTTCTTTTAGCTCCTTTTTTGGTCTTTTTTTCAACCACTATACAAAATGCTTCCATTTTTTTTTTTTAACCAGCCTGCTAATCGCAGAGGAGTTTTTTCTCTGACAAAGACGATATAGGAACTAAAATAGATCTGTCGAACTGAGAGGAGCTGCAGATTTTGTTAGTAGTTATGTCTGCCAGGGTCATCCCTTTCCTATCTGTAGTTACTGTGGGCCCATATTTTCAACAATATGAAGTCCTTCTGTGGTAACTGCATGATCATGGCTAGAAGGAGAGGGAACCTAAATGTGTCTATAATAAATAAAGTGTGATAGAATAGAGTGTTTGTCAGTTTAATTTTACTGAGACATGTAGCAAATTGCTACAATTCAATTGCTTTGAATTATGTTTGGTATGTTTTTCAACTTGTACTTCACACACGGTGCATTTTAAGGACTATTTCAAACATAGAGGTGCTGCTCAGTGAAGCCTTTTCAACGTTATCGTCTTCACATTAGAGGTGATTCATTTTATTGATCACATACAGGAGAAGTCGAGGTGTCCTGGTAGAAATGGAGCCTCCAAATATAGATGCATATCAAAGATAAGTGCCCATAAACAGAAATATACAGCGTAGCACTGTCCCCTCTGTAATTCCAGCGGACTTGTGCTGGGAGTGATCGTCTCCCTAATATAATCCAGGGAATGCTTTAAGAACATCTATTAATAACCTCGTCATAGGAACACTGTCTCCTTTTTTTTTTTATCTTTGGTCAGGAATCCAAACAGGTTAACCTTCAGATGACGCCTCCTTGTGTTGATAAAAAGTCTTACCTGACCTTCCTGCTAAAATAAATCAACACTCACGTCTCTGTGGCCTGATGTGAACATCGGTTTAATTAATACTCTCATGTCTGCTGGCAGAACAGTTGATTATAAACATGTATTTAATCAAAACAAATTTAAGGAAGTACAGTATGAGAGTGTTTTTGATTAACACACTAGTTCACATGCAGGCAGCAGCTCAGTCTTTGGGACTGAGGGTAATGTATTACCCAAATTTAAATCCTATGACTTGTCTGAAACCAAATTTTCCACAGTTTGAACTGAGAGTTTCCGCAGCTGAAAGAGGTTTCATTCCATGCAGTTAAAACAGCTTTTCATTGGATTTATTTTATGTATTAAAAACATTAGATGCCTGTGATTTGCTCAAAACAGTGTGTGATATTTCTGTGTTTTCTCCTGCCCTGGTCGGTATTTTTTAATCCAGGCTAGAGTGCATACGAGGACATTTTGTGCCTCCTTAATATTAATGATTTTGTTTTTTTTGTTTTGTTTTTCTATCTACTGTCATTTCCTTGTGTAGTGGATCTATTTTTCTGTGGGCGGCTCTTCTTTCTTTCTCCTTTTTTAATCAGTTCAGTGTGAAGTTTCTAAGGATGGAGGAAGTGGAAACATTTTTTTCCCAGTCTCACAGAGGCATGTCAACACCAACATACTTAAAATGTGCTATATTGTTTCAGCATGACGTGGGTGTTTCTTCCTGAAATGTGTTGATTTTGTTTGTAAAGTGTTACTATTAACTACCCGTCTTTACCCTAAAACCTGCCTGTGGATTTTAAATGCATGTTTGTTTCATATTACACCATTTATCACATCCAGAAATGTTTAAAATATACTAAAAATGTAAACTTTCCAAATATAAATAATAACATTTTATTATAAATGTTTTACTTTAAAATCTTAAGAATAGATTTTTTGCACAAACAAGTTTCTATAAAAATGATAATAACTCTGCACTCCACAGCACAACAGAGAGGCCATGATTAACTGACGTGTGACCAGCAGTCACATGACATAAATTCAGCAAATAGTTGGCTGATCCACAGGCTGTGATTACACAGAGCAGAAGGAGATGTAAAGAAGTAAAATGCACTGAGTGATAAAATAAAAGCTGTATGGTTTCTGTGGAATCAATAAACCCATTCAACTTTCTCTTCATAAGCTTTATGGTTTTATAACTGCACGACACTGCACAGAAGACATTATTTATATGTAAATATATAATTCTTGTCTTCTAAAACACATTTAAAATTCCTTCTGAAACTTTTACTGCTTCACTGAAACATGAAGGCAACCAAGGAGAGCTGAACCTGTGCAAAGACAAGGAAATGTTGAGTGAGAGTCCACTGCAGAGTGAGAGAGATGAGGCGAGTTTGTTTCTGTGTGAACAGAGTTTAAACTGAACTGTTGAAGTACGTTGACACAACTAATCTAAAATGCCCGTTTGTTACCTCATACATATCCAACTCTTTTGTTAGCTCTGTTTTTCAGACAGAATTTCCAACCACTGTGTTATCAGTTTTAAAATATTGTATGCTGATCTTATCGTTACACTTTTCCTTGCTGCTAAGCAACAGGTGATTATGTCGTCTACCTTCATGCAGCGTGTGACGCGACACTTTAAAATGAAAGAGGAAGTGTAGGAGTCCATGTTGGACTGAAATATTTTGGTTCTCTCTTCTGCTGCATGCGATTTGTTTCTTTAAGTCATTACAAAGTGAATTTAACGGCTGAAAGATGATGAAGGATTTACAGTCCTGCTGTATTTGTCCATATTCAGCAAGGTCCACACTGAAGTTTTAAACTGATAAATAGATCATTTTTAATAGACAATGCTTCGAATCACTTCAATGACCACTTAGATCTATAGTGATGTATAATTTAAAATATGTTACTATCAAATTTCCTTGTTTGTGTGTTTGGTAGGATGAGGTGTTGGCCGTGTCCAGGAAAATGGTGGTGCGGGTGGAGGATCTGGTGCGATGGTCATGTGCAGAGCCGTCCGGTTGGCGCAGTAGCCAGAAGCCACTGCTGGCACTGCCACCCTGCGGACCCAATGGCCTCCACAAACTTCTACTGAGCAACGATGGCGGCAACAACATGCCAGAGAGAAGCAGCGAGCCACTCAAAGATAAAACAGAAAGTAAGAAGATCAACTTCCTGATGTGTCTCTTGTCATTCTGCTCCCATTTTAACTACTGAGAGGGATCCTGCTGCATTCTCTCTTCAGCAAACCATATATTGTGATGTTAATAATCCCCTGTGTGATGCATCTTTTGTGTTCTCTGTCAGACGGCCTGGTGGAGCGTGAGAGCATCAAAGTTCTCAGCTACCCGCAGTACTGCCGCTTTCGCTCCCTGCAGAGACGCATCCAGGGCAGAGCCCGGGGGCCGGGGCTGCAGGACCCCCACCTGCTGGCCCTCGGTGGTGTAAAGGTGCTGCCCAGCACCCGGCTCATGTACTGCAGGGACACCTTTAACCACCCAACACTGGAGAGCAGCTTCTCCTGGCAGTTCAGTGAGTGTCTCGTTTGTTTTAAGAATCCAGTATTGATTTTGATTATTGATCCCAGTCAGAATCTGTAAAAAGAGGAAGAATCACCAGACTTTTAAATCTCTTCATCCTCAGAGCAACTAAGAAGCCATGATGGACTTAGTTGACCAGCAGTTACATGACTAAATTCCATTACATATCTGGCTGTTTTCTACGGAGATATGCAAATTAGAGTTAAAACTGGTCTGAAAATACCAAAAATATTGATCTCACTGCTTCCAGCTTGTTCATATTTGTGTAATATCCGTCTGAGGGGTTCAACTTCTCTTTTTTTATTCGTGTTTTATAACTGTGTCATACTGCACAAAAGACATATTTGGGTTGCCTCTACTTTGACTCATAATTGTGCTGTTTCCATAGAGGTGCAGGCTTGTATAATGCAGTGAAAACTGAGCCCACAGCGACTAAAAATATAACAAGAGTACAAAACGCCCAGAAACTGCTTAGGGGAAATATCTGGTTGAAATGTCTGAAAGGTTTCATCCTGCATGCACCTCCTGTAGTAATGGATTTGTTTTATGGTACACATTTGATCTCAAACTGAAAGATGAAAGGCCATTCAGGTGAAATAAGACCTTTTCAGTTTAAATGCCTTTAAAACTGTAAACACTTCCTTCCTTTAAAAAAAAGCTTCCTGTCTGCCACCTGCTGGCAACTTCTGAGACTCTCAGGGATTGGTGCAGCCTTTCTCTACTTAGATTTTTGTTGTTTTTTTTTGCATTCTTGTAATTTCTATGTTTGTGTTTTTCCCCCCAGGATGTCCCTCTCTCAGTCTGCGAGGACGGCCTCGCAAGAAGAAAGGCCGAGACAGCAAAGACTCCCCAACCTCCAGCCAGTCCGAGTCCTGGATTGAGAGGATGAAGGTTTGTTTGGTCAGAAGGGTCATAATAATGACATGTGGGATTTAATTCACCATCATTTTATGGATAAATCATTTGTGTAGGCTGTATACACTGTTGTGTCCGTGTTCTGTGTTTATTTAGATGCTAATAAAACTGTTAGTCAGACTTAAATTAGGAGCATGTTCTGCCAGTGGTTTAAAAACTGTGGATAAAATTTCTCTTCGGGGGCCCAGTGGGCTTCAACTTATAGTGAGTTGACTTCAGAACAAAATCCAACCCCTGATCAGTACTGGATGGAGCTCATCTTTGCACCAGACTGGTCCTCAGATCAATTTCTTAAAAAGAGGACCAAACTACTGCCACCAATGTAACTTCCAAGCATAGACTGTATAAAGATAGATGCCATAACTTAACATAGCTCCCCAAAACTGACTCCAAAACATCTGGATTGCCCAGCTGGTGCAGTATGGGTGATAAACCTCGCCTCTTCCATGTTCGGTCAGCAGCCAAAAGGAAAGCCAAGCGGCTGGCTCAAAGAACTGGATAAGTGTTCGGGTTAAACAGTGAAGTTGCAGCTTTACCTCTTAGGTACTACACAGACTCCGGTTCCAAGATGGCATCTTTTTCCAGCATGGCAGTGCCCATAAGCTAGATATTTTGGCCTCACATGTGTACAGAGGGCAGAGGTGGAACTGTGTTGTCCATCTGTATTTACACTCCATGATTCCAAGCTGTAAAACTTGATTAGGCTGCACATGCAGCCTCTGAGCTGACCCTGGAGCTGGAGTTGTGCGCTGGTGTTGATGCTGCTCTGTGTTTTTCTCTCAGGAAAACGTGATGGGCAGCGTAGAGGTTGGCTGTGAAGGCAGCTGGCTCCCTCACCCTGAAGAACAGCTGTTCCTGGATCAGCTTTTTGCCTTCATGGAACGTAGCGGCTCACCCATCCACAAAGTCCCCAACCTAGGCTTTAAGAAGAGTGAGTCCTCCTGTCTTTACTTTACTTGAAATTTGTATATTTGTATTTTTTTTTAAATCTTGGTTCAGTCACACTAATTTGTGTTTCACGTTTAGAACCTGATTTGCATTTTTATATTTCCTGTGTGTCTGATTTGTTTCAACTGCTCTGTCCTCAGTTGACCTCTTCCTCATGTACAGTGTGGTCAAACGGCTTGGAGGATACAAAAAGGTGAGTAGATTTAGTTTATCAAGTTCATTAAAACGTTATTTAACAGAACAGCTTGACACTTTTGTGGCTGAAAGGAAGTACAAATGGTGAGAAGTTAAACTACCAGTATTTTCCCAGCAGAAAGCAAACAACACCGAACAATCTGTAAATGAAGCAGGGAAATGATGACGCACAATACTGTAGTTGTTCTGAAGCAGGATTTTAAACAAAAGACTTGTAATAGAGTATTGTACTCTAAGTCGTTTATAGTAAATAAAAACAAAATCTGCCCTACAATAAAAGAAAACAGGCAGAAACAGTTCTGAAACGGAGCTCTGCACTGCACAACAAAAGCTCCATTCAGTCGTTCATCTCACTGGCTGTGCTGAACAAAGCTCTGCTATACAACATTGTGTCATACCCCTAATCACACACTGTATAATGTATGTAACTGTTTCAGTCGCCCTACACACAACACACACAAAAACACATTACTCAGCACTAAAGCTTTCTGTAAAACATGTGGTTTAAATAACTACATCCTCATTGCAGTCACACAGTTCAGCCCATCTTGATTCATACAGTTAATGATTAATTGAAGAAGTAGAGGGATCATCCTGGCATCCTTTTGTTTTCTGCGGTAGCTAAACACTGCATGTTTGTGTGCGACAGGTGACAACAGACCGCCTCTGGAAAGTAGTTTATAACGAGCTGGGAGGATGCCCCGGCAGCACCAGTGCTGCTACCTGCACCAGGAGACACTATGAGAGGTCAGAACACAGAAACACTAAACCCTAAAAAAAATACATGGATTTTTATGAAAAAAAGGTCCAATTTGAAATATACACCTCATGTAAAAGTGCATTGGTGTGTTTCAGGCTGATGCTTCCCTACGAAGAGCACCTCAGAGCTGGAGGGACAGAATTCAAAATCCCAGAATCCCCTATGGCTCCAAAACCAAGAGGGATCAGAGGAAGGAAACCACTTCCCAGAGGCAGAAGACCAGGACCTAAACCCAAAGAGAAGAAAGTCACAACCCTTCCTCCTCCTTCACCTCCTGCTGTAAGTGACACACTGACAGCATACTAAGAGTTTGCATAAAGGGTCGTTTGTGTGCTGCATCTGTCTTTAAGTGCTTGATTGTTCTGTTGTGTATAACTCATCTACTTCTCCCCTTGTTTAAAAGTATTTTTGAATGTGATGCATTTTTAAAAAGTTGAGTCGCAGGCAAGCAGAAATACATAAGGAAAGACCAGCACTGGAAAATCAAAAGATTACACTTATAGAAGGAAAATAGATGAGAGTACTTTAGAAGCTGAACTTGCCTCTGCTGCTCTTCCTTCTAAGCAGATTGTGACTCCTAACGGCACCGTGGTGGTGAAGCGCGGCAGAGGCCGGCCACCGGGCACAAGGAACAAGGCCACGCTGATCGCTCAGGCCAAGCTGCTGGCTCAGCAGCAGGCTAAAGCCAAAGCAGCAGCAGAGTCTCTGCTTCCAGCCAAAGGCAGAGGAGCACTGATCTCCAGCAGCACACACAGGGTAAAAGGCACCACAAACTGTCCGTCACACTTTGTCTGCTGTTACCCAGGAGAAGAACATTCTGTTTGTTACAAAATATTATAAATATGTTTTTTTTTCTGTTCTCCCTGCAGCCAATCCAGCCGGCTATTCTCCCCGTCAACATGCCTCTCACGCCTGACCTGTCCCCCATGTCCACCCCCTTCCTTCCTTTCCAGCCCAAACCGAAGGAGGTGAAGCTGGACCGAGGGGAGTCTGTGGCTCCCGCTCCAGGTGTGCTCCTTTCCACTCTGCCACGCTTCGTTGGGGGCTCTCTGGGAGGTTTCAGCCCCATCAAAGGTGTGTGTCCTCTGGATGTCTTCAGAAACCACATGAGCCTGCAGAAAGGTGTGGAGAGCCCTGCCCTGACACCTCAAGACTCAACCCAGCACCATCCCACCATCTTCACACTCCAGCCCAAAAATGGAAGTCCAGATACCCCTCATCCAACAGGCGAGCAGTTCCAGCCTCAACCCCACCCACTGCACCAGCATCCGAACCACTGCTCAGGGTGTAACGTGGATGACGGAGGTCAGAGAGGAGGCAGAGGCGAAGCCAGGGGCCGGCCTCCTTTGCCCCCTCTCAGAGTCCTACCTTTGAACCTGGACTGCAGCGTCCAGGTGTGTCAGCTGATGAGGACTCGCCGTCTGGACTCATCTCAGCTGCAGACCTTCACACGCAGGTTGTCTGAAGCCCTGTCTCAGGACCTGACCACCAAGCCCCCCTGCTCTCCCATCACCCCACCCCCTGAACAGGCACTGCCACTTAACCTCAGCAAACGTTTCACCGCAAAGAGACCCAGCTCAGACGGATCAGAACCAAGCCGAGCAGTGATCAATGGGAACACAGATCAGCCCTCGTCCAAAAGATCCAGAGCTGGTTTCACAGAGCAGGCTGAGGACTACAGCCTGGGTGGCAGATCCGGCTCTGGAGGAGGTACAGGAGGAGTACAGGATGTGGAGATGAAGAACCAGGAGGAACCTGCAGACCTGAGCTCCCCCAGCAGAATCCGGGCCTTCCTGCTCGGCCTGCCACCCTTCCAGGTGAAACTGGAGGAGGATTTGAACGGGACAAGGTTTGGGAAATTTCTTCCTCCAGGTTCCGAGGATGAAAACCAGAGGACTGAGGCGGAGAAAGCAGAGAGCGCCACAGCAGTGAAGAAGGAGGAGGCAGTAGTTGAAATGGATATAATCAACAAACTACAGAAGTCTGAGCAGGAGGAGAGAGAACCCCCCCACTGCTCTGGTCCTGTGGAGCTAAAGAGAGCCGGGCCCTCAAACACTGACACACACTGTTTTTAGCATTATTGCCCCTGTTCGTAGTCACACTTTGGGATGTAATGACCGTTGGATACGTCTGGGATTAGTTGCTTTTGGAATGTTGGTGTCAGACACCGCCTGCTTTAGCAGTCGATCCCGTTAAAGCCTGAAAACACGGGAGCAGAGATGTTTCTCCGTCTCTGAGTACATCATGTCATCTCCTGTCATTTTACAGCTTTTTTGTCGTTTTGTTATTGAACTTTTCGAACGACAGACTCATGACAATCACAGATCAGTTTCCTTCTGTTGCCTCATTAAGGTAACTGACTCTTTAACAAACACTGCCATAACTCTCCATAACACTATTAACTCCACTATTCAATGTTAACCTAAAATATTGAATAAAATCCACATCACTTTAAGGTAAAAATCCACATTAGATCTATGGGTGATGCTATGCATCAAGACGTCATAACGAGCATTTAGAGTGTACTGTAGTTTGGTAGTGTCATTTTTAAAAAATTGTACTCTACATCTGTAGAGAGATAGTTATTTTCTGATAAAGTGTTTAACATTATCTGAAGCTCCCGGTGAGGAGCTCTTCAGTCTTCACGTTATAGCTCGTTAAGTGAAGCCTTTCTATAGTCCTGCTCATTAGCTGAAATTATATAAACTTTCTTACACAAATGTGCCTTAAACAGCTGGCGACATGCCTCATAGCTGGCTTTACATTCATTCATGTAAAGAGATACCTTGGTGTTGGGCCATTGTAGCTTTCCCTCTAGGTCTACTGTAAAAAAAAAAGTCAGAATTCTGTGTTTAATGTAAGCTTTGGGGGTAAAAAGTCATAATTCTGACTTTTTTTCTCAGGATTTTGAGGTCAAAATTGGAATGAATTCTCAGATTAAGAGCACGTTGGCCGCTTCATGCCCTTTCGCTTCATCATTAATAGCGTTCAGGTTAAAGCCTATATGTGAACATGTAGCCCAGACATTGAGACTACCTCAGGTTCTTCTTTAGTGCTTCAGTTCCTTTTATCTGTTTCAGGGAGTCTTAAGTCTTTCCTAGCGTGCATTGGGGCGATGTGGTGGTCTGTAAAACACTGACAGACAGCCATCTGGATGTTAAAGGATGTTAAATCAGATGTCATAAAAAGACCAAATGTGGTACCTTTCTTCGGCTTTAAACAAAAGCAACAATTTGTCCTCCTGCAGCTTAATGTTGGCTGCAAACATGATACCATGCTCAACATGGATGTGCCAAAAAAAACTGTGGCCACTTCAGGCTGGCTCCAACAGTGAGGCAACCCCCCACAGATCTCCATGTTAAAGGAGCAAACTCTCTATAGGATCCTACCCCACCCCCCAACTCACTGTGCTATGCTAGGCTAACTGCTTCATACATAGCAGATCGACATGTGAGCGTGGTATCAGTCTTCTCAGCTGTTTCTCTGCAAGTAAATAAGCACCTGATAGAATTCTGATTTGAATGAGACATCAGATACAGACTGTTAGGTGTCAAACACTCAGCTTTTACTTCTGATCCACATCTTTTCCCTCTCATTTAAGTGCCAACACAAAACACAGACCCCTCATTGTGTAGGTGTTAAAAAAAACATCAAGGTATCCCTTTAAATCACAGCCTTTCCTGGTTTATTTCTCTGCCACAGATGTTGGTTGGTTCGGATTTGCACACTTACTGTAACACTTGCTTCTTTTCCATATTTAAAATCCACCATGTTTGTTTTTCTTTTTTGTATACCTTATGCCAACTGTTTTATTATTATTATTATTATTATTGTTATTATTGTTTTACTCAGATGGACAGCTAAAAGAACTGGTGCTGTTTGTTCTGGTTGCTGTTGCCATAAAGGTGTAAATTCTTTTCATCACAAATCAGTGAGTCTAACAGAAAAATTTCTCACCGCAGATTTATTTGTTCAGAGTTTTAAAGAAAATATTTTAAACGAACTTAATTAAAAAGAAACAGTAACTTGTTAAGAAAGTATTTTTCTGACTTATTTGACTGTTGGCTTCAAAAGAGGCAGAATTGTTTGTGTAGGAATGCATGAGTAGAGACATGTAGACTCCACCAAAGTACTCCTCCGTAACGTCTCAGTTATCATGTGTGTCAGGAGTTCTCCTCCTACAGGAGAGGACAACAAGCCGTCATGTTTTTATGGATGCAGTAATCTCAGATTATCTTACTACAGGGTAACTGCTGTATATAACTAGTGTCTCACTCTGCTTCATCCCGTCAGTCTGTGTATTGTTGGTGAGTGAAGGCAGTTTGTACAATGGCAGATGGAGCATACTGTAATAGTTCTTTGTTTTGGGGAGCAACACAGAGCTGTGTCTCATCCTTCAAAGGCCACATTCGAAGGCCATCCCATTTCAATGTATCCTTTAAATCCGGCCTTCATTCATTCCACCTTGTAGCAACCCAGCCTGTTCCAAGACTGTGTGGTGGTGATGACTGCTGGAGTAAGAATACAGTGGACTGGCAAACTTTCAAATGACCGTGGAGTGCACTTTAAAATCAACAGCAGTCCACACACACACACGTGCATTGTAATGGCTGGTGACACAACTGGAAGGCCAGACACATCTGAACTGAGACACAGTTAAGGTTTCCTTTACCCTACTTCAGGCTCGCTGTCCCAAGATCTGGAATGCCAAGTGGCCGAGGAGTGCTTTTTAAAATGTAACATGGTTTCTCAGCATAGTGGCATTATAGTACAGCTGCTTAGTTAGGCTAGATCTGCCCTCCAAACTGAGACACAGCTAACATGGGTGCTCAGAATTAACATGGGTCTGCCTGAATGTAAAGTCCTTCCTGCTTAGTGGTTCAAATCTTAATCAATTGTGTTGTTTTATGCACAAACAACCCTATTCTTCAGAACATGAGCAAACGGTTCTTCTGTATTTTCCCCTAAGACTAACAAACTAGTTCCACCTCGGCCTCATCACTCACACTTGGAGGCTCCCCGGTCAAAGCTCCACTGCACTAGATCTGAACATTTGTCCTGCATGTCTTCTAAATGTTGATGACAACGTGTCTCTGAGTGTGTCGTCTGAAGCTGAGGGGGTTGTAGTTTAGGGCTGGGCAGCATGTTAAAAGCAGTCACACAGCTAAGTAGTTTATTTTTGTTTATTTAAGTTTAGTTTGTTACATTTTTCTTTAGATATTTTTTTTTCCTTTTGATAAATTTTCAAATGTTTACATCTTGTTATGCATGTTGTGCAGATTTCTTATATCCAGTGTTTTGCACACTAACACCAGACTTTGAACGGCACTGCTCATTCATGTTAAGTACTTAAAGTGCCTCAAACCGTTGGAGTGAATGAAAGTTAAATCAGCCTTCGTGTCACTGACTTGAACAACGGCTCCTGTTGTTAAACTTTCTGGTTTGTCGTTACCGAGGTGACAGCAGGACGCCGATAAGCTCCGCCTGTCGGAGCAAACTGGACCTAACAGGACTTGGCGACAGCTGTGTGTCGCTGTCGGGCCGCTCAGACATTCGTGAAGATGAACGATCAAATGAAAGGTGCCACATGTCTCGTTCTAACATCCTTGATCAGTTGCATTAGTTTGATTTGAATATTTTGACATTTTTTGCTTTAATTTAATAAAAAACTGAACTGTAATCTCGTCAAATCCTGCAACGAATGATTTGAATTATCAGTCATGGGTGGAGACAGTAAGGACGTGAATCAGTTAAACAGCAGTCCAAAGTTCAAATTATATTTTCAAAAGCTCAAAAAGCTGTTTCTTATTGTGTATAAATGAATCAAAATTCTATCTTTGATTTTGTTTGTGTGGTGAAAACTTTTCATAAAAGAATTTACAAGATTTCTACAAGATTTAAGCAATAAAATAATCTATAAAATGTCCAAATGTCCAGGCTGAATGTGCTGGTTGTTCTCTGGTGAAGTTCTGACTTGAGACTGACGGCTGTATAAAGAGTGATAAAACATATATCCTCCCTCCCGTGACAGCAGCACTTTGATGTTAAACTGCTTCATGTGGCACCTTTTCAAACTGTTGGATGTTACTCGCTGATGAATGTCTCCGTCACATCTTCCTGTGATGTTAAATCATGTTAAGAATCAAACACAGATCAGCTGTTGAGGCGTCCTTGGCCTCTTTACGGGCTGCTGAACTGAAGAGAGCGGACTCTTCCTGAGGAGTTTCAGCTCAACGGGACTTTTCTTGCCTGTTGATTGATGCTCTGTGTCGGTGCACATGTGATCACTGCAGATCTGCAGCACAAACTCCATGTTCTTTTGTTTCTGTAAGCAGTTGGCAGTGTCAGGTACCATTCCATTTTAACACTGTATATTTATAATAAAAGTAATCTGTTAATAAGTCCTGACTGAGGTGTCTTGTTTCACTCCATAAGAAGAGGCCGAGGTTCTTAAACATCTGTCAGAGGTTGGTACAGATGTGTTATCAGACTTATCGATAGCATCCTCTTCTATGCTGTGATGTGCTGGGAAAGCAGCATCCCGCCCAGGGATCGATAAAATATCCATCCATCTATCTATGAAGTCTAAGCAACCAGCTCCTCCTAGAGGATTCCTCTGGAATTACGACCTTGTCTTGGCAGAGAGGCTTCCTTGGTCTACTGATCCTCAGGCCTGTGTTTTCTGGAGTTGACCGTTTCTGACAGGTGATCCAGAAGCCTCTTTTGTGGGACCTCTTCCAACCCTGTATCAGGTGATGCTGTTCTGATATCTACTGTATTAGGATCTTGCTCAGTGATATGCTGCTCCTGGAGTGGGTCACTGCCACCTCCCTGCATTCGGTTTCCCAGACCTGGAAGCTCATAAGCGACTCTGGAGCCTTGTGGCAGTCTTTCAGAATTCCTGAGTGACTCTGAGGTTAGACAGGAAATCTTCAACAGACATGGTGGCACTTTACAGCTCAATCACCCCAAGTACCACAGAGCAATTGGGCCAAGATCCAAGAAATCAGGTGAACTGGGCACCTGGATAGAGCTTGGAAGCCATGTTTAAGCCTTTGCCATTGGGGAGGAATGGGTCCACCACCAGTTTGTCACATGGTGCCTATAGTTAATATATGTTTTTAAGATAACACTGTTCAAAACAAAATAAATAAGGAACATTTAAATACAGTGCAATAAAAGATTACTCACCATATCCTCATGTAAAGTACCTTTACTCTTCCCGCTCTGCGTGTTCACACTTGGTGGATCTCCTCTGATGCAGCTGTGCTACTACCAGCAAAAATTCCGGACTCCCGGCAGCTGGTGACTTTTTCCACGCAGGTGACTTTTTGACACACCTGTAAGGAAACATACAGCCTGAAAATGAAATCACAGACGAGTGAAATGAGCTGAATATACGATAAGTACGGGAAGTATTCCACCCTTCGTCAGTTAGCTCACTTTTAAGCTAGCTCTGATTTTGTCGTTGTTAGCATGACTAGGTTACTTTTATGCTAGCTCAGGTAGCAAAATGTTTTGATTCCTAATTTATTCTGACACGTCTTCAGTCTTTTAGGTTGCTGTATGAACAAAAGAGTTATATAATTAAACAAAAATACATATAACGCATAATATATATCTTTCTTTCTGTAATTTGTTTAAGAGCTAGTTCTGCTTAGCAAGCTAGCTGCTACGCTAATAGGCGACCGTTAGCTAGCAATTCAGCTTTATTGACCTGTATTAAGACCGTAATCTGATTATTATCTATTTAAATTGTAACTACTAATAGTTTTATTTTGTATTCTAAACTTTAACTCTCCAACACAAGTGTGTTTACTAAAGTATATTATTTTATAACATTGGTCATCCTACTCTCCACGATTTCAGAGGCAAATATTGGACTTTTACTCTAAATTCAAATGATTTATCCATTAGTTACCTTTTAAAGATTACTATTTGCACTTTGGCTACATTATAGTATTGAACAGAGTATGGTAGCTAACGTATTTCTGCATGATATGTACTTTGCTCTTTTTATTTTGACTGATACTTTTATATTTGGACAGTACATTTCTTTGTGGAGTCTGGTGTTAATTAATACTTTTTTAAAACATTTTTAATGTGTTGGACAAAATAACAAAGTTCTTCAAACTGTGTTAGGTAATAATGGTCTCACTTTATTTCTATTGAGACTATTGTCAGTGATAAAAGAGCGTGTCCTGTTTATTGGGCCTCAGGCTCATAAAGCAGATCACGACCTGGTGGAAAGTCTGAGCAGTGAAATGAAACCACGTTGTGATGACGGGGTCTGAGCTGGAGCTGCGCTGCTGCGGGGCTGCCGATGCGCGGCGCTGTTCTGCGCTGCGCAGCCCCGCAGCAGGCCCTGTCCTGTCTGCCTGCCTGCCTGCCTGTCTCTCTCTCTCTCTCTCTCTGTCTCCTGTCTGTCTCTGCTAAAACCAAACCGCACAAACAAACAGAAAAAACGCATCCTAAATCCGCCGCGTTTCCTCCTTCAGGGTGAAACTGGTGTGAAGTGTGTGTGTGTGTGTGTGTGGCTGCAGAAAAAAACACACTCGTGTTGTTTCCGTGGGCTCAGCGATGACCCCATCGCGGTGTGTGCTGCTTTCATTTCACTTCATAAATAAACCCACCCAGAGTCTTGTCTTCATGAGAGGATCTGTTTTTGTGGCCGTGTCGGTTATAAACGCCGCTTCCCACATCGCCACTCGGTGTGTGTGTGGAGTGGTGTGTGTGTGTTTGATCGGGTATTTTTACACCTGAAACACCCCCTCCTTGCCTGCCTGTTCTGTCCTCACTTCCATATCGTCTCCAAAACCCCTTTTTCTTTGGAGCTTCCCTCCACCACACCACCAAAACAACTGAAGCCTCGCATGTCTCAGCGGCCGAGGTGTCTCACCCATCCGTGGCTGACCGTGACGTGTGTGTGTGTTCCGTTCATGTGAACAAAAAAACTGGAAGAAAAACCCACACGGTCGACGGTTAAAGTCCTATTAACTGTTGTGGGTTTTGCTGTCAGACGTGCGTTTGACACACACACACACACACACACACCAGAGGATTGTGCTCCAGTCCCCCCCGTGTCGTGGCTGAAACGCTCACAGACAGTGACTTTGGAGACATAACATGTAAAGAAAATGTTGCTTCCGTGGCAGGACTCAAAGAAACAGCTCCACAGCTCAGGAGAGGAGCGCTTTCAGCCTCTGCTTCTCCGTGGCTGGCTGAACTTTATATCGAACATATATTAACACTTCGTGGCCTGTTTTTTTTTTTTTCCTCCTCTTAAGACTGGAGGACTCCATTTTGAAGGGACCGGGTGTGCAGCCACAACAGACTACACTGCAAATCGTCTCAGGAAAGGAAACCCATTTGTGTTTTTTTTTCCGGGTAGCCTGCTGCTGCTTCTGCTGCTTCTGCTGCTGCTGCTGCACCATTTCAGACGTGGTGGCAGACATTTCTTTTGATTTTTCTCGTCTCATGTCCAGGCGCAAGTGTCCTGTCCAAGTGCGTCCCCGGATGGAGGTGAAGAAGATGCCAATTGTTGGCACAAGTTTGGCATGTGACATGTCATTGGTTTAGGTTAATAATTGCTGCTTGTAATTAAGTAGAGGGGCGGGGCGATATTTTTTGTGCGTTTTCTGGCGGTTGTCAGCTCAGATTTTAACCATTTTTCTCTCCTTAAAGGGAGATTTATGGCCCCCTTCTGTGCTCCTTGCTGTGGACCGGCTTGGGGAGGGAGGTAGTGGTGACGACTGGCAGTGCGCACAGCAGAAAGAGAGAGAGAGAGAGCCTGACTTTCAAGGGGCAGGCAGGAAATAAGCAAACATCTACACAGACAGGGAATTATAAAGTTGTAGTTATCACAAAGCAGGAGGGGGGGAAGAGCCGCCGGAGGAGCACAACACGCCTGAATTTCTATTCCAGGGGCCGCTGGACCAGGCGTTAGCGCATGTAGAGAGGAGGAGGAGGGTGGTGGAGGAGGAGGGAGGTGGTGGTGGTGGTGGTGGTGGCGGTGGGGGGGGAGAGAGAGTGAGTACGTTTCACAGGATCCAGGCCTAGTAGTATTGCCGCCGGGACTCTCCTCATCCGCTTTCAAAAAATTGGAAATTGGCACATTTAAACGCCAAAATGAGCAGATTGAGGGTCATTTTTGCGGTGACCGACACCGGAATGGTAAGATTCTCGCGACAGATCCCGTGTCATGTGGCGTTTTATCCGTGATTTTGTTGTTTGATGCACATAGCCTGCATCTGTCGGAGGGAAGCCTGTGGAAGTGTGTGTCAGTATGTGTGTGTCACTGTGTGTGTATGTGAACTTGTTGTGTGTCGCCGTCTTTGCATGTTATGTGGCGTTTGTGTGCAAGCAGTGAGACACGAATGACAGACACCACACTTACACATGCAGCTGTACACACCTATACACACACACACACACACACACACAGAGTCACTCATCACACGCGCGTGCGCGTCACAGACACACACGCGTGGGTCCATTTTAATTTGTGCTTTCAGCGCCGGCGTGTTAAAAACGTGGGGTTGATTTTATTTTAACATGACGCATAATAATAATAATAATCATGTTACTGGCATGCTGTACGCATGTGTGTGAGTTTACAGGCTGACCTTATCGCTCTTGATGTCATTTTCATCATATCGCGATAACATTCCTAAAAGGATTTACAGCTCGGCTGCGGTGTTTGCGCACAGAATCTCCCAAAATGTCACATTAGGTCGACGTGCTCGTCGTCAGTGAGTTTGTTTACGGTCTCATTTTGACACCATATGATGGCAGGTTGTGTTGTCTTATCGGATCTGATGTCTGAGCTGTGCTTTTACCTAAAAATATCTCATTGCCAGCTGCCTGGGATAAGTTTGGATAAGCTGCAGCAATATTAGCATAATTCATTCAATGATAGGAAGACTGTAGAAACATGTGGTCAAGATCATCTAGTTTCTAATTGAAATGTTAGTGTGAGATCATAGAAAACACCATAAAATTCTCACCAGAGCCTTTAAAGCATTATTAAGGTGTCTTATAGTGAAATGTTCATGTGTATGAATTCTCCTTATTGATCATTTTCCTTTTGTATTTTAGGGAGGGATCATGCCAGCATGAGTGGGCCTTACCTTGGCCCTGGCAGGGAGACTCACCAGTCCAGCTGCCCTTTGACCCCTGGCTGTGACCTCTCTGCCCTTTCCTGTCCCTCCAGACGCCATGACCACAGGACTGGCCTAACCATGTCTGCCGTCACCTCCTCCCTCAAGCATGCATCTGTGTATGGGTTCACACAACGGGACCACTCCTCCTCCCCCTCCTCTTCGTCCTCCTACAGTCCCCTCAGGAGGCTGCAGCATCTCACCACCATGGTCAGCCAGCCTGACCTGGTCCTTCCATTGAGAGAGCCTGAGAGTAGCTGGGAGTGGGGGGCATCCAAGAAGGAGAGGGGGAAGGTGGAGAGGAACTCCTGGGCTGATTGCTCCAGCAGCAGAGATTATTCTGGCACTCACATTACAAGCAGAGAGGAGAGCTGTGCTAGCTCTTCTGCTAGACAGAAACAACCTGAAGTTCAAACAGGAAGTAGAGACACACCTTCAGCCAATCGCATTGAGTCTGTTGCTCCAGAGAAAAAGACAGATGGTTGTTTCTCAGGCCCACCTAGCCCGGCCTTCTCTCTCGATAGCAACAGCCCCTTCGCTAATGGCTTACTCCACTTTGAGTCCTCTTTGTTTGAGGATGATGACAACGACGATGAGCAAGGGAACACATCACCCATCGATAGCATACAGGACAAACATGAGGGAATGGGGAACGCTCTGCAGTCCGCTTCTGGAGACTTAGGCCGGAACTGTAAGGATGTTACCCCATCCTCAACCAAGGTTGTGACCCGCTCCCAGTCCTCAGGTCAGCGCAGGAGATACTGGGATGGCTCAGAGGACGAGTGGGAAAGCGACACTGACCTGCTCCTATTTGAAGATAGCCTCTCAAGGCCTTCAATGGCAAGTTTTACCCCGACACAGTAACATTTTTGAAGGTTATTTTATAGTAATAATAACATTGCACAGATACAGATGACATGGTTGTCATGTATGTCATGTATTATGAAGCTTTCTATAAAGCTTATGAGGATTTGAGTCTGTGAGGAGAATTAAAGGGAGAGTGGAGGAGAGATAAACATGAAACTTACATGCTGCATGAGGTGAAATGGAGGGCGCAAGTCAATGGATACCTGATACCTTGATTTGGTCATCAAGTTAGTCTTCAGATCCAGCTGTGGAAGAGTCTGCAACATACTCCAAAGAGGCAGTAAATTACTTTATTTGTCTTCATACTCCTTCTTTGAGTCACAAGAAAACACAGAGAAAAGGTTCCAGACATTGTCTGATAAATATCAGTTTTTTTCTTAAATAATTTGGCATACTTTTAATGACACCTACTTTCAAAAATATATTCAATATACATTGGCTAAAGACCAGAAGCCATAGACCAGAGGATTCAGTGAGTTAGTTGTGGGGCTACAGCTAACTCACTGAATCCTCTGTACTTCCTGTCTACATCTCCAAAAGCACTATGGTAACTGCTGTTTTAAATAGAAAAATGTATTATGGCCAGAGCTGAATGTTTGTTTTGTTTCTGCCAGTCATCAGGTGTGTGACCTGAAAAGCATTTTTCCACCAGCTTTTACCAAGTAGTGAGATCACTGACAGTCAGAAGCTGTGGGCGAAGCTTCTGTGACGTCACACATAGGTTTTTGAAGCATTGGTCTGAGTCTTTGGGACAGTCCAACCAGCGCCATGTTGACAGTGTGCCAAAACTCCAAATACAGATCAAAAACATGAGTGGAGCTGAGGTGGATGGGCAGTTGATACGACACCTATCTGTCACTCAAAGTGCTGGAATTTTAGGTGCTAGTATAATAAAAGTTGTGAAGGGAACTTCTTTGGTACCAAGCTGTAAACATGTTTCTGCTGTAAAGTTGGCATTAACATGGGAGCCTTTGGGGGTTGACTAGCTTTTGGAGCTAGTGCCTAGTGACTACCGCTTGAACTGCAACTTTTAGATTGCAGATTCAACACAGACATGGTACATGGCGGACAGTGGGAACGGCTATTTATAGTGTCAGACGAGGTGGCCGAGTGGTTAAGGCGATGGACTGCTAATCCATTGTGCTCTGCACGCGTGGGTTCGAATCCCATCCTCGTCGATTCCTTTATGCATGTTGTATTTATAGGTGCAGGACTTCATCATAATCTGTACTCTGTACTTCACCTTTATTAATTCATGTATGTATTTCTGGTAATGTCTGACTGTGCCATTACAGTTCAGTTGTACATTCTCGGGCAAGTTAGGAATCTACTCTGCAACACACAGAACTAAATTGTGCATCACTATCTTTACTGCAACCAGTGACTCACTGAACTTGCACAATTATAGATTATCATCTACATATACAAACTAAAGGATTAAACAATATGTCTCTCTATACAGGCCACCATGGCCACTATGAAAAGTCCCAACCAGGGTTACATCATAGCAGCAGCCAGTATCGGCCCTCTGGGCAGTCCCGCTACATGCCAGTCATAACTCAGGCCAGCTCATGTAACCACCAGTCTACTCACCCCTGCTCTCATTCACACAAAGGATACAGTAGGGGTACTAGGTTGTATTATTGTTTCTGCTGTGGTGTGTTTTTAAACAAGCTAAAATGACATACCAGAAAAAGCCAATAGAGATTATTGTTGTTTAGGAACTGAAACCTGTGACACTTCAGGTAATAAAGTTTACACACAAGTCCAGATTTTGTTTTTTAAAAAGAACCCAATCAAACAAATTAAACAAAACATATTTCACTTTGTCATTAAATAATATAATCTAATGGTACATATGTGAGAGGCAAAAAGGATGTAAACAGGGTCACAGATTATCTTTCTGTATCATCTGTGACCACTTGTGCAGCAATAACAACTACCGTACTAAGGTCATCTAAAAGGGTTTAGGGGAATTTTAGCCCATTCTTCAGTACAGAACAGTTTCATTCTGAGATGTTAGGGGTTTCCTCATGATGTGTTTGTTTCAGGGGCTTCCACAACATATACTATGTTCTTCTTTAACCATTCTTTTGTAAGATGACTTGTGTGGTTGTTGTTGTCTTGCTGCATGACCCACGATTAATATTTGCCACTTATCGATTACGGCGATTAGTGCCTCGTCATGATGACGCAATTTTGTGTGCGACGTACTCTCACCATCACCCGCAAGCAATTTTTTTTTGCCAATATCGCCCAACCCTAGTTGAAATCACTGGTATAGTCAGAATCTGTTGTTCCATTAATGCTGGCAAACCATCCTGGTTCAGATGCAGCAAAACAGGCTCAAACCATGATACTACTACCACCCACCATCATGCATACATATATACTACTGTCCACAGATATTTTTCTCAGCAGCCCTCTGGGTTCTCCACATGAGCTTTAGCAAGCTGCAGGTGGGCAGTGGTGTTCTTTCTGGAGAGCACTGGACAGCCCTGCCTTGCACACCATGGTTGTTCAGTGTTCTCCTGATGGTGGATTCATGAACATTAACATTAGGCCTTTAGCTGCTTAGCGGTCACCCTGACTCCCTTTGTAACCTTGCAGCCTGTGTTACAGGACTTGTTTTTGGAGTAATCTTTGATAATAGACCACTCCTGGGGAGAGGATAACGGAGGACTTGAGTTTCCTCCATTTGTACACAATCTGTCTATCTGTGGATTTGTGGAGTCCAAATTGTTATAGCAGTATCAACGTATGTATGATTGGCCACAAATAAACTGATAATTTGGCCACAAATAAACTGATAATCATTAAGGGTTTTGATTGGGTTTTCTTTTTTTTTTCACTGTCAGGACTTGTCTGATGTTTTTGGTTGCATTTATGCAGGGCTTCTAAAGGGTTCACGAACTTTGAAGAAGAACTGTGTGTTCTATCATGTGTACTGATAAATCAGCTTTATAAATGATTTTTTTCCCTTTATATTTCTGTTGGCAGCAGCTGAACAGCCTCAAGAAAAAGTCTTTACCACCTGTCAAGTTTGTGGAGGGTGAAGTTGTTTGGGCAAAGTTCAGCCGGAGACCTTGGTGGCCCTGTGAAGTGATTGTTGACCCCACACAGGGAATCTATCACAGAGTGAAAGGTAGGTCAGAGACAGCCTTGACGTAACAGACTCTTTACAACTCACAGATCCATTATAGACGGGATAACTTGTAATAGTGTGGTCCTTAGTTAATTGACAACCTGTCTGCCTGCTTATGTAACCACAGTGAAGGGGTACTGAATGTTTACATCAACCTGGTACCAAAGTGCAAATTCTAATGACTAAAAACAAGCTCAGGCTGGAGCCATTTTCTACCATGTTTTGCTTAGTGTTATGCACTCTGGAGTTGATGATGCCCCTGTTGAGTGAGGCTAACATTTTGTTTTTCTGTCAGAACCCAGTGACCGGCCCTGTTGGCTCTACCATGTCAGGACCTTTGGGGAACCTGTGGAGCAGATTTGGGTGGATGAAAAATCAACTCACCCTTTCCATGGAGGCTTTGAGTTTGAACAGCTCCACCTGCTGCGCCGGAGGGGGAAGCAAAGGGAGCAGAACAAATGCACTGTGATTGTTATTTTTATATAACTGACTACATAACTAATGATTTTTTTTCTGTAAAATTATGAATTTAATTCAATGTTCCCCATGTGCATGTGCATCAAAAAACTTGCTGTGTTTCTTTTATCTGTCTGCAGATTGCGAAGCGTTTTCAGGACTCATGGAAATCCAGTGTAGCAGAAGCTGAATCTGTTCTACCTGAGAGACCCAGATTGGCTTCCTGTGTTTCTTCGTCCCTAGATGATACCTTCCAAGACAGTTCCACATCAGAGAAAGATCACAAGGCCCAGCTGACATTTTCTTCCTCCCACTCCCCAATATCCACCCTTCCGGAGACATCGCACATAAGTAATGGATACATTTCTACCCCAGCAATTTCAATCCCAGTTACAACTCCAACAAAGACAAGCACTTTAAAGAAATCGTCCAGCAAGAAGAAACAGAGTAAATCATCAAGTAGTAGGCACTCTAAAAAGGCATCGAGGAATAGCCCTGACCAGTCAGATAGAGACAATGGAGAATGTCCGTATTCCGACCTAGACTCTGTCCCCAAGATTTTATGTCCTAAAGCACTTGAACGTCAAGCTAAGATGATTCAGACTCAGACATCTGTTGCAGTCGTCAAAGAAGTGAAAAAGCAGCCTGAGATTCAGAGCGGTCTTTGGTTTAGCAAATCAGGCAAAGAGAGACGACCTAAAACAACCAGTCCAATGCCAGACCGCACGCTCTTTAGTAAGATACCCTGTAAGAAGAAGAACTCCTCGATTGTTAGTAAAAAGATGCTGGTTTCTGGTGCCTCCTCCTCTTCCTCCAGTGACCAGTCAGGGGTGTCAGACAAGCACCCCAAGGCCGCAGAAACCAACCTGCCACCTGAACAGTCAGGACATTTGAAGAGCAAAAACACAGCAGCTGCTAACAGGCCTTTTGGTCCTGCTGATCAGAAGTCTGTGACGTCTGCTGAGAGTAGACAGTCAGCTGCTAGTTCAGTGGACACGGTTGCTGTTCCTGTACCATCTAGACAGTTAGGTATCGCAGATGTTAAAAAGACCTTAGAGCCAAAAGTGATAGTCAGCTTAAATGATCAGTCCAAGGATTTAGAGAGTGTCAACCATTCAGAAATGACTGCCACTAAAAAAAGTTCTGAAAAAAGTTCTCACCAAGAAAAAGAAAGCAACAAGTCTTCAACAGTGGCCAGGTTACAAGATAAAACCGACTCAGCACGGTTAGAAAAGCAAACAAATCTGGTGTCTAAGTGTAGGCTCCCCTTTGTTAAGTTAGTACGCAAGGACATAAGGGATAAGAAGTTTCTAGATGCCTATATAAGTATTCGTTCCACCGATCTACCTGAATGCACAAAGAAAGAGAAAACACCAGACATTAATGCAGCTCAAACATCCCCTAAACAATCAGACTGGACAGAAGGCTCAGCAACTTCCTCCATAAGCAGCCAGACAGTCAGCTCAGAGTCCATAAAGTTCTCAGTTAAAAAGTTAAAAGCAATCAGTGGGTCTGGTACACTTCGGCTCTCATCAGAATCATTTGATAATAACGTTGTGGCCTCCAGTGTGTCTGTTGATGAGTCAGGTAGCCCAGAGGAAGAGAGAATCCCAGTTTCCAGCAAAGTGACTCACTCATCCTCTGACCAGACCTGTGACCAAAGAATCACAGCTCACAGTGCAGCTGCTCCGTCTCCTCCCAAGCATGGGAAATCAGTAACTAAGAATGATCTTGTAGCTGAAGGCCCACCATCAGAGAAATCTAAGAAAGCAGTCCACAAATCAAAACCTGATCTAGATGAAGTGAATGAAGTCCTGTGTGAGCAGCCTGCTCACCTCCCAGCTAGTAATCGGCTGATGACTCGAGCACTGAAGGCCATGCATGAGGTGCAGCAGAAAAAGAAGCGTGAAAAAGCCAAAAGGAAATCTGTACAGAAACAACTCCTGAATTCAATCAGAAAAGCTGAGGCGGCCAAACTGGATGTTTGCACTAAAACGAAATCTCGTTATCGGGACAATAATGAGCCTGATCAGGACACTGTATCTAGCACCCCTCCTTTAAGTTTGTCTGATTCAAATACCTTTGAAAGTGATGTCAAGAGTGAAGATGAAGACTTGTCAATATCATCAACTCCACCAATGGACTTCATACCCCTTACTGCGGTAAAGGCAAAGAAGGAAGATCACTCCTCCGACATGTGTTCCTCATCTTCACCTTCCTCTCCATTTTCTTTCATAAACACCTTTAAGAACTTGGAGGAGGTCTCCTTTCAGTCCCTCACGAATGAAAACGGTGGTAAACCGGTCTCATTCAAGCCAGATGCAAACTACAAGTTCAGCACGTTCCTCATGATGCTGAAAGACCTGCACGACACTAGAGAGCGGGATGGGGCACCATTAGAGCTAGAGATTGGACCGCCAAGCGCACATGTTAAGGCAGAGCCCTTAGTGATGCCCAGTGAGTCTGCACCCGCATCACTAGATCAACAAACTGAATACGTTCTTAGGAGTCCAGAGAAAACTACAGTCGCACACAGTGATAACGGCACAAGTCAGACATCCAAGAGGCCCTATCATAGGCGGGGCAGCTCTGCCGGTCTGAAAAAGAAAGCCAACCGCAAAGTGCCTTGTCGTCCTGCCAGGTCCGGACCTGGTTACCCTGGCCTGGATTCCTCCTCCTCTATCGGAATGACATCCATGCCAACAATGGACTCTTCATTAAGAGTTCTAGGCAGCTGGGAGAGGAGGCAGGCTGAAGGTGGTGAGGCAGTGTTTGCAGCAAACAAAGAGGAGGAGGAGGAGCAAAGGTGGAGCAGAGTCACAGAGAATCTACAGATCATGGTGCCTTTGGAGCAAAGGGAGTGTGACACTACGCTGTGTTTAGAACAGCCAAATGGCCTTGTTGCAGACTGCACTAAGAGTAGCACAAGCTTGACGCACAACGCTGAAGGAGGCGATATGGCTCCAGCAGGTAAGGACAGACGGAAAGGTGTTGAAATAGTTTATAGACATTTAGGTAGATGTTTTTCGTTACTACAAGCATGCTGTAAATTTGTGGACTCAAGAGCCTGATCAACGTATTGACCTGGCAAAGTTGGCCTATTTGGAATATGCTACTCCCATCAAATTTTTCAAGTAGGTAGCTCAGTAAGTGGCAGTTTGATCTTCGTTTCTTCCATCTTTCTCAGCTCATAAACGAATACGAAAACCAAGCAAGAGGCTGATTGAATGGACTGAAGAGTACGACCAGATTTTCTCCACCAGGAAGAAAACCAAAAAGCCTCTCCAGTCAAATGGAAAGGTAAAAATCATACAAAGTAAGCTCTGTTGTAATTTCATAATTACGTACTGCGACATCATAGCATGTCAGTAAGCAGCCGGTACAACAACTACAGGCGATACTCATGCAGTTTGTATTTACAGGCCACTCAACCCATTACCTCCATGTCTGAAACCTCGGAGTCGGAAAAGAGCAGCCTGCCCGCACACCACCACACATCCTTGAATTTGCTTCCGGAAGTACAAACACCGCCTCCTGAAGAAGTCACAGCAACGGTGCCCTCTGAGCTACAAATTCCCAGCACTGAAAACACGCCTCCCCCAGATGCACCGGTGCTCTCCATCGATACATTAACCCCACCACCAGAGGCTGAACCTTCGCTGCCAGAAGGCCTCGTCAGCAGCAGTGGTAGGGCAGCATTTAAATCTTGCCTGCACTCAGAAACACACAGTTTTTGCCAACTGTCTATGATGTTTGATTATTAGGAAACACTCCTGTGCTGGAGAAGAAGAGGAAGAGGAAACCCACACAGAAGATCTTGGAGTACTGTCTGGAGGCCGAGGCATCAACTGGCCTAAAGAAGAAGGTACATCCACATCTGTCGTGTGTACGTTAATGTAAATGTAACATTAATACTTTCTGATGTTTCTCTTTGTCACAGATCAAAACACTAAAGACTTCCAGTCCTGCTCCGCAGTCTGGTCAGTGAGTCATTTAAGTACACTTATTTGAACAGATCACTGTGTATGTGAAAATATAATTTACATTGTTTTTCAAATGTGTTTTATGCAGATGCTACGCCACCATCTTTGAAATCAAAGAGCAAACTTACACTTAAACTGTCCACCTCTGCACTGACACCAGCGTCAGAGGTTCCCACCTGTGAACCCATACACACCAATCAGACCAGTGACAGCCCTCCAGCACCATCCACCCCACCCAAACCAGGACACGTGGAGACAGCACTGACAGACACTGATGACGACATTAAAGATCAGGAGGTTAAAAAGGACGCAGAGTCAGAGGTCAGCCATTTTTTTTGTTACAGTCAACTGTTTCTCTGTTGTTCATAACTTGGTGACAGCGATTGTTTCCTTTCAGGGTGAACCAACCAGCCTTGATCACAGCTTCTCCTCCATGAAGGATGAGTTGTCGCTGTGTGATGACTCGCTGTTGCCCACAAGGAAGATCATCGGGGACCGAGGAGGGCCGGCCTCCATGAAGGAGAACATATGTCAGGTCAGTTTTTTTTTTTTAGTTTTGATAGAGTTTATATCCTGAGAGATTTCTCTGGCATTTTGTAACTGGATGAGACTTGGGTCCACCAGGGGGAACATCCAGAGTCTCTGGCTACAAAGAGAACTAAAGGGTTTTCGGGCACAGCTGACAAACGTCTTCTGCTCCCCTGACACCCAACATGTTGACAAGTTGTTGACATTCTCACTTAAACCATGCACTTGCTTTTCGTAACCTATACCGTGATTTTGTGTTTCAGTATGTTTCATTTAGATGCGTCTGTCCTTCAGTGGGCATTTAATGTAAGAAAGTATTTTTGGTCTCAGGTGTGTGAGAAGACGGGGGAGCTCCTGCTCTGTGAAGGTCAGTGTTGTGGAGCATTCCATCTGCCCTGTATCTCTCTGGCTGAGGCGCCGAAGGGGAAGTTTGTCTGTCCTGAGTGCAAATCAGGTGCGTCTGTGGTAAAGCTTGACCCCTACAAATCATAAAAAAGATGGATTCTACAGACATTTTTGTAGATCCTGCAGCTGCAGGAGTGAATTTGACTTTATACCTCTGTCCAGGTATCCATACTTGCTTTGTGTGCAAAAAGCGTAGTGAGGATGTGCGGCGCTGCATGATTCCTGTGTGTGGGAAGTTCTATCATGGCGAGTGTATCGCCAGCTATGCCCCAACTGCACCTGTCAACCGAGGCTTCCGCTGTTCCATCCATGTCTGCCTCACCTGCTTCATCGCTAACCCCAACAGCTCGTCCATCTCTAAAGGTAAAAACACTCACAAACACTGTGGTTATCTGCATGGTGCTTATGACTGTCTGACATTCTCTTGTATCTGTGTGTGTGTGTGTGTGTCCGTAGGCCGCCTAGTACGGTGTGTGCGTTGCCCAGTAGCCTATCACGCTACAGACTTCTGCATGGCTGCAGGCAGCGTTGTGCTCTCCAACAACAGCATCGTCTGTCCTAATCATTTCACTCCTCGTCGTGGGGTCAAGAACCACGAACACGTCAACGTCAGCTGGTGCTTTGTCTGCACTGAAGGTACCAAAAGTGATTCTATCATTTTTATTTTACTAAAGGTAGTGGAAACAATCAAGTTTCTTTCTAATTCTTAAAAGATAAAAACAGTGAAAGATTTTATTATAAGATATTATGTGTGTTTGGTTTGGTCCCTACCACCTCCACCACCAAAACAATAAGCTAAAGATGCTAACCACAGCTAGCCAACAAAAACATAGGCACTCTTTAACAGGTAACATCTTAATTCCTCCTCCTGGCCTCCAGGGGGCAGCCTGCTGTGCTGTGAGTCCTGTCCTGCCGCCTTTCACCGGGAGTGTCTGAACATCGAGATGCCTAAAGGCAGCTGGTACTGCAACGACTGCAAGGCCGGGAAGAAACCTCGCTACAAGGACATTGTGTGGGTAAAGGTCGGACGCTACAGGTCAGTGATGAGCCAGTGACTATGTGTTTTCCTTTACTTTGCATTGTGTGTTCTTCATGTGTGTTGTATTTCTTCTCTTTAAAGGTGGTGGCCAGCAGAAGTTAGCCATCCAAAAACAATCCCGGAGAACATCCAGCGAATGAGGCACGATGTCGGCGAGTTCCCTGTTCACTTTTTTGGCTCCAATGATTACTTGTGGACTTACCAAGCCAGAGTCTTCCCTTATATGGACGTGGATGCTAACAGCAAAGAGAAGATGGGGAAAGGTGTTGATGCTACGTATAAAAAAGGTGAAATTTATTTTTGTGATTCAGAATGTGAAGTTTTAATCTGTGACGATGCTGAGCGTCTGTTAATGTCTCTCGTCAGCTTTGGATGAGGCGGCGCTGCGATTTCGTGAGCTGCAGGCAGAGAAGGAGCTGCGGCAGCTTCAAGAGGACCGAAAGAATGACAGGAAACCACCTCCATACAAACACATTAAGGTCAGAATGGTGTTGTGTCTTTGTTTAGTGCTAAAATGCTTCATACTGCAGGATTCTTCAAAAGTGAAGTGCGGTCTGTAATTATAGCTTTAGCTACAAAGCTCAAAGCTTGATTTTTTTTTTCCAAGGTTCACTGAAATCCTTCCAGCTGGCTGCAGTGGAAGTGGAACACCTTGACGTAACAGCTGCTGTCCAGCATTTGAAAGCTGTGGTCCTCTTTATTTATTCAGTGTATTATACTGATTTTTTTCAAGACAAAGGGGGGGGAATGTGGAGTAAGTGTAACTCATACTTAAATGTGCTGAGATTTATATGTACATTTCCAGGTGAATCGACCAATAGGAAAGGTTCAGATCTTCACAGCTGACCTATCAGAGATTCCACGCTGCAACTGCAAGGCGTCAGACGAGAGCCCATGTGGGATGGACTCTGAATGCATCAACCGCATGCTGCTGTATGAATGTCACCCACAGGTATCCAAACACTTCAATTGGTCTGTGAAGAACACCTCATTTTGTCTTCAGCATGACCAAAGCTTGATCTCTGCTGTACCTAATTAATACACATGCCTCACCTGCACACTGGCTTTAATCATATTGTAATACTATGATCAACCATTTTGTGATATACAGTGTGCAACATGGTGTAAATGTCCAATGGTTTGTGTAAGAGCTTCCACAGAGAGCTCTGTGTGTTGTTATAGAAACAGGTGGCGGGTTTTGTGGTCAATAATCGACAGTATGAACTTGCAGGTTTGTCCAGCAGGCGAGCGATGCCTCAACCAGGCGTTTACCAAGCGACAGTACAGCCAAGTGGAGATCTTCAGGACGCTGTCTCGAGGGTGGGGGCTCCGCTGTGTCCATGACATTAAGAAGGTCAGCTGCAGAGATGATGTGTGCACTTCGCTGCAGAAATCCAATCAGAAGTGTGTCTGTCTAAATGTTCAATGTGTTTTTCTGTCAGGGTCATTTTATTAGTGAGTATGTCGGGGAGGTGATTGACGAGGAGGACTGCAGGTCAAGGATCAGACATGCCCAGGAGAACGACATCTGTAATTTCTACATGTTAACTCTAGACAAGGTACAGCTCAGTGTGTTTCTGCTTGTTTGCTTGGTTGATTCTGTAGCCTTTCACTATAGAGACAGACAGAAGGATTTATTATGTTTACAAACACAACAAATGAATACAAATGTAGGTTTTTTCCTGTTGTAAGCAGAGTGTTTTTTAGACTTCAGAGATGCTTGACAGGACCACCCAGAAAACAATTAGACCCAATCCAGACTATAGTCCACCTGAACGGCAAGTTTTAAATGTTAAAGGTAGGAGCTTTTGAAAACCCAGTGAGAGTCAGCCAGATTTTGAAAGTAAACACACGCCCCTTTCTCTCGGAGCTCACCCCGAAGCCACGCCTCCCAATCACATGGACGCACATTACCTGAAGACGAGCTGCGGTCTGTGACTTCGGCCATCATGCACGTACCTCTCTGGTGCGTGCAGAGCAGGAAGAGAGTGACAACCAGCCAATACTCCGTGCAGGGTCCACCCGGAGGATTGGCTGATGTTTTTAGCGTTTTATAGCTTCCACAGATGATTCATATTCTTCGTTTTAAAGTGAAACTGCCGAACTAATCGGTTGCTATCGGATTGTAAAGAGAAGTTACACTAATTTAACAAAAAGTGCATCAGAATGAAATCTCTTACCCTACCTTAACATTATGTACGGTAGTACTGTATTCTCTATACACACAAAAATATGTTTGTTTGTTAGGACCGCATCATTGATGCTGGGCCAAAGGGGAACGAGGCTCGCTTCATGAATCACTGCTGTCAGCCAAACTGTGAGACTCAGAAGTGGACTGTGTGTGGGGACACGAGGGTGGGACTGTTCGCTCTTGTTGACATCTCTGCAGGTAGGCTGCTTCTTTTAGATTCGAAAATATAAACAGCCCTAATTAACACCTGCAGCAGCCCGACTCACTTCTGTCTTTATCCATTCAGGCACAGAGCTCACCTTCAACTACAACCTCGAGTGTTTGGGAAATGGTAAGACAGTGTGTAAATGCGGAGCACCAAACTGCAGCGGCTTCTTGGGTGTCAGGCCAAAGGTGAGGAGAGTGACACAAAATGTAGTGATTCCACTCAGCTTGATATGTCGTTAAACGCTCGTATCATCATCGTCTGTCCAGAACAATCCTCCATCTGAGGACAAAGGTCGCAAGCTGAAGAGGAAAGGCCACGGCAGGAAGAAGAGCAAGGCGGTGTTGACCAAAGAAAGAGAGGACGAGTGCTTCAGCTGCGGAGACGGAGGCCAGATGGTTTCCTGTAAGAAACCCGGCTGTCCCAAAGTTTACCATGCCGACTGCCTAAACCTCACCAAGAGGCCTGCGGGTCAGTGAATGTTTGCTACACAACCTCAAGTACTAAATTGTACTGTAATAGTAGTAGAGTTTATTATAAGTATCAATAAATAAATGTTTGCGTCCTTGTTGTAGGTCGCTGGGAATGTCCATGGCATCAGTGTGACATATGTGGAAAGGAGGCAGCGTCCTTCTGCGAGATGTGTCCAAGTTCCTACTGCTGCCAGCACCGGGATGGCCTGCTCTTCATCTCCAAACTGGACGGAAAGCTGTGCTGCAGTGAACACGACCCCTGTGGACCTGAGCCGCTGGAACCAGGGGAGATTCGAGAGTACACGCCTCAACCCAGAGCCCTCACCTCGGGGCTGGGCATGGCCGTCATCCCGCCTGCTACCTCCAGTAACACCACCACTAGTGTGAACGTGACCACTAAGAAAGCCCAGAAAACCGGCAGTGGCAACAGTGGTGGTGGCGGCAGCGGCAGCGGCGTGTGTGCTTCCGAGTCATTTCCTGCTTTTTCCATCCCAGTGCCCATCACTATTCCTGTGGCTGCTCCGGCCGCCTCGCCTCCCCAGAGCAGCTCCGATCCTCCCAGCAGCCCGCACGTGTTCGATCTCCCGCACTACTCGCCTATCTCCTCTTATGAAGAGGAGAGGGACGTTTTAGAGGACGATGAGGAGGAGCTGCTGGCAGAAGAGGAGGAGGAGGAAGAGGATGAGTTAGTGGATGATGGTGATGGAGGGAGGCAGAAATCAGACACTAATGATGATGATGATGATGATGATGGAGACATGGAGGGGCTGGAATACCTGGAGCTCAAAGATGAAGAGGAGGAGGAGGAGGAGGATGATGAGGACGAAGAGGAGGAGGAGGAGGAGGAGGAGGAGGAAGAGGAGTAATGCATTTACAGTCACTATATTGTGGGGAAACGTGTGGTGTGTATTCAGTCATCAGGTGGATGTATGGAGGGATGATTAGGTCAAAACTAAACCCAGAAAACATAAATAAACTGTGACATTTATAAATAAAAACTAAACAACAACAGTACTGTATAGATTTATATAAATAGATTTAATCATGTTCAACAGTTTCACAGTTTATTTATGCTTATAGTTCACTTCCTGACCTCGTTACACACCGGTGTATGCACCTTCAGGTTGAAGAAAACTATCTGACAGTCTCTGGTTTTCTGCCCTGCTGGTTCTATTCGGTGGGTAGTTTATGTGTCATACGAACACTTTGCTTAGTTGGAGATGGTTGTGTTACACTTGAAAACACTACAGTGTGCACTGCTTTTCAAACGTTTGGGGTCACTTGGAAATGTCTTTTTTTTTCAATGAAGATAACATTAAAGTAATCAGACATACAGTCTGGACACTGTTAATGTGGTAAATGACTATTCTAGTTAGAAAAGGCTGATTTTTAATGGAATATATACAAAGGTATACAGAGGCCCTTTCCCAGCAGCCATCACTCCTGTGTTCTAATGGAACATTGTGTTAGCTAATCATGTTAAAAAGGCTAATTGATGATTAGAAAACTCCTGTGAAATGATGTCAGCACAGCTGAACTGTTCTGTTGATCAGAGACGCTGTAGAACTGGCCTGGTGACCCCAGACTGTTGAACGGTAGTGTAGCTTCCAGTTAGGGTGAGTTTAGGCCATGTGGACCAACAGCTGCACCCAGCCTGGGACGGCTGCTGGCTCTGACTTTGTTTACATCTGTGCAGTGTGAAGGTGATTGTGATGAAAAAAAAAGAAGTACCACAGACAAGTTTTCTGTGTGTATTTTATGTTTGTGTTTTCAAACCTCAACAGATGAGACACAACAAGCCTCTACTGAACTCAGACTCATCTGTGTGGTCAATGCCCTCCTTTAGTTTGGATTATACTGAGTCCTTCTAAAGCCAGTTGTTGTTTTTCATGTGGTTAGTCGGTGCTTCAAGACGCTCAGGGCTGCCCGGTGTAGCCATGTCTAACCACGCCAACGTTTGTCTTCGTCTTGACTGTTGCCACAGGCAGTTTAAACAAAATGCCAAAACAGACACAGAACTGCTGAGGACTCAGTGTTTAATACAAAATATTTAGGGCATCGTGGGACAATGTCATCTATCTATCTATTCAGCTGCTCCATAAATCAGACCGGTACGCTGGACTGCAGTTCTCATAGACTGACGCTCCTCTCCGCCATTTTCACTCCACTTTTTCCCTCTTCTGGGACGTCTGGACGCAGAGGGAGCACTCGGTCAGCTCTGGTGTGTACGCTGTGCTCTGTAGTTGTTATTTATATGCTGTTCTATAACGCACAAACAAAGAGAGCTGGAGTGTTAGTGCTCCCTCTCCTCCTCCTCTTCTTCCTCCTCCTCCTCCTCCTCCTTGGACAGACTTCCGCCATGATGCTTGCACTTCAGTATGTGTTCTTGCCACACATTTCGCACTGTCTTCAAGCTTAATATTGTCTGTGTGTTATCTGCCAATGCCTTAGAGTGTATTTCCTTGGAGATATTTTTAAGGAATGGTTTGGCGCCTGTGAGAGCCAAGTTTCCCTACGAATGCCTTTTTACAGTTGCCCAACAAGTGATGTTTCATTCCAGTGTAATTATGACCTGTTAGATTTCAACCATTGACCTGTCAAAACAACTGCTATATAAATATATAAGAAGACGCTATGAAATAAGCACCTTGTACTGGCATATTGTTTAATTTATTCTACATACGGTTACATACAAATCACATCTGTGACTCCATAGAATGAGGTCAGATCAGCTGATATCAAGACATTTCTGAGAGGGGATAGATGCTAACTTTCCTTAAAATGAGGCCCGTCGGTTTCTAAAATCATAAATGTTCCACACGAGGACAACGATTCTTTCAACAAGCTTTTTATTTGACACAACATATATTTGGACACCGGTCTCTCTTCAACAGCCTTCAATAAAAATATTGTGCATCAAAATATCAACACGTCAAAGCAGCGACATGGAGAATGTGTTCCTGCATGTTCAACTTAAAAAGGCAATAAATTAGTGAGTCCCGTCTTAAATATAGCTATAGATATTGTTCTGAAAATATTTAGAGATGACAGTCTGTACCACGATACAACACCTTCCTGCAGGGTTTTTTTTTTTTTCCTGGGTCGACCTTTTGGTGCCGACACGAGAGAAAACATCTGGGTGTTCAAATTAAATGTAGAAAATTAGTTTTAGACAGCTTAGGCCATGCAATTTAATTTACCGTAATCTGGACATTTTTCAGCCAAAAAAATGATGATATACTGAATTATAGCTTATGGTGCAGTAGTGTCAGATATATGTGTGGTATGTGCTGCCACCATGGATGTATTAGAAGAACTGGACTTCTGGTTTGACTCTTGGTTATGTGGCCCATCGTACATGTTGCATTAGTGTTGTCCTGCTGTGCTGCCTGTCTGTGCTATTGGGGTGCTTTACAAATATAAGATGATCAATTGCAGGTGGAGATTTTTTTGTTGCAATACCAGGAGTTGTCACTGAGGGCATGTTAGTAAATACATCCATGGCTGTCACATGGCAACAAGTTGTAGTAAACGCTGAACATCTGAAGCTCTAGAAACATGTTTGTTTGGTATAAAGGCCTCTGTAATCATTCCATTCATGCGTTACACCAGCTTCACAAACGAGTGAGGACGTTGGAGTCTTTTAACACATTATGTCCCAGCTGGCTTCCTTCTTTCCTTTCTTTCTGGTTTCCACAACAAGGACAAAAACAGTTGGAGGTAAACAAATTTAACAGCTGTAAACAAACCCGTCACCCCTGCTGAAACACCACACACTCGCCACAACAAGTAAACAGCGTCCTTCAAGCTTTGCTCTGCCCGTCCGGGTTCATACGATCCCTCATTTCTGTCAGCCCTGCTTAAACCCGCTTCATCACAGCTTCTGATCGGTGAGCTGCAGAAAAATGTCCAGTTTGTAATGGGAATAAAACACGGGAGAAGTTTTGAAACCCCTCTCCGCCCAGATCTTCTTCTACAAAGTCTTGCAGCTGTCAGTTCTTTATGGCACAAAAGAAATAAAACATATCTAACAAGGTATAAACAGTACTGTTTTGACTTCTTCTTCTGTGATTAGGACGCCACGTCCAGGGATAATCCAGCATATCCAGATATGGCTCAAGCCAAGTGAAGGTGACCACTTTAGTTTTTTTTCCCTTTCCTGTTGCTCAGCATCAGTTGTTATGGCAACAGGAATAGAAGTACGAGTCCTTCTTCTGGTCCAGGTCCACGCCCGTTTCCTCTGCTGAAACGAAAAGACGGGAAGGCTTCAAGTAGAATCTACTGTGATGACATCCATTCCATCCCTGTCCTGTGATTCTGCCGAGCTCCACTGAAGCTTCACCAGCTTTTCTTTAAGATCCTGGTTCTTAAAACTTTTATTTGCCTTTTATTTGCCATAAATTTCACTCAAATATGGACACAAACCTTTGTAACAAAGGCAACGTGCACATGAGTTTTCTTGACAACACTTCACTTCCCTCTCCCACACCACAACTGAAAGCCCCAGAACGAACGGCTTCAAACGTGTCAATCATCCACTGCTGCTTGATCTTTCCCCTTTCAACATGTTAGGACAAAAACATGTGACCGAAATGGTCTTTAAACTGCATCACTACAGATTGTTTTTCCTTCTTTTCGAGTGCTTCATGTCGACTATCAAGCATCAAGACGGAATGAATGAAGCGCTCACCTGTCATATACTGGAAGGCGGTGTCGTTATAATCCTCAGCAACTTTCTGGAACAGCTCGTCTGGAGAGCAGAAGAAGAATGAGGCCTGTCAGCTTCAATCAGTTCACAGAGGCCTGGTTAAAACAGGTCCACTCACATCATATCTGGATCACAAACATGCAATAACAGGCTGAAACTACAAAGCTGCTGCCCAACAAGACTCCTCATGAATGAGCAGATAATTCATCTTGAGAGGTGAGAAACCTACTTCCTATAATGAGGTTTGTGTATGTGTTTAAAATACACATGCTTGGGTATTTTAAACCACATTTTTTCATTATTACCACTCACTTCCTCATTTAAAAGCAGCAGTGATCAGAACTCGCTGCCTGTTATGATGCAAATGACTGGAGGTGAAACTCACCCACGTTATTTCCTGTTTTACTGGAGGTCTCAAAATGCTGCGCCCCGATCTCTGTGGACACAAATCAGTCACGCTGAAGTTGTGCAAGATGACAGAAGTTCTGTTGTGTTGCAATTCAAGATGATCACACACACGCAGAGAGAAAGAAGCTGCAGTATTAAAGTCAAAGGTTTCCTAATAACACTCTGAGGACATGTCCAGGACGTTTAGTTTTCCCCAAATTTCAAATCTGACCACGCAAATGGAAAAAAAAAGACCCGGCCAGTGTGATTAAAACGTTGAGATCTGACACGTCACAGATCTTCAGTCGAAACAAGCTGCCAGACTTTGTTTTTGTACCTTCAGCAAAGTCCTGAGCGTCGTGGTAGTCGATTTGACGCAGACTCCGATCTCCTTGAATCAGGTCGTTCTTTGTGCCACACAGGTAGATCTTACAGTGCTGCAGGACACAAGACACACCAGATAGAAACCACAATGAGTGAGACAACATTAACCGTGTCTGTGTGTCCAGCCCTTTTCCTGTATTTAAGTGAAACTGTCCTGTACCTCCTCACAGTTTTGCAGTTCTTTCACCCAGAAGCGAGCTCTCTGGAAGCTGCTGCTGTCAGTCAAATCTGCAACAACAAACCAGGTGAAATACAAGCAACAGACAGGTGGAAGTTGCAGAAGATGTTAGAGCATGGCAGGAGTGTGACTAATTCATAGGGAAATGCCAACAGCTATTTTTTTTTAAGAGAAGTAGTTCCCAAATGTGGAACAAAGAAACAGGAAAACCATCCAGCCTCATGGAGCCTCTCTGCGTCTCTTCTGTCATCGTCTCAGAATCACAGTGACACTGAGGGTTTGTCTAATCTGCATCTAGCAGCAACACTGGGACACTTCACTGGTTGTTTCTCCAGACATGAGCTCATAGTGTGGACAGACCAGTACGTGCGATACACAACTGGTTCCCCTTTTACACAGCCTGTTCCACTGTGGCACTCTTTTTTTCCCCAGCGCTGGCAGGTAGTGACAGAAACCTGCTACACTGTAAATTAAACTGCCCACACATTGTGTAGTGTAGCTTTACCGTAGCAGACGATGGCGGCTCGGGCTCCTCTGTAGTAGATTCTGCTCATAGCTTCATATCGCTCTGATCCAGCTGTGTCCTGAGAGACAGAAGAAGACAACATCAGACATCGGTCTAAAATGTCTCCAAACAGCTTAAATGTGGTCATGTGTGTCATGTTAAAAGTCAGATCTGATGTTACAAAGCTTCACAGTCAACATTCCTACAACCCCCAGGCAGGCTGTAAATGCTGTGTAATCCCCACCGTGAAAAGGTTTTTTCCCCCCCTCAGTGTGGGCTCACAGGATGTGCTTCCACTTTACAACGCATTTCTCACAGTTCAGATAAAGCACAGTACATTACATTCATTTATGGTAAAGGAAACATCATGATTTATTCATATCCCTCACTGACACAGCTGTCGTTCTGATACAGATTCCACATTTCTACAGTCTTTGTTTTTCCAACTGTGTCAAATCTGTCAGCAAGATTATTACAGAAAAATCACAACATCTGTTATTCAGGCAGCCTCCAACTCACCCATATTCCCAGGGTGATCACCTTTTCTCCAACCTGGATGGGTTTAGCAACAAAAGCAGCACCAATAGTCTGTCAGGAGGAGGAGGAGAAGACAAAATGCAGTGAAGCAGGGAAGCGATCGTCAAAGAAACTTCCAAGTGGATCAGCTGATGCTCACGTTCTGGTACGGCCCGACCAAGAAGCGATGATGAACGTATCTCTCCACCAGGCTCGTCTTCCCCACACTCTCCTTTCCCAGCATTACCACTTTGGCATCCACACGCATCGCACTCATAGTAATGACGTCTGAAACAAAACGAGACTGCAGCACAGCAAAGAAGAGGGAGACGAGAGAGAGGAGTTCATTTACAAGACAGCAAAACTTCCTGATCACCCACAGTTTATCATTATATGAACATTAAAATATATATATATATCACCACATTTTCAAATGTGAAAGTGAAACAAAGCCACTTATTCTTCATCCGAACTGTAAGCTTGCAAATACAAAAACAATGTCTTACATTTCTAGCTCACTTTAACCTGACACTTCAAAAACACAGAAATATGAACCTAATAAATAGATAATGATGATAAAAGGTGCTGGATCTGTGCTTGATTTTGACACATATAAATCAACCACTGATTAATTCTAATAGGATTATTAGTCATGTATTTAACCACAGATCAATAAGTTCTAGCTTCCATAAATTATCTAAAGTGCCATAAACTTTTATTTTATTCTTATTAATTCTTCAGAAACTTTGACCAGATGTGGCAGCTAGCTTACATTTCAGCTTAACTGAAAGATTAGATTATTAACATCTGGTCCTAAATAACATTAAACCTTCTTCTTAGCTCACAGCAACAAACATGACACAGCCGAACATCAGCCCCTCACCAACTAATCAGGGTTTGGGATCTCGGTTAGCTTAGCTAACTTCAGCGCCGTACAGAAACACTGAAAACTCACCTGGTAGCTAGCTTGACTCGACAAATCTCTGGGTTTTCTCCGAGCAGGGGTCCAAAGCAGGCGCTAACACCCAGCTATCACATCGGCTGTAAGGCGGACACTGTCACAGTCGACCCGCTTGTCATGTCTGCCCAGCCGAGCGGCGGAGGAGCCCGGGGTGGTGTTTGGAGACTCCCGAGTGGCAGCAGCAGCAGCTAGCTCGGTGAACGTTGCTGCCACTGTTGCGCAATGACTGAAAAGAAAAGTGATCAGTTAGTTAACGATACAGAACCGGGCGGAGACCGAGCGGCATTATTTCTGGGTTTACAGGAGCTGAATCTTCTGATTCTGCAGGTCCGGTTTAGCGCCCTGTGCTGAGCTGGCGAGTCGCGGAGCTGCGCAGCGTTTCTGTGTGTGGAGGGGAAAAGCTCCAGCTGAGCTTTGTTTGTTTGGGTGGGAACGAAAGAGCCGCAGGAGGCGGTTTCAGGAGACGGAAGTGACCGAGTTCCACGAGACAACCACCGGAAGTGGTGTTTTTTTATAATCACGTCATAGAATAAAGTTCGAAACAAGGACTTTTTTAATATATACGGTATTCAATTGTATTATATTGTTGTTGTTATCGATCAGTTTCAATCACAGTGTGTATTTAATAATAATATTTATAATGATGATGAAACATCTTTTATTTTATTTGTTGTTGTTGCTTTTTCATCATTTTGTCTCTGTACTCTAGTTTAACTTCACGTTTGTATTTGCCTTAATTTTGTTATTATTATTATTATATTATTATTATTGTTGTTGTTCAGCTCCCAGTTCGTTACCTCGTTTAGTAACCCATCAATGGCTGATCATCCACAATTTACCGCAGCCCAATATTCGATTAATTAGTTTTAATTAGTCGACCATTAAAAAAAAATACAAAAAAGTTTATATTTTAAACTAATAATAAATAGGTCATAAAGTAACGGACAAGTCAACCAAACAGCTTCTGTGATTTTAATCTAACAAGTAGCAACAGTGGTGCAAGCAGGCAGCTAAAATATGTGACGTAATTAGCCTGCAGATTTTCATTGGTCCACAGTCTGACCAGGTGCCGCTGAGTCTGGTTGCTGATTGGCTGAAAATTCACGAGCTCTATCAATCCCACCCAGCACACACACGCGCACAGACTGCGCAGTGAGAGAGAGAGAGAGACGCCAACATGGCTGATGCAGAGGGAGTCGAGCTAACTTCTGGTGGAATTTTTCAGGAGATTTTCACGTCCCCGCTGAACCTGACCCTGCTCAGCCTCTGCCTCTTCCTCCTCTATAAAATCTTCCGCGGGGATAAACAGCCGGACCTCGGGGAGGTGGAGAAGCCGCTGCCGAAGCTGAAGAAAAGAGACTTCACGAGGGCAGATTTGAAGCCCTACGATGGAGTCCAGGATCCGCGGATCCTCATGGCTGTCAACGGGAAAGTGTTCGATGTGACCAGAGGGAAGAAGTTCTACGGACCAGGTGAGCTACGACCTGTGCGCGCGCACACATCATCAGACAATCCCGTTAATTCGTCAAATCGGCGGCGAACGTGAAGCAACAGTTAAAGTTTGTTGACATCATGTTGACAAAACCTTCGGGTGACTTTTGTAATTGGAGGCCGGGCGCCACACCCCCTTCACTTCTCTGAGATCCTGTTTCATAACAGAGGGGCTGCTGTAGCCTTGAAACCAAAGATCGTATATGAACGAGCTGACTTCTCCTTGAAAATAGCTTGAACGTTTTTTTTTAGTATTAAAAGCGAGGAAGTGGCAGACAGAGGCCGGAAGTGACCTAATTTTTCACTTGAACACCCTAGACTCTCATTTAACAACTCCCGGTGTATCCTCTTCTAAGGCCTCGCTGCATCACCCCTCAAACTCTGGTTTCCTGGAACACAACCAGGGCCGGTCCCAGCCTTTATGGGGCCCTAAGCAACATTTCATACCACCACCTTCAGCATCAGATGCTTCATCATCCTATAGGCCGCACTGTGTGTAATACACGCTACTGAATGTGTAATATCATCTCGTTTGTATTAATCAGTGTTATTTTTTAAAATAAAAAATATATATTTGATCATGGACTTTTGGTGCTCTTGGGGGCCCTAAGCGACTGCATATTTTTGCATATGCCTTGGGCCGGCCCTGGACACAACCAGAATAAACTTCTCCTCCACTTTCCTGGTCACCAGTGTGGCACTTCCTCCACTTGTGATTGGCTACTTTTTTTTAGGATGATGGTGATGAACCGGGCATATTTTGGAACACTTTCAACCAGAATTTGTTGGAGCAGCTGCACCAAAAATGTTCAAGGTTCCTGGCACAGCACCTTCTGTCAAGACTGCAAACCTTGTAATAATCAGGAGAAACAGTCTTTGTACAGAGATGATATTATAGGATCACACAAAATGAGCAGAGCAATGAAGCTATAATCTCAGTCAGACAGGAAAATAATGATTATCCGAGTACAGAAACTTTGTAAGAGGCTTCAAAGTAAAAATTTGTGTTGTTGGGAAACCGACAGAGTTGAACATCTCTGTTTTTTATCTTATCTTAGATTGTAACCTCTGTTGCGTGTAACCTCTGACCAACATGATAGCTCACTGCCATGCAAATGTTTCCAGTGCACTGCACACCCTCAACCCTAAAATCCAGTGTTTCTTTCACTCCGGGACTTTTAACAGATTTTTACACTTTGTCCACAGGCATCAGGCTTCATCAGGGACACTTTTAAAGGTTGTTGAAATAAAAACATTTAGTTGGCCGCTGTGATTGTCACACATTGTGTTGCACAATATGATGTGAGAGAGCTTATCAAAGAGCAAAAGGGTAGAGAAAAGGATGACATCATTGTTGTGTTTTTATTTATCTGGCTTCTACACAGAGTTGTGGTGTCACTTTGTCTCATGGTGTGTGGTCTCACTCTCCTGCAGATGGGCCATATGGAGTGTTTGCAGGCAGAGATGCATCCAGAGGTCTGGCTACCTTTTGCCTGGAGGAGTCAGCCCTGAAAGACGAACATGACGACCTGGCAGACCTGAACGCCATGCAGCAGGAGAGCCTCGCTGAGTGGGAGGCTCAGTTTACCTGTGAGTGTTGATTAATAATTGTTGTGGCCAGAAACATCAGAGCGAGTGTGTAATAGTTAATTCTACGATGAGCTCATCTGTAGCAACAAATACCAGGTACACAGATCAATGCACCAGCGTACTAAATTGACACAAACAGTAGTAAGCCATGTTTCAGGTTAATTTAGTTCACTGTGTAACTGTGTGTTTGGTGGTATGAACATGTTAATTCAGTTTTAAAGTCACACAGTGCAAGATCAACAGATATCATGCAGGTACAATTACTGCTTTTATCAGTGGAATGTGGTGGCTTTCAAGAAAGTTTCAGCTGTTGCAGTTACAGCTTCAACTCTTAAACATGTGACAATAAAACAATCTTTGCTGTTTCCACTCCGCCGAGTTTTGTTTACTTAAATCTTACTCTGTTACAGTTAAGTACGACTACGTTGGCAAGCTGCTGAAACCAGGAGAGGAGCCCACAGAGTACACCGATGACGAGGAAGCAAAAGACAAGAAGACAGAATAGAGAGTGAAAAGTGACCAAAAGGGGAGAAAAAAAAGTGAAAGATGCCTTAATGTTTGTAATTTAATGCCTATTAGGTCCATTCAGAGAAAACTCCTCCATCTTCTGTACACATTCTACTGCTATTTGGACCAATCCTGGATTGTCTAGGTTGAACTGATTCCATTTATCTTCATGTATCCCTTTTGAAGGCGTTCATGGTTAAATGTCTGAAGTGTAAAACTCTGTATTTTGTTAGAGATTAGAGCAGTTACTGTAAACATTAGACAAATTCTAGCTTCTGATGGTTAATTGTACTTAAGTCCAAAAGGAGGAGATCAGCTCAACTGCACTGGTTTTCATTCATCAAAAGTAGGAGAGACTACTGGAAGCTTTTCCACATTCCAGTTTGCCAAAATCCTGAATCTACAACATAAGAAGCACCCATTAGAGAACCAAGACGGTTAAACACTGATGCACCACAATTAAGGACTTTTAGACTTGATATAATAAACACTGCTACAGATCTGTTTAGAGCACTTCTTCTTGATGAACTACATTTAGTCTTCACCATGCAGCCACTATTTCTGGTTGCAAGCCCTTATTGGCAATATGCAAAAGACTGTCTATTTTTATTCTTGGTTATTTGTTACCTCTTAAAACTGTAAGAGGATGAGAATATATAGGACCTTATTCTTCTGTCCATGGTGTTGAATAGAATAGTGTGTCAAACTGCAGAAGCTTTTGCTTTCCTTCCAAGACCTCATCTGGTGCTGTAATCTCAATAAAAGTTGACAGAATACTAACTGAAACCCTTCATCTATCAAGCAACTTCATAAACCACTTTGGTTATAGGCTGTTGAATTTAAGGATTTGCTGCTTTTCTTTGTAACTGTTTTATTCTGTAAAGTGTTAATCACACAATGTAGAGGAAAGTCTCTGTGACAAAGTGTTCAGATAATGGTTTGTTTACATCCATTTAACACTAAATCCAAGATCCTCAGCACACACACAAGTTTTGCAGCTTGTGCTCATTGAAGTTTTTTTTTTAATTATGATCTGATCAACAGGATTACAACTAGATCACAGCATCAGCAGCACACATCATAACCATGATATGTGTCACTGCACATAACAGATGGTAGAAGATGGCTTTTTTAAATGACTGTTTCACTGATGTAATTTTCCATGAAAGCAAAATATGGGAATGTTTCAGTGTGCATGTATAGAATATGAATAATAATAATAGTCATACATATTATTGTATTTTGATTTAATAAAGGAAACTATAAAATGAGTTTTTTTTAATGAATCCTGTTCATTTTAAAGAGTTACACCATATATTTACCATATATTATATAATAAATAAATATAATATATATTATAATATACATGTTTTTTCTATTTTGGTGAAGTTTTGACCATCATTTCTTAATCACTTTTGAGTTTAGATGTTAAGCAGTACTGGTGTACTGTATACCAATAATAAAGTTATATTTGTAACGTTTTGTGGTTGTTCAGCTGTAGTAATATTTTACATCTAAAATGTGTTTGAGTAGTGTTAAAGTAATTGCTATACTACTACATTTTTAACCAAAGACTAAATAAAAGTAATGTGTCAGAAGTGGGATTCGAACCCACGCCTCCATTCGGAGACCAGAAGTCCCGTTTCTACGGAAGGAGATTATCCTTGAGTCTGGCGCCTTAGACCACTCGGCCATCCTGACACGGCGTATAAATGCGCCATGGAATAGGTTAATATCGTTGAGTCTTTTCATAGGTTTGACGTGATTTAGTTATTATGATGGTTGAGAAATTAACAGCAACATTAACGAGTGATTGCTTGTGAGTACCTTACATTTTTCCAATGCCTATAATCGTGTTTCCGCCCTCCAAAGCCTAACTTTCAACCGTTAGGTTTTGATGGCGCATGCTCACAATGACGATTGCAATGTGCTGCGTTCACAAACAACAGTCAACATACTTACAAGGATTACATTGAGGTATTATATAACGATGTATTTTGTGTTGATATAATTGCGACTATTTGAAAACAATTTCTGTAAATTTATCTATTTCCCAGTTGAAATAATTTATCGTCTCTGTCAGAAATGCTTTTTCCTACATTGCTCTATTTAAAAACCAAGTACTCTCGAACGCAACCTTACTTCCGGTGTGTCTACGTGCAGCGGCCATATCACTCTTCCGCTCTTCAAGGGTATCTGAAAACGCCAGGCTAGATATCATGTACCGGTTTGCCAAAACTGCAGTCAACATTGGTGGTAAAGTAGTTTTTATTTCACCACAGTTTGTATTGTCTCCTAATGTTTATACCAGAGGATAACTTAATATTATTCTGCCGAAAGCCTGAAAGTGTCGGTGTTCAGTGACCGCTGTCAGCGTGCTAGCAGCATTAGCCTGCTGTTAGCCAGCTAACATTAGTATCTCCGAAAAGTAGTCATGTGCTTCAGAGCTCTGTTTTTGTGATATTTGATGTCAAGAATTAGCTCCCGTAACTAATTTGTAGTAATATTAGAAAGGCCATTTTGTAATCATTCTTTCTGTCGAGATGTTTGTGTCTAACATACTGACCTGCACCACTGCTAAGCACGATTAGCAACTGCCTTGTTTATGTGGTCACTCTCTTGTGCTTTAGTATACATGGGCAAATACTGATATTTATCTGGTTTGTTAAGCAGTTCGTTTTGTAAGGTTTTTATAAATGTTTCGTAACACTTGTCAGATAACACCGTTCGGATTTGTAATAAAATGATCTAATATGACTAAAAATGGCAGGGTTGGTTGATTTGAAGACTACATGTAGCTAACTTTTTATACTCTACATCATAGCCCTAGTTGATATGCAGCTCTTAAAATTTCTTAGTGGCTCTACATTGCCTACAAGTGTCATACAAGGCCGTTCTGTGTCCCCACGATAACTGGGGAATAATAAGTTAACAGACAAATAGCTGCAAATTCCAATTTTTTTAATCCCAATTAAAACAACTGAACCTACAAATTGTAATTGTGTGTGTGTGTGTATAAAGTCTTTCATGTTTTGAAGCCATAAATTGTGATTGTGTCTGTTCTTGTCCTCAAGGCCATGCCGTGCGCCAGGTGAGGCATGGATCTACTCGCCAGGACTTCCATTCAAAATACGGGAACGGCTTGTTGGTTGGTGGGGCTGTCTTCTGCGTGGGTATGTGGGCATACGTAAGTCATAATTCATTTTTTTATTTTGTCTGTCAAACTGTGTGCCTAAGCCAAGAGCTGCTTAACAAAATTTAATTGTGCCTTGCACAGTGACAATAAACATTCTTGATTCTTGATTATTATTATTCAGGTGCTGACTCAGACAGGCATCACCTGGGGATTTTCACCTATTGGAAAGGTCATGCCCAAACCATGGAGAGAGTCTGAGGAGTAAAAAAACAAAAAAGCTGCCGTGATGGACCAGCATACCACCCGAGAAACCTTTTGGTTGTACAGATGAATATTGAATCTCTGCCTGTGTTTATTCCAACATGTTACTTGTCGAAATAAATTAACTGTAATTCTACTGTGTGTATCTGTGTGTGACCGGATTGCATCAGTTAATGAAGCAAATTCAGAAGGACTTTTATGTTTTATATATATATATATATATATATATATATATATATATATATATATATATATATATATATATATATATATATTAAGGGTGGAGGACTTCATATGTAGAAGTAACAAAGTTTAAAAATATCACTGATACAAAAAAGTGAACAGTGTAAATGTTTAATAATAATTTTATTATTTATATCATAGTTTTATTTATTAAAACTATAAGGTGTTAAATAGTTTGGCATTTCCACCTGATTCCTACAGTTTAGCCATCTTGCTCTGCGTGGACGCAGACAGACGTCATCACGTTTTGAGCGTGGTCACTGCGTTTAGTGGTAAGTATTTATACCGGTAAGTATTTTTGTATGAGCGTGGTTTGCGCACCCTCCTCGGGAGAGGCGGGGAATTACGTCACAAGATAGACAGCAGCCTGATCCAATCACACTAGATATTGTCTCTCTCATATTGGCCAATCAGCAACTAGTGGGTGTGCTGTGCCCCGCCCCTCCAGTGTTCCTCCGCGCTGCGCTAAGGTCACCGCTGTCACTCGGTAGCTAACCATCCGTCAGCTCAGAGGCAGAGGAGACCTGTTCAGGAAGGTGCACGATTGAAACAGCAAAGCTAAGCAACATGTCTCTGTCTAACAAACTCACCCTGGACAAAGTGGACGTGAAGGGGAAGCGCGTCATCATGAGGTAAGAGTTTATTTTCATCAAGATGTTAGCTTCTACTAGAACTGACGCTGCTAATAGGAACTGAGATTAAATAGCGTTTAGCTAGCTTGCAGACGTCTCTAAAATGCCTCCTGTGTGTTTTAAAACAGTTTGCTAAACTCATAGCGTCCACGTGAAGACATAAATGTGGGTCTCTACCGCTGGGCAGAGGACAGGAAGTGAACTTGATGGTTGTCACGTTTTTCATCCATGTTACGTGCCTGCGAGGAGATGCTGCATGGATGCAACCGCCTGCATCCGAGGTCCGAGCCAGAGCGTTAAAGAACAACATCCTTATAATAACAGCGCTTTATGTTTTATACATTTGTGGTTTTACAAGACACCACATTGATGAGGAAGTTCATTATCTTTAAAGTGTTATGTAATGTGTAATGTCGATCAATCTGTTACGCCTTGTTTTTTTCCTCCAAGTCATGTTTTTGATTGATTCTTTTCCTGTTAGGGTGTAATCCTTTCCAATGTAGTCTTAGTAGAATCTATATATTTAGTTAGATCTACATGCCTGAACATATTTAATGTAAATCCATCTTATACTAGTGCTTTTATTTTCAGTCTTGGGTATATATTTTTTCTTTTTATTCCCTGGACATTATCACAGACCAGGGGTGCTGTGATCATGGAAGTGCACTTGAAACCGACACCCTGTGTGGAAATGTCAGGGGGCCATGCTGGTTTGCTCAGTGTGGTGATGCAATGCCAAGTGGCATAGGACAAGGTTCACCCCCAGACAGCACTGCTCAGTGGTAAAGGTCAAAAGTCACTTCATGTCAAGTTAGTTAGCGTGCACAATCGATGTGCTGCACAATCACTCATTGAGTTGCACCCAGGGCCTGTCATGGCATGTTAAATAGTGTGTTCTGAAAACTTTAAGCTTCAAATAAAGGCAGTGTGGTATGGAGCAGATAGATCATCTGTTGCTGTAGAGACCTGCAGTGCTTGGCAGAAATCTGTCTGGCAGCCAAATTCAGTAGAGACCAGGATCTGACTTCCTCACAGAGCTCCTTGCAGAAGGAAAAAATGGTAAATAAATTTGCAATATCATATATTACTCTTAGTCCCGGTGATGTGAATAAGAGATTTTTGTTCGTTTTACTTAGTTTTAAGTCCTTCAACAAGCCGGTTTCTGCCTCTGGTGTGATACTGTTGTCGTGTTGTCAGTGGCTTACAGATTTTCACCCATGAGCAACAGGTAGAATAATATTAGAGCACCAAACTATTGCAGTTGTTGGATGAAGCTTGTGTCCCGGAATGCTGCTGTTGAGCCCCTGATTTGCTGACTGTTGGGTTTCAGGCTAAGACAGTGGATTGCTGTTAGAGTAGCAGCAGTGTGTGTGTGTGCAGGCTGGTTGTGTGTCCGTGCATCAGGTCCTCAGATGGAGGAAGGAGGGGGGTGAGGCAGTTATGTAACAGAGTAATCGAGTACAAGGGATGGCAGCCTGTTCTCGGGAGCTGCCAGTGTGCAGTGCTGCATGGCTGCGTGTGCAGTAGAGAAATTTAAGGTGCCAATGTTGCTATGGAAACAGCATGTTGGACAAAAGCATTTCAGTATCGGTGAAGTGTCTGTGTTTACCAGCTGACTGCACTGTAGTAGATTTGCACAATCACTACTACAAGAGACCTGTTTCAACTATAACAATCAGTCTGTGAAGTAAAATGTTTCCATCACATTCACTTAAAATGTGATTTTCGTTCTTTAGAGTCGACTTCAACGTTCCAATGAAGGACAAGCACATCACAAACAACCAGAGGTAAAGTCCATTTTATTCAGCAGCATCCTCTCTCCTGTCACAATAAATGTTTTTTAAACTTGTGTACTGACTGAATTTTCAGGATCAAGGCGGCCGTTCCCAGCATCCAACACTGCCTGGACAATGGAGCTAAATCTGTAGTGCTGATGAGCCATCTGGGCCGTCCTGATGGAAACTTCGTGCCTGAGAAATATTCCCTGGAGCCCGTCGCCGCAGAGCTCAAGACCCTTCTGGGCAGGTGAGTTTTATACACTCAGTCTAGTTATGCGACCAAAATAGGAGCAACGTTATTATTACATGCTGTAAAAAATATCATAAAGAAATCATCCATACCTGGCCGCTCTGCAGAGACGTCACCTTCCTGAAGGACTGTGTGGGTCCAGATGTGGAAGCTGCCTGTGCTAACCCCGCCACCGGGTCCGTCATCCTGCTGGAGAACCTCCGCTTCCATGTTGCCGAGGAAGGAAAAGGCAAGGACTCCGCCGGAAACAAGGTGAGTCTCCTAACAAGTCTGCTGTTTTTCGCTGCTTTTGTAGCTGTTTTGTGGCGTCTCGTCTTGGTCAGTTTGCTCTAAAGGGCCAAATTCTTCCACACGGATTGGACATACCCTTGTGTACTATGCTTTTTTGGTCATGTTGGAAGGACAAAAAAAACATTATCCAAAGCACAAAAACCTGGCTCGAATGTAAGTGTTTGATGATGAATGGGGCAGCTCCAGCTGCGGCAGCGTCCCTGCAGTATCCTCAAAATAGCTGTGTCACCGCCTGATGACATCATGGTCCAGACGGGCTGATGCAGAGAATCTGTCGAGAGGATTCTTGTGAGAGTTTATTATAGAGGAATATGACGGGGTAAAATAAATATCTGTTCTCATATAAAGACTTGCAGTAATTATGCACAGTTCAGGCTTGTGCTGTGGCAGCAGTTTGTGTTTGAGCTGCTCTTTGGCTCTCCATTTGTCACCTCAGATTTGGCCACGTTGTCTCATTGTCCCTGAATTTTCCAGACTCGATGAGATGAGAGGTTGTAATCTCTTCCTTTGTGTTGAGATGAACACGGTTTAAACAGATCCAGACTCTGGAATGTCCTCAGACTTTGTGGGGAAATGAATACTTGGTCTCACTGTGGATCAGCAGTCTTGACCCGCTGACATTTATTCTGAAGGTCAGTGGGCTTTTCCTGTCCTGAGAGGCCTGGTTGGTATGCCAGTTGATTTGTACTGTACTACTGTCGTACTGTATCTCACTGGGACCTTTTATTTTTAGCTTATTATAGAATCATTTCAGAGTCGAAATAAACTCGTAGTCTCAGTTAAAAGGGCACTTCAGTTAAGTCAGGGTGCTTTTCCTTTTTTCGTTCTTGGCACAGATAAAGCACTGGACTGAAGAAGGAAATGTAGGAAGCATCAACCAGACTCCGACTCTTTGACATTTAATTGAAACTGAAGTGCTCTCTTGACCTTTTTCTGCCCTCTCGTCTCTCAGTGGACACCTTCGCCTGTTAAAGTGCAGCAGAAATCTGATCCACAGTGTCCTCAGTTTTTATGCTGATGATTTGCCCATATAGACAGCAGACAGATGGTTTTATGGGAAAAACAGGAGGGATTTCTTTGTTCAGGGTGTTCTGTTTTAATGTTTGCACTGTTATAATTGGTGATTATGGGTAAACAAGCTGTCCTGTTAGCAGCACCTGCCTTTTTTGAATTTGCACAATGAAAGAAGTTCAGGAACAAAAACTCCTTAAACTCTTACATCAGGCTGGTAGAGCTGCTGGTGCAGAAGATGCTCACAACACATTAAATTAATTGATCACTAATTCATCCCCTGAATGTTGCCGAGGCTGAATCAGATGATCAATACAGGTTCCCTCTTTTTTTTCCTGTGTTTGTCGTCTCTCACTTCTTCTTCCTGTTTGTTTCATTTTGCCTTCAGACCAAGGCCTCCCAGGAACAGATTGACTCCTTCAGGGCGTCTCTGTCCAAACTGGGAGACGTCTACATCAATGATGCTTTCGGCACGGCTCACAGAGCTCACAGGTGAGTGCGCCTTACAAGTGATCTTCTACTGTGGATTTTTTAGCATTCTTCATATACAAATTACTTTGTTTGCTGTTACTTCATATAATTATTACTAAAACTCAGTTTTTTCTTCTTCCTCTCTCAGTTCCATGGTGGGAGTGAATCTGTCTCAGAAGGCAGCTGGTTTCCTCATGAAGAAGGAGCTTGACTACTTTGCCATGGCTCTGGAGAAACCTCAGAGACCCTTCTTGGCCATCCTCGGAGGGTGAGAGCTGCTCTTCTCACAGCGTCATCCTGTTTGAAGCATAGTCAGTAATATAGCATCAGACTGCACCTAACTGCTAGTAAAATGAGGCAAAGCGTGGCGTGCGAGTAAGAAAACATCTGCATCATCACACAGAAGCCTCTTTAAGACAGCCAGGAGTGCATCCAGGAATAGAGTATAAGCTCATTATGTTATCTGTAGAGTCACAGTACACTGCTTTGTCAGAGACTTAACGCTGCACAGTGAGCAAGCACAGATGAGAGGTCAGACGCACTGTTAGCCATTTAACTGTAACAACTAACTGCAGTTGTAAAGTGAAGGTCTCTGTATTACCTAATGCAGTAGTAGAACCCACCCTGTTTCCTGGTGCTGTTCTGAGTGTTGCACCTGACCTATTGTCAGAGTGTAGAGTGTAGATTGAGGCTACAGCCACACAGAGACAGAATCTTGTTCATAAACACGGCATCATTTCAGTAAATGTGTGTGTTCACACATATCCACTGAAAATGCTGCAGTTCATGTGCCGGGCCTGTTAGAGGCGCTGTAACGCTGCCACAGAAACACACTAAAAACAGAGAAGAATACATAGGGTGTGAACCAAGCGGCAACCTTCGGGGCTCAAAGTTGAAGCCCATGCGGAAGTGTCAAAACTTGTAATTCACGCCGCAACAGCTGGGGGTGGCTCCAAAAGCGAGTCATTTCCCATAGACTCCCATGTTAAAATGGCCGACTTCACAGCAGAAAAAAACATGTTTACAGCCTGGTACAAAAAACCACTCTGGTCTCAGATGATAGGTTCTCTTCTAGTGTCAATTGTAGGGGGGGTGAATTTTTTTACAACTCACTCGTTTCAATTGTATTCAGACTTAAAATTATACGTTGCCGCTTGAGTGACAGACAGTTGACGTATCACAACATGAGTTTCCTGCTTCCACGATCGCCCGCCCCCCTAAACCCCGCTCGTGCTCCCCCTTTTTGTCCATATTTGGAGTTTTGGCGGACGTGACGCTGTCAACATGGCGGCGGTCATCAACGTCCTGGAACCTCCCATCGAGCCTCAGAACGGCTCTTCAGAAACAAACGGGTGACGTCACGGAAGCTCTGTCCATAGTTTTTACTGTCATTGGTGTGAACATGAAATTAGTGTTTTGAACTTTATCTACTCACACTGTAAAAAAACTTTCATGGATACACCTGAGCTTGTGTCCATGTGGACAAGGCATGAGTGTGTTGTGCTGTCAATCATAGTCCGTATCAATCATCTTTCCTAATGCGAACCTCCTCTCTGTCGGTGTTTCAGAGCGAAGGTGAAAGATAAGATCCAGCTGATCAACAACATGTTGGACAAGGTCGACGAGATGATCATTGGCGGCGGCATGGCCTTCACCTTCCTCAAAGTCCTCAACAACATGGAGGTGAGGAAGACAACACGAGGGTCACCAGAATTATGTGTTGGTGTAAAGCAGCCCTCTCTGTTAACAGTGGATGGATAAATGTACATGAAAAGACATTTTACTGTTATAAGAGAGCGAATGTACTTATATTATGGGCGTGACATCACAATGGTGGCTCCGCATCATGATGTTGGTTCAGCCAAGTTTAATCTAACTGTGCACTGATTGTTGGTGGTGTTGCTGCAGGCTTGTAAAGCTGCTTTCTTTTGTTAGAGACTCAGAATCATGTTCATAACCTAAATGTGACCTGCAGCGCCACCATTTTGAAAGAGCAGCTTTTGTTTAACCTTTCTTCAGATAGTTTAGAGTTTGTTTGCCAAGTTTATGAAATACTTTAACCCACCGTGTCGTCACTACAGTGTTCACAATCAGTGACAAACAACAGTGTGAGGTAAAAAAATGGCTCTCGCTCGAATTATCTCTGCTTTATTCCACGTCTACATTCCACTGTACTGGAAACCTGATGTGTCAGAGCGCAGACAAATGGAACTGCCGGGCTTGATAAAATCCTTTGTAATGTGTCGTGGACCTTCAAATCTTTGTGTGAGAGGTCAAATAAAGGATAAAACTCACTGTACAGTTTCACAAACTCTTTCCTTTTTATTTTGATTCCCTGTGAAACCTCATGATTTCTCCTTCCTGGTCAGATCGGTACCTCCCTGTTCGACGAGGAGGGCGCCGGCATCGTCAAAGACCTGATGGCCAAGGCCGAGAAGAACGGCGTCAAGATCACTCTGCCCGTCGACTTTGTCACTGCTGACAAGTTTGATGAGAAGGCCACCACCGGCACCGCAACTGTTGCTGCTGGCATCCCAGCCGGCTGGATGGTGAGAGGAGTTGAGACTAAATGCGTCTAAATTTTGGTTTTAAACAGCTCGGGACTTGAGTTTCTTAATCCTCTGGTCTGTAGGGATTGGACTGTGGACCAGAGAGCTCCAAAGCCTACGCAGAGGCTGTTTCCAGGGCCAAGCAGATCGTGTGGAACGGTCCAGTGGGCGTGTTTGAGTGGGACAACTTTGCCAAAGGGACGAAGAACCTGATGGACAAAGTGGTCGAGGTGACCAAAGCAGGCTGCATCACAATCATCGGTAAGTAAAACTGGAGAGCTTGATTTAATGCCTTTTTAAAAAAAAAAAAAAATATATATATATTATATTTTAACCCCTGCAGTGGGCCCTGGATTAATGTCTGCTTCTTAAGCTGATGATCTGTGTTTTGTCCAGGTGGGGGCGACACTGCTACCTGCTGCGCCAAGTGGAACACAGAAGACAAAGTCAGCCATGTTAGCACAGGAGGTGGAGCCAGCCTGGAGCTGCTGGAGGGTTCGTGATGAAATAAATTAGGAAATCAAACTATGATGGTGTTTTTATGATGCCATCTGAATGTTGACTGTCTTTGTGTCCTCAGGTAAAGTTCTTCCCGGTGTGGATGCTCTGAGCAGCGCCTAAACGTCCCCTCAGCTGGAGTGTGTGTGTGTGTGTGTGTGTGTGTGTGTGTTTGAGAGGTGGGTAGCTACTCGACCGGACTCCTGTTTACTCCTGAAACATCCCCCAGAAGTGAAATCGAACACACCCGTCTGTACCCCTGCAGCCTTTTTTTTCCCTGATCGGTGTCTGTCGCCTCAGATCTGCTGTCAGTCCTCTGCCTTACTTCAACATGCTTCTTCATGTCAAACAGCTGGAAGTAGGAGACAATACTTGACCTTGATGGCTAATTTTTTAGCCTTCAAGACAAACTAAAGATTAACCTTTCGTTGCTGTCAGCTGTGTCTGTGGTGAAACAGCAGGCGTCAGTGCTTCACGTTCCTTTAAAACAACACAAGGAGTCCATCACCTCTGAGAAGACACTGGCTTTTGTGTTTGGATGTGTGTGTGAATGTGTGTTTCGCTGCGTCACTTTTGCATAGCCGCACTGCACCACCACCAGTGTGTATACAGTATATATATATAAAGAAACGGTTAGTGTGGCCTGTGTGTGTGTCTGTGTAGATGTTACATTACTGTCAGCTCTGGTCATCTGTCTCCTCTGTTGTCTGGGCGGCCTCAGACTGAGTCTGCTCAGGTTAATAAAACCGTCTCTGTGTGAAACTACGTCTGTCACCCTGTCCTCATTTAAAGGAAATAACACACGGACTCTGCACTGTGTTACAGTGGTGTCAAAGTGCAGATGTAAATGCACTGAGAAGTTGCTCTACTCTGTTAATCCGTTTTCAAAAAGTGATACAGTTTCTCTCAGTAGCCGGTTTTCAGGTTTAAAGTCAGACTGCTTGATTCCTGCCCAGGAGACATTTGACATTATTTTATTGTTTTATTTTTAACAGTTAATGTACTTGCATACGTGCCATGTCTAAAAAAAATAAGAAGAGTGGCTGTAAAACTAAACTATTTAAGGAAATTCTTGGACCTACTCGCATATATTAAGCCTGACAGTGTAGATTGTTGAATCCACTCATCAAGTTTCAAAATGGTTCGAAACACATTATCGTGCAGTTTCTATCATGCCAACACCTATCAGAAGGATTGTGACAATGTTAAACATCCATCCATCATCTAAACCCGCTTTGTCCTTCAGTGCAGGGTCACGGGGTGCTGGAGCCCATCCCAGCTTTCTATGGGTGAGAGGCGGAGGACACGCTGGACAGGTCCAATATTAACCAGCAATATCTAATAGTAACATCACTAGAAAAAGAATTTAGGATGTTGGAGTTTGATACTTAAAAGTGCACATAATGTGTACTTAACATTTGGAATTGTATTTATTTTTACTTGCAATGTGAGTAAAATGTTAATTAGTGTTAAGTGAGTTTTTCTAATCTAAAAATCAAAGCTTTGGTGATTGACAAAGAGCAATCAAAATCTGATGACTGGTCAGTTTGAGGATTTAACTGTGTCATGTGAAGAAAGTCATTTAAATGCTCATGAGTTTTTACAAAATTCATTTTATTTCTATCAAAGCAAACATTTCAAGGGTCCACCGGTCTGTACACTGTGTGTTAAAGTAAATTTATGTCACCGCTGGATGGCAGCCTCACACACACACACTCAAACACAACAGGACAGGAAGCGCCGAGCTGCACAATATTCATACATGTGTTCACTCCCCGTTTTCGTTCACATAATCCGGCTCATCTGTGATCAACATTTAAAAAAGTTAACATTGACAATAAAACGTGTCAGTTTATTGGAATTTATGGAGATTTATGTAACTTACCGTCATCTTTATCAGCCATTCTGTCCAGGTATTCAGTGTTTACATAGTCGCTGTCTTCTGTGTGGTGAAGCAGTTTTAATGAGCTCTCCTTCACATTCATGCAGTCCATAATAAAACATGTGACCTTACCGTCCGTACCGTCTGCCGGTGACACTGTTGTGAGAACGTTGCCATAAATGGCCGGAGACTCCACTAAAGAGGAAAAACATACCAGGTGTAAACATAAAAAATAAAGTAAAAAAATAAAATGAGTATACATACAAAGACACCGACCAGTTATTGTTTGTATTGTCTTCTCATTTTCATACACTGCTGCTGCAATGGGCGCTCTGCAAAACAAACCAGGCTGAGTCCAGAACCCACACACACACACATGTATAATTTAAAAAACACACTGGTACACTTACACATACTCGTGGTCCAGACTGGAGCTGACTGTTTGAACTGCAGCAACACATAAAAAGCTGTTAACACTGGAGCCATTAGTGCAGCAGTAACCCAATGAGCACATTCCAAGGATCACCAGGAGCTTACCTTCTTCATAATCCTCCTGAGGGTCACTGGAAAAAACACATAACAGATAACATGAGGTGAGGCTCACCTGACCGAGTGTCACAGGTCAGCAATATCATCATCCTGCTGTGTTTAAAATGAGGTCTGTACTCACATCGGAGAAAATCGATTGGCTCTGGTGACTGAAAAAAAAAGCCTGAAGTTAATTAAATGTGCAAATATAAAGGGAGTGATGGTCACACATGATCAACTCTGGGTTTATTTCACCTGTTTTTGATCGCGTCACTTCAAACTTGCTTCCACCTCGTTGGCTGTCAAGACAGAATTTTACTGTTCAAACATTTATAAAGTAAAGAAAATGTGTTGACTGGCAGCTTCTAGGGATACTGGCTGAAAGAGTTAATACATGCGTTCAACACTTCTCATCACAGCTGGCAGCAGTACTCACAACGTCTGTGGGTTGTATGTCTGAGGCTCCTCGTGTATAATTTCTGCCAAAAGTGCAAACCAGAATTAAAATTGAAAATTGTTAATATGTCCTATATGTCCTATACAATATATATATATATATTATATATTGAACTGTGAATGTACTCATTGAAACATGGCTTACAGCTTATTTGATATTTTTATATTTTACGTTTACTTTTCTTTTTAAACAGCTTTCATGGTGGCATTTTTTGTAATGAGATTCTTTTTTTGAAACTGAAAAACTATACAAGAGCGCAAAAGCTAGAATGTCTAAAAAAAACCTCAGATTTTGAGGGTCTTATCTTCTCATACTCATTAAAGCTAACTGAAAAATGAACGAGGGACTTTAAAAAAATCATTTTTAAATTGAACAGGGAGCCGCTGCAGAGAGGCCAAGACTGTGGTGACAGGAAGTCGAGGGGTTAAAACCAGTAACAACAGCACTGTAGCTGCTATGCTATGTAGCTGTCCTATCAGGACATTGATGTTTTTAGGTTACACGTCTGCACTGTTAGGCCTGCACGCTTTCTCAGACCTCTTATAGGACTGAAGATAAAGACGGTTCTGTTGTGACGGGGACACCCCCGCTTCCTCTCAGATCATAAGCTGTGCTGTATGTGTTCTTTTGTTGCACACTTTCCTTATACTGATGTTAACACAGGCTCATCTCTGACAGCTCTGACCCTCAGCTGGGCTGTGACTACAACTTTCTGAGAAATGCACTTACTGGATTTCTTTTTGCATCGCAGACACAGTATGGACAGCAGACTCAGTGACATCACTGACACCACCGTCAGGACTGCAGCCAGCAGACTGGAGTTTACTGTCATACCTAAAACACACACAACACACACACACACAACACAGATGTGACCAGCTGTGCAGTGATGTCAGAGAAAGTGAAATCACCTGCTCTCCTGTGGACTGCAGGGCTTTTGTGTGGGGTGCGGAGATTGGAGATTTTGTTTTGTGGTGTCCAAAACTATATTAAGATTAAGATTAAGAAACCTTTATTAGTCCCACAATGGGGAAATTGCATATATATATATATATATATATATATATATATATATATTGCATATATATATATATATATATATATATATATATATATATATATATTGCATATATATATATATATGCAATTTCCCCATTGTGGGGATATATATTGTATATATTGTGTGTATATATATATATATATATATATATATATATATATATATATATATATACATATATATATAAACAACCTTTGTGTTTATCAAATGTAATGTGATGATACCATTATTTATTGCTGTTCAGCCTCACTCTCTCAGGCTTTTAACGTTATCCAGTCTTGTTTATATGGCCTTTAATTGGTTTTAAATATAGATAAAAACCAAGCTTATGGTTTTCTCTCATGGCAAGATGCTACCAAAAAACATTCCCAAATATTATATCATCTAACGGAAAACCTATAGAGCAGGTTTTACATTATAAGTATTTGGGTTTTATCTTAGATCAGGAGCTCTCTTTTAAAGGACATGAGGTGAGGGGTGAAGCTTGGGTTCTTTGTTAGTAAAAAAAGCTGCTTCTCTCTCAGGGTCAGAAGGAAAATAATGACAGCAACATTCTTGCCCATCCTGGATTATGGGGATGTGCTCTATTCAAATGCGTCTCCAGTCCTTGGACACTGTTTTTCATTCGGCACTGAGATTCGTCACTGGCTGCAGTCGTCTCACTCATCACTGTGAACTGTTTATGAAATCAAACATGCCGTCCTTGAGTTCACGCAGATATGTACATTGGCTGACCCTAATTTAGAAAACTCTTTTAGGCTTGCGTCCCCCTCACTTGTTTTAACCGTTCCACGAGTATAGACTGAATGTGGTACAAGAGCTTTCAGCTTTGCTGCCTCCGCAGCATGGAACAATTTACAGACTAACCTGAAACTCTCGGTTATCCCACTTAGAGCCTTCCGTTCTATTCTCAGGGACAGACAGCGAAACACCATTGAACAGTGCCTGTTTTAAATGTTAAACTTACTGTGTATTGTTGAGTTTTTGCACTTTCTTGTTGAAAACACTATTTTACTTTTTTACATGTGCTGCTGACCTCTCGGCCAGGTCACCCTTGTGAAAGAGATCCTGATCTCAACGGGTTTTATCTGGTTGAATAAAGGTTGAAAACAAAAACTAAACAAAAATCAATCAGAATTTGTCTTTCCATTAATCATGTAGAAGACCAGGATGTGCTTTAAAAACAGAGCTGCAGCATTTCCTGTTAACAAGAGAGAGAGCCATAGGATGTGGCTGGCCAAAATAAAACTGAAACACTGCTGCAGTTTGTGTGAAGTGGTGGCTTACACTGACACATGCTGCCATTTCAGCAGCACCACACACACACACACTAAACTGAGAGTACAGTACAAGGCTGTAGAGCAGGGGCCTCAAACTGCCGGCCTGGGGGCCACTCTTCAGCCCAACAACCCACCTTCCATCCAGCCCGCATCTGACGCCCCAAAACACAACATAATCTGAGCCCAGACTTAGTTTATAATTTATAGCATTTCTAGTTTTCATACAGATTAGGGAATTATTTTGAGAAGTGTGACCCGTTTTCCTCCTCTAAGTTTAAGACCATAGCGGTGTGTTTCTTCTTCATGTGACCCTGTGGTTGACCTGAATCACCTGCATTTCACATGTTTCAGTAGCTGCCAGGTCAGCATGTTTATGAAGAGTGTTCCTACCCAGACTTTACCCGCTTTCAAGTTAAACAGTGAAAACACTCAAGTGTTAAACTGATCTAAATGTTAAATATCAGACTGGCTCTGCAGGGAGCCTCGTATGTTACTCTAGTTTTTGGTTAGTTTCTGTTGTATTGATATATTTTTGTACTTTATTATATATATAATATACTCGTTATTGTTATTGATTTTTTTGCATTACCTTCTTGTTGATAGAAACATCTAATCATCTTATCTATTTTTTCCTAAAAACAGCGGCTGCTTCTTGTTGATTTGTTGGTGTTACACTAACACAGGGAGGCCCGTGTCCATCTGACAGCAGTCACTGTTTCCGTCCCTCTTTTAGTTTTGACATCTCAGGTCGTGGTCTCGTTAGGAACGTCACTCTTTCCAGTGGGCGGGAGTTTTCCATCCCAGTCTCATTTTCCTTCATGATTTCTCTGCAGAGAAACAAGGCCTCATGTCCAGTGTTTGGACAGAGTGTGACCAGAGAAGTCACAAGATGTTTAACAACAGGGTCAACCTGGAAAGACTATGTGAGGTTTGCGTTAAGTTTATTACTTTACACAGCTAATTCTTACCTGTACTGTAAAAATAATTATTTATAATTTACTACACTTGACAATTTATGCACTTTATGTATATTTTATTCCGTCTTCCTCCACAGACCATTACCCAAGAACAAAGATTAGGGCGTAACAAATAGATCCTTAAAGTCTAGTAACCACTTCCCCACTTTCTCTTTTAGTTAAGTCAGTTATTTATGATACATGATATTATTTAAATATTGTTATCACCAGTATGTATTTTAAATAACAGAAGTAAACGTCTCACCTGGAGCACTAAACGGTTCATGATTGTACATGTTTTTGTATTTTAATAACATTTTGAAATACAGAACACTTTAATTCTGTACGTTTTGATCAGTATCGCTGTTTTCACTTTTTGTGTCTGCATCTCAGCCTAGAGAGAAATATGCAAATTTGTTCCCACACAGCGCAGTGATGCGTTCATGAGTTCAGATTTCCTCCATCTTGTCCACTTACAGTCAAACATTCACAGTTAATGTTCTGCTACAAGCCAACACTGTGTGTTTTGAATTAATAAATGCAAAATGTGTTGTTTGTCTGTTACCTTCAGCGGTCCAGCTGCCTTCATTCTTGTGCAGTTTCAGAGAGCAGAAGCAGTCTGACAGTGAGCTGTGCTTCCTCTTTACACACCTACCCACATCCGTGAAGAACACATCTGTAGCCTTTGTGTGGTTTTAAGTGGACACACACACAAAATCACACATATAACTCACATGTTGTTTCTGGCCTTTTCATTTTAAACTGCTTTAATGTTTTGCTGGTATAATTATTCCTGTTTTAACATGATATGTTTGTCTGATGTCTGTTGTGCAATGAAAACATACGAAAAATTTGGTCAGAGTTAAGATTTAACCCTTAAGAAAACACAGTAAAATACAACACAAATACTGTAAAACTTGAGGGAACGGCAACAAAATTGTATGTATACCCTTATTTTTTGATCATTTTATTATCTTATTATTTTTTACTGTAAAGGTGTGTGTGTAATATTTTATGTATTTCAATGTAAAGCACTTTGGGCTTTACAGGCTGTGACTTTAGAAATGTGCTATATAAATAAACATGGCATTAACAATTAAGTAAATTTCAGTATGATGGTTTCTGTAGTTGCTCTGCTCTCTGTAAGACTGTGCCTTAAGATGCTTTAAGATCCTGCAGTTCTATTATTAGTCTGACATCTCTCAGCTCGTGGCCTTTACCAGGACCTTTGTAAAATGACACCATGTATTATGATTGTCCTGAATGTGGCCTTTGACCTCTTCACTGATTACTTATCGCTGTGCTGCTGCAGGCTACTCAGTGCAGACTGAATGTTTTTCATAGTAACAAAAACATAAAAAAACACTTCTCTTGTAGCCATGTGTCAAACTGTTTCACTGTTATACTGTATAAAATCACCTATATGGACAATTTTTCATTATCAATATGCACCGAAATCAACTACCCACATCTAAACTGACGTGCGGCATCATTGCCCCCTACTGGTCTTTCTGTGTATTGCTGGTTGAGGCTTGGAGTAGTGATAATGAGGTTGCTGGTATAGTTATCCAGTAGTAGAATAATGTTCCCTGTCATACATATTTTACATTTAATATAACAGTATTTATTTTAAATGTATTTGATTTTATTTCAAATATTTTATTTATAGGAAAGGAAACTGAAAGTGTTTCTGTTTATTCCTTCCTTAATGTGAATGGAAGCATAGGCCCCTGTTTCTTCTTCTTCCCCTTTTCATATCTTTGTTCCTTACATAGGGTTCTTCAGGTCCAGCATAGCAGTGATCAGCAGGAGCAGCTTGGAGTCCTTCTTCAGCTCCTCCATTAAATGAGCTAACATGGTGCTTTTCACCAGGACAGGCCTCGGTGTGAAAGTCACATTACTGCACGATCTTAGTTACACATCATGTTGGTGATTGTGTAAATGTTTCGGACTGAGGATCATCGTCGTGCAGGAGAAACAGCAAGTAAACTGTCTGTGATTCATATTTTTATTACCTGAATGATGTCACTGCTGGACATATGGCTTCAGCTCCATCATTTAGAGTGTTGTTGTGTTGTTATAATGGCCTCTATGTCCTGAACCCTAACACTGCTGTGTGTTTCCATCTTCACTCCCTGTTCTGCAGTAAGTCTGGATGGAATCTTGTGTTGTGTGAAATATCTTCCAGGTTCAAGCCTCAAGTCTGCAAGTCTAAGTCATCTTTAAGTGCGACCCAAGTCCTAATGAATAAACTGCGAGTCCCCATCTCTACCTAACACCACAGTCTGTATTAATTAGGTTCTGCGCTTGAACCACTCATATGGTAAATAAACCAGAACCACCACCTGTTATTATTTATATTGTTATATCTTATATTTTATTTTATTATAGGTTATTATATATAGGATATTTTTTTATTTTTGTAAGTGTGTGTGTGTGTGTGTGAAAGAGAGAAGAGGGCTTCTTCATAAGGTTGACTTAAATCTGAGAATTTACTAAGACTTTTTTCCTCAGAATTGTTGAATTCTGGGGAAAAAAACCAGGTAACAATCTGAGATTTTTTGGCAAAACTTGGAAGTTTTAGTGCCTCCTTTTCAGTTGTGTATGAAGGGTTTTTCTTAAGGTGGACTTAAATCTAAGAATTTACTGAGACTTTTTTCCCTCAGAATTGTCGAATTCTGGAAAAAAACAAGTAAAAATCTGAGATTTTTTTACACAACTGTCAGATGTTGTTTTAGTTGACAGCTTTTATTGGAAGCTTGTAAGCTGTAAGGTTCTGCTGCCTCTTATTTGCTTTGTTCAGCTCTGTTTTATACTGCAGGTCTAGTTCACCATACTCTTCTTGTCTCTGCAGCCCCAATGGTTTTTTATAGAACAGGAGTGTGAGGAGTTCCTCTTCTTTCTTGGCCTTCTCCTGCTTTCTCTGTTGTTTCTGCAGCCTCTTAGCCTTTTTCAGCTCCTTCCTAGAGGACCCCTTTGTGAGGAGTTCAGATGTTGCGTCCTCCTCCTTTTGGACCTCCTTCTGTCTGAGCCTGGCTTCACTCTCCTTTACTTGATCATGGAGAGCTGTGTTTTCAGCCGGCAGGGAGTTGATGGGGTTCTGCTGTTGAGAAACCTTTAAAGAGAGCTCTTCGTTACTGTCCTTGAGCAGAGTTAACTGTTCCTCTTGCTCATGAGGAAGAGGCTGAACCTTCTCTAGGCTTTCTTTTGTAGCCTGCTGCTCAAGTTTCAGCTCCTCTTCCAGGGAAGACTTCTCCTCCACCAGTTTATGGGTCAGACCGTCCTTTTGCAGGACAGTCTGGTTGGCCTGGTCCAGCTGCTCTTCTAAGGAAGGCTTCTCCTCTGCCAGTTTATGGATCAGACTGTCTCTCTCCAGGACAGTCTGGTTGGCCTGGTCCAGGTGCTCTTCTAAGGAAGACTTCTCCTCTGCCAGTTTATGGATCAGACTGTCTCTCTCCAGGACAGTCTGGTTGGCCTGGTCCAGGTGCTCTTCTAAGGAAGACTTCTCCTCTGCCAGTTTTTGGATCAGACTGTCTCTTTCCAGGACAGTCTGGTTGGCCTGGTCCAGGTCGCTTTGCAGTGTACAAATCCCATTTTCCAGCTCTGCCAAGCATAGGTCCAGTTGCCGCAAAGCAGCCTTTCTGACGTCTTCGGTCATGGTTGCAGAGGTGGCCTGGTCCAACTGTGCCTGAAACTGTTGTGTTAATGTTTCAGTCTGTTTCTGCTGGAGTTCCAGAGACTGCTGCAGACAGATGATGTCTGCTTCCCTCTCTGACAGCTTGTTCTGAAGGTCTTCTCTCTCCTTTTGAAGTTTCTGTGTTTCCTCCTGTCCTCTCTTGTCCGCCTCAGCTGGCTCCTCCTGTTCTCTCTTTTCTTTCTGCAGCCTCCTTTTCAGCTCCTCCCTCAAGAAAGACTTCTCTTCCGCCAATTTTTGGATCAGACCATCTCTTTCCAGGACAGTCTGGTTGGCCTGGTCCAGCTGCTCTTCTAAGGAAGACTTCTCCTCTGCCAGTTTTTGGATCAGACTGTCTCTTTCCAGGACAGTCTGGTTGGCCTGGTCCAGGTCGCCTTGCAGTGTCCAAATCCCATTTTCCAGCTCTGCACATTTGTCAAAGCATAGGTCCAGTTGCTGCAAAGCAGCCTTTCTGACGTCTTCGGTCATGGTTGCAGAGGTGGCCTGGTCCAACTGTGCCTGAAACTGTTGTGTTAATGTTTCAGTCTGTTTCTGCTGGAGTTCCAGAGACTGCTGCAGACAGATGATGTCTGCTTCCCTCTCTGACAGCTTGTTCTGAAGGTCTTCTCTCTCCTTTTGAAGTTTCTGTGTTTCCTCCTGTCCTCTCTTGTCCGCCTCAGCTGCCTCCTCCTGTTCTCTCTTTTCTTTCTGCAGCCTCCTTTTCAGCTCCTCCCTCAAGAAAGACTTCTCTTCCACCAGTTTTTGGATCAGACCATCTCTTTCCAGGACAGTCTGGTTGGCCTGGTCCAGGTCATCTCGCAGAGTGCATACTGTATCTGACAGCTCCACACATTTATTAGTGCGTTGGATCAGTTCTTCCAAAAACTCCTTGCTGGTGTCTTCAGCTGCAGCGATGGGCCTATCCAGGGAACACTTCTCTTCCGCCAGTTTTTGGATCAGACCATCTCTTTCCAGGACAGTCTGGTTGGCCTGGTCCAGCTCCTCTTGCAGGGAACACTTCTCTTTTGCCAGTTTTTGGATCAGACCATCTCTTTCCAGGACAGTCTGGTTGGCCTGGTCCAGGTTGCTTTGCAGTGTACAAACCTCATTTTCCAGCTCTGCACATTTGTCAAAGCATTGGTCCATGTTTTTAAGGCACTCATCCTTTGCCTCCCTCTCTTGTGTCAGCTTGTCTTCCAAGGAGTTCCTCTCCTCTGCCAGACTGGTCAGCAGGCTGTTTATTTCCTGGACAGTCTGGTTCTCAGTTTCTAGCTGGCTTTGCACTGAGCAAAGTTCAGAGGCCAGCTCCTTATATTTGGAAGGACTTTTTGCGGCCTCCTTACATTGCTTCTTTTCCAGTTTCTCCCTCTCCTTGCGATCCTTCTTCTGCCGTTTCTCCCTTTCCTCACGTTCTTTCTTTTCCAGTTTCTCCCTCTCCTTGCGATCCTTCTTCTCTTGTTTCTCCCTCTCCTTGCGATCCTTCTTCTGCCATTTCTCCCTTTCCTCACGTTCTTTCTTTTCCTGTTTCTCCCTCTCCTTGCGATCCTTCTTCTCCCGTTTCTCCCTTTCCTCACGTTCTTTCTGCAACTTGTTTTCTGCGTTTTTTTGCTCCTTCTTGGACATCTGAGGCTCGCTGAGTTTTTCTTCCAGGAGCGTCTTCTCTCTGACGTCTTTAAAGAGCTGCTGCATGCTCTCAAGCCTTTTGTCTGTGACTGTGAGCACCTCTTCCATCGCCTCTGTGCTCTTCTTCAGTTGGGAGATGAGAGCCTCTTTTTCACTGGTCAGAGTGATGATGATGTCCTTCTCCTCTTCCATGCGGGCGTGCAGAGTGCTAAGTTCACAGGTCAAATCATCACACCTCCTCTCCAAGTCCACAGACCGCTTCATAGAAGAAGCTTTGTCGGCCTGCAGCTCTTCCACAGTGTCTCTGAGGTGCTGATTTTCATCGGTGGCCTCTTTGAGCTGCACATCCAGAGACTGCTGAAGGGAAATCATGTCCGCTTCCTTCTCTGCCCATTGTTTCTGCTTAATGGCCATCTCCTGTTTCAGAATGGCCAGATCCTCCTTTGATGCTCCTGACTGCTGTTCCTGGGCCATCTCCTGTTTCGGAGAAGCCAGGTCGGCACGCAGCTGAGCGATTTCCTGCTGTGCGTGTAGCAGAGCAGTCCTCTGGCTCTGCAGAACCCTGCAAGTTGTCAGGTTGTTCGTCGTCATTGCTTCCTGGGTTAGTGCCGCAGGTGTAGAAATGTTCCTGTCTGCTCCTGACTGCTGCTCCTGGGCCATCTGCTGTTTCAGAGAAGCCAGCTCAGCACGCAGCTTAGCGTTTTTCTGCTCAGAGTGTAGCAGAGCAGTCCTCTGTCTCTGCAGAACTCTGCAAGTTGTCAGATCGTTCGTTTTCATTTTTTCCTCGGTCAGTGTAACAGGTGTAGAAATAGTCCTCTCTCAATAGTAAGTAATTCTGAATGCTCGAATCACTGTGCTACAATTCTGAACTAAGCTCGCAGCTATAACCTTTCTAGACTTTAATTATGACATCATAAAGAGCCTTTCATACAAAGTCAGTGAAGAGCCTTTGATGTCATCATTTAGCCACGCCCCCTTCTACCACTTACATACGCATCTGTTGGAGCCTTTGATGTTATTTGCGTAAGCTAGCATAGCTGCTAAATTAGCCAACTCGCGTTAGCTTCTTGGCTAAGGCTAGCAAAGCGGAGGAGTAACGTTATTTATATTTATAAGTACACGCGCAAGCGTCAATTAAATGTATTTACACCGGCCGCATTTGCGCGCGTTTTAGAAGCGTCCCGGAAGCGCTGCTCCACGAGTGATATGCGGCAGTTCTATTTTGGAGATGTGTCGCACCCAAGACGCGTCTATTTGCACCAACTACATCGAGCAAACAGGAAGTCAGGCACCAGAATAAAGGCGTTTCCGGTTTCCGATTTTCAAAATAAAACGCTGTCAGCCTGAACTCACGCTGATTTAACATCGCTACCGGCAGAGAAACACAGCCACAGCCATGTACGATTTGAGATTCCGTTTGAAAAGTAGAGAAACAAGTAGAGAAATTGTATCGACACACATTCACAGCCTGTTCTAAAGTCTATATGCTTGTATGCACTACACTGCACTTTATAACATCCTGCTGGACTTGACCATGTCATTATACTGCGGAGTAGCTCTGTTTTGAATATTATTGTGTGTTTTTTTTGTTGTATTTAATGTCCTTTTCTATGTATTGCCTTTTCTGAGCTGTCGGACCAAATTTCGTTGTTCTATGACAATAAAGCGTCTTGATTCTTTCTGATGTCTCAACAGCTGTTACACAGGCTGTAAAAAAAGGTGTTTGGATGAATATGTTTCCTTTTGTGATGCCTTGGTGAAACTAACACATCATTTTACTGTATTACCAAATGTTTGGTTCGTAAGGACATACAACAGGTGATTCTGGAAAATATCAAAACAGTTTTGTAATTATTAATTTGACACCTCTTGATTATAGCCAGGACTAGTGATGGCATAGGCGTCGCTACCATTATATCAGAGGGGGACACCCACATTTTAAAACGGCCCGTTTGGACCCCCCCACATTTACTGAGTAGGAAACTCCACCTAACGCTGTTTCGATTGCTCGTGAAAAACTCCGTTCCACTTGGTTCATAAGAGAATAACCTCACCGCTGAAATCTACTCCATGTTTTCCTGGTTACCACAGCGCTGCAATACCGTTACTAGAGTAACGGACCTAACAAAACCAGTGGCTTTCTTCGAGCGAGCGTAAAACACCGTAAAGAGAACCGTTAGTGCTGGTCGAAGCTGGAGGAGGTAACGTCAGTGTCATCCCACAAAGTCCAGCTCATGCTGAAGCCTTACTGTTTGTTACATGGCCCCAGGTGACGTTAGGTTGATGTTAAATCAACTTAGAAAAGTTGGGAGGTAGCTACTGTTTACTTTCAGTTACAGTAGACAGTATTATTTGTCTGACGACATGTTGTTGCCTTTTCTGCTTCCTCCCCACACACAATGGACATGAGGAGATTCCCAACAAAGACACGGAGAGTTAGAGTTGTTTTCAGCATTAGCCCATATTGTAATAAGGCCAGGTTAGCCCCTGTTAGCCTGCAAGCTTCAGCCTCGCCGAGCCAGTGCACATAGCCACCTGCTCCTATTCTTATCAGCAAGAATAAAACACATGTGATGGACCGTCAGGACACAGTGGAGCATTATATGAACAGGGAAACACTGATGTAGCAGATAAGGCAGGGCATCATTATAAACACATCCACAATGTTTGTTGTGAATTGAGCAGTTTTATAAGCAAATAAAGATAAAGACTTTTTGTAAGTTAGTATTTTTAGTGTTTCAGTATTATCTGCATTAAGCAGTTTGGTTCATTTTTCTATGGGATTTGCCAGTTTTTTGTCTCTGTAAATGAGAGAAGGCCTCAGATATGGAGGCTGTTAGTGTAGTAGCACCAGTATGTTTGACAAAACTGTTGTTTCACTTGGAATTAGTTTCTGTTTGTCACCGAGTTTTTGTTGAATCTGTCTCTGAAATAGTCATTAAGTGTTTACTTCTGTAGGTAAAATAGTTTAACAACCTGTTAAAATCCGCAGGAAATTGCAACTACTTCATATTATTATATTATATTTCATTATATACTGATGTACTTTTTTTCACCACCCACCCACAGAAGGTGCCCCCCCCCACATTTTTAATGCTTCCTACGCCACTGAGTGATGGCCAAATGAAGCAATCCATCTTCACTCACTGTTCTGCAGTAAGTCTGGATGAAATCTTGTGTTGTGTGAAATATCTTCCAGGTTCAAGCCTCAAGTCACTGACGGCAAGTCTAAGTCATCTTTAAGTGCGACCCGAGTCCTAATGAATAAACTGCGAGTCCCCATCTCTACCTAACACCACAGTCTGTATTAATTAGGTTCTGCGCTTGAACCACTCATATGGTAAATAAACCAGAACCACCACCTGTTATTATTTATATTGTTATATCTTATTAAATATTTAACAATCGGACACTTATAAGGTATTTTTTATTTTTTTTAAAGTGTGAGTGTGAGAGAGAGAAGAGGGCTTCTTCTTAAGGTGGACTCAAATCTGAGAATTTACTGACACTTTTTTCCCTCAGAATTGTCGAATTCTGGAAAAAAACAAGTAAAAATCTGAGATTTTTTTTTACACAACTGTCAGATGTTGTTTTAGTTGACAGCTTTTATTGGACGCTTGTAAGCTGTAAGATTCTGCTGCCTCTTATTTGCTTTGTTCAGCTCTGTTTTATACTGCAGGTCTAGTTCACCATACTCTTCTTGTCTCTGCAGCCGCAATGGTTTTTTATAGAACAGGAGTGTGAGGAGTTCCTCTTCTTTCTTGGCCTTCTCCTGCTTTCTCTGTTGTTTCTGCAGCCTCTTAGCCTTTTTCAGCTCCTTCCTAGAGGACCCCTTTGTGAGGAGTTCAGATGTTTCGTCCTCCTCCTTTTGGACCTCCTTCTGTCTGAGCCTGGCTTCACTCTCCTTTACTTGATCATGGAGAGCTGTGTTTTCAGCCGGCAGGGAGTTGATGGGGTTCTGCTGTTGAGAAACCTTTAAAGAGAGCTCTTCGTTACTGTCCTTGAGCAGAGTTAACTGTTCCTCTTGCTCATGAGGGAGAGGCTGAACCTTCTCTAGGCTTTCTTTTGTAGCCTGCTGCTCAAGTTTCAGCCCCTCTTCCAGGGAAGACTTCTCCTCCACCAGTTTATGGATCAGACTGTCTCTTTCCAGGACAGTCTGGTTGGCCTGGTCCAGCTGCTCTTCTAAGGAAGGCTTCTCCTCTGCCAGTTTATGGATCAGACTGTCTCTTTCCAGGACAGTCTGGTTGGCCTGGTCCAGGTGCTCTTCTAAGGAAGGCTTCTCCTCCACCAGTTTATGGATCAGACTGTCTCTTTCCAGGACAGTCTGGTTGGCCTGGTCCAGGTGCTCTTCTAAGGAAGACTTCTCCTCTGCCAGTTTTTGGATCAGACTGTCTCTTTCCAGGACAGTCTGGTTGGCCTGGTCCAGGTCGCTTTGCAGTGTACAAATCCCATTTTCCAGCTCTGCACATTTGTCAAAGCATAGGTCCAGTTGCCGCAAAGCAGCCTTTCTGACATCTTCGGTCATGGTTGCAGAGGTGGCCTGGTCCAACTGTGCCTGAAACTGTTGCGTTAATGTTTCAGTCTGTTTCTGCTGGAGTTCCAGAGACTGCTGCAGACAGATGATGTCTGCTTCCCTCTCTGACAGCTTGTTCTGAAGGTCTTCTCTCTCCTTTTGAAGTTTCTGTGTTTCCTCCTGTCCTCTCTTGTCCACCTCAGCTGCCTCCTCCTGTTCTCTCTTTTCTTTCTGCAGCCTCCTTTTCAGCTCCTCCCTCAAGAAAGCCTTCTCTTCCGCCAGTTTTTGGATCAGACCATCTCTTTCCATGACAGTCTGGTTGGCCTGGTCCAGCTGCTCTTCTAAGGAAGACTTCTCCTCTGCCAGTTTTTGGATCAGGCTGTCTCTTTCCAGGACAGTCTGGTTGGCCTGGTCCAGGTCGCTTTGCAGTGTACAAATCCCATTTTCCAGCTCTGCACATTTGTCAAAGCATAGGTCCAGTTGCTGCAAAGCAGCCTTTCTGACGTCTTCGGTCATGGTTGCAGAGGTGGCCTGGTCCAACTGTGCCTGAAACTGTTGTGTTAATGTTTCAGTCTGTTTCTGCTGGAGTTCCAGAGACTGCTGCAGACAGATGATGTCTGCTTCCCTCTCTGACAGCTTGTTCTGAAGGTCTTCTTTCTCCTTTTGAAGTTTCTGTGTTTCCTCCTGTCCTCTCTTGTCCGCCTCAGCTGCCTCCTCCTGTTCTCTCTTTTCTTTCTGCAGCCTCCTTTTCAGCTCCTCCCTCAAGAAAGACTTCTCTTCCACCAGTTTTTGGATCAGACCATCTCTTTCCAGGACAGTCTGGTTGGCCTGGTCCAGGTCATCTCGCAGAGTGCATACTGTATCTGACAGCTCCACACATTTATTAGTGCGTTGGATCAGTTCTTCCAAAAACTCCTTGCTGGTGTCTTCAGCTGCAGCGATGGGCCTATCCAGGGAACACTTCTTTTCCGCCAGTTTTTGGATCAGACCATCTCTTTCCAGGACAGTCTGGTTGGCCTGGTCCAGGTTGCTTTGCAGTGTACAAACCTCATTTTCCAACTCTGCACATTTGTCAAAGCATTGGTCCATGTTTTTAAGGCACTCATCCTTTGCCTCCCTCTCTTGTGTCAGCTTGTCTTCCAAGGAGTTCCTCTCCTCTGCCAGACTGGTCAGCAGGCTGTTTATTTCCTGGACAGTCTGGTTCTCAATTTCTAGCTGGCTTTGCACTGAGCAAAGTTCAGAGGCCAGCTCCTTATATTTGGAAGGACTTTTTGCGGCCTCCTTACGTTGCTTCTTTTCCAGTTTCTCCCTCTCCTTGCGATCCTTCTTCTGCCATTTCTCCCTTTCCTCACGTTCTTTCTTTTCCTGTTTCTCCCTCTCCTTGCGATCCTTCTTCTCCCGTTTCTCCCTTTCCTCACGTTCTTTCTGCAACTTGTTTTCTGCGTTTTTTTGCTCCTTCTTGGACATCTGAGGCTCGCTGACTTTTTCTTCCAGGAGCCTCTTCTCTCTGACGTCTTTAAAGAGTTGCTGCATGCTCTCAAGCCTTTTGTCTGTGACTGTGAGCACCTCTTCCATCGCCTCTGTGCTCTTCTTCAGTTGGGAGATGAGAGCCTCTTTTTCACTGGTCAGAGTGATGATGATGTCCTTCTCCTCTTCCATGCGGGCGTGCAGAGTGCTAAGTTCACAGGTCAAATCATCACACCTCCTCTCCAAGTCCACAGACCGCTTCATAGAAGAAGCTTTGTCGGCCTGCAGCTCTTCCACAGTGTCTCTGAGGTGCTGATTTTCATCGGTGGCCTCTTTGAGCTGCACATCCAGAGACTGCTGAAGGGAAATCATGTCCGCTTCCTTCTCTGCCCATTGTTTCTGCTTAATGGCCATCTCCTGTTTCAGAATGGCCAGATCCTCCTTTGATGCTCCTGACTGCTGTTCCTGGGCCATCTCCTGTTTCAGAGAAGCCAGCTCAGCACGCAGCTTAGCGTTTTTCTGCTCAGAGTGTAGCAGAGCAGTCCTCTGTCTCTGCAGAATCCTGCAAGTTGTCAGATCGTTCGTGTTCATTTTTTCCTCGGTCAGTGTAACAGGTGTAGAAATAGTCCTCTCTCAATAGTAAGTAATTCTGAATGCTCGAATCACTGTGCTACAATTCTGAACTAAGCTCACAGCTATAACCTTTCTAGACTTTAATTATGACATCATAAAGAGCCTTTCATACAAAGTCAGTGAAGAGCCTTTGATGTCATCATTTAGCCACGCCCCCTTCTACCACTTACATACGCATCTGTTGGAGCCTTTGATGTTATTTGCGTAAGCTAGCATAGCTGCTAAATTAGCCAACTCACGTTAGCTTCTTAGCTAAGGCTAGCAAAGCAGAGGAGTAACGTTATTTATATTTAGCTGCTAAATTAGTTAGTTCTATTTTGGAGATGTGTCGCGCCCTAGACGCGTCTGTTTGCACCAACTACAGTTATTGAAAGTTGATGTTGTCTCGACCAAAGTGGGACCGTTGGGGGCTCCATGTAGGAAGGAGAAATAGTTGCTGATGGCAATTGCTTCTTTATGGCTGTAAGTCAGGCAGTTTGTGGCACACAAAAAATATCATAGGAAGGTTAGACTTAGGGTGGTGAAGCAGTTACAGGATAAGGCAGCAGCATATAAGAGAATTTTGAGGAGTTAGTATTGCACAATGACAGACTAAATTAAAAGATCCAAGATGTGTGTGATATGTGGGCTACTGGGCCACTGAAGTAGAAATTCAAGCAACAGCAGATTTGTTAGGTGTGAGTATTTTTACCTATGTTAATGATCGATGGCTAGAATACAGCTGTAACAATAGACGATTGTCAAGTCAGGGGGTGTATCTGGAGAACTGTAATGGTAGCCATTATGAGACAGTTGTTTGTGTACAGCAGCCTCAAAGTCAGTGTTGTTAATGTTATGTTAAGTGAACGTGCCTTCTTCAGCAGGATATGGTAGTAGATGTAGACAGAGTAGACAGAAAAGAAATGCTTCTGATAAAGGCTTGAGTGAAGTTGCAAGCAGCTCCCCTGAAGTAAAAAATATGGATAATGGAGCAGAACGTAGTAAGGTTTTTGAGAGCAAGGTGACCTCTAAATTTATTTTAAAAAAAAGAAAGTAAAAGAGTAAAAGTAGTAGAAGAAAGTATCATGGTAGTGCTGATTTCAAGAAGCGTGTTATTAGAAAAGACAAAGTGAAAATCATGTCTGAGCAGTTGGACTTTGTTACGGAGCAGTTTTTAAAGAAGGTGGCAGTTGGGCCAGAATTTGTGTGCTGTGTTTGTCATAGGTTGTTGTGTCAGCACCAGGTGCTACGTTGTAAAAGAGAAGACTATGGTGAGAGCAAACTTGTAACTCCAATAGCAGAGAAATGCATCAGTGAAGTGTATTTACATACATGTGGTGAGGACTGTTCAGTGCCATGTCACCCTTAAAGTTGTCATTATAAGATTAACAAAGGTCAGGTGCCCCCAGAATGTGCAGTAAACAATTTGGATGTTCATGCCATTCCTCCAGAGTTGGCTTGTTTGAATAGTTTAGAGCAGCATTTGATAGCCAGACACATTCCGTTTATGAAAGTGTTAGCTTTACCAAAGGGAGGAGGACAGAATGGAGTACATGGACCTGTGACCTGTGTTCCAGCCAGTATTGAGCAGACAAATAATTTACTACCAAGGTCAAATATGGAAGGATCATTGTTGCCTGTCAAGTTGAAACGCAAGTTGACTTATAAAGGGCATTATGAGTATCAGTTTGTTGATCCTGTGCATGTGAAGGAAGCATTGCGGTATTTAAAGCAGACTAATGTTCATTATAAAGATGTAAAGTTCAACCCTGAGTGGCTAAATGTGTTTTCTAAAGAAGATGAGGGTGAGGCAGAAAGTGGTGAGTCTGCACAGGTTGAGGAGGATGAACTGTTACATGACAGACAGCAGCACTGTATGTTTCAGGACACCCGTCTTATGCCAGTAGACATAGGGCAGAAAAGTTAAATCAGTATTTTGTTGGTGTGTTAAATCTTGCTCCAGCAGAGGGAAATAATCTAGTCTTTTGTGCGTCTGGAGGTGACGCATATATGTGTACCAATTTCCATGATCCTGTGTCAAACCGGCTAGAGGGGCTACGCGTTAGGGGGCGCTATAGAGAGATGTGCGTTTCAAAAGTCAGCAAACTTCAACGTTTTTCGGGCGAATAAATTTTTCTACCAAGTTTGGTGAGTTTTGGGGCATGTTAAGGCCTCCAAAAATGCGATCATAGGGGCATAATAATAATAATAATTATTATTATAATAATTATAATAATAATCCCTAGGGTTTCAATAGTGCTCTCGGGCCTAATTAACCGTTTGCTGTCTGAGGTGTTTGCGTTTTTAATCTGCGGAGGAGGAATATTCCCACTTCCGCCTTCGCCCCGCTCAGACACGAGCTCCAGCTGCTCTGCGGCCACACCCTCCCCTCGCGCCGTGTAGTTGTTGTGGGTTTGACAGACAGTCGCGCGCTGTGGCTCGTGCTATCGTCCCTGTTCCTGGAGCTGGCCCGCCGCGCGCATGCAGCAGAATGGCTCGAGCAGTTCTAGCGGTTCGGACGGCTGCAGCAGGGAGCGTCAGGCTCTGTCCTTCAGCCCGCTGCCCGCCGCGACTACACGGGTGAGACGGTTCATTCAGGAGAGACGGACGCTGCCTCTACCCAGAGTGATGGTGGTATTCTCGGCCGCGGGGGACACCGAGAAACCGGGGGATGCCATGTCCAGCTCGGACTCTACGGAGGACGACTTACGAAAGCCGGCCTCCCCCACACCTAACCTCGCCCTGAGCAAGCCGCTCCGGTCCTCGCTGAACACCCAGGAGCAGGAGGTAGGCCGCTTTTAGACGGAAAAACATCTCAATACAAGCTAGCAAGGAGCTAATAACTTTAATTAGCGTTAGCGCTAGTTATCCACATTTATTTGTTTGTTATGACCTTAAAATACAGAACCGGCCGAGTGACACACTGCTACTGTTATGAAGCCCCAAAAGTTTTTTTTTTTACCAGAATGTATAATATTACTACTAAATAACTGTGTTGTGGTGGCTATTTTTATAGTGGTCAGTGATTGGTCAAACAGCAGAAGCCGTGTCATGATTGGCTGACAGTTGTGTCACATGACTTGCTTTATCGAGTAAGCACGTGAGGAGTCTGATGAGGGAGCTAAACATGGCTACAGCAAGTTAATCTTCTTATTTCTGCAGCCTGTCAGCCCAGTTTCCCTCAACCTGTCAGTGTGGAGAGATATTAATAGATGACATGTGTTGTTGTAGTTGTGATTGAGGCCATAAAATTGCCCAGAATCCCCAGAATTCAGCTTAATAATTATATTTCATTTGGACTTATGTCTTTTGATTAATCAGAAGTTTGACCTATATAATCTGCCGTGTTAGGTCCTTCATTATCCATCCACTTAAGGGACGCAATGTCATAAATCATCATTTGAGAAGGAATTTGTTTTAGTTTAAATTGACCTTATTTGTTGCAGATTGCAGTAATTGATAAAATCGTGTAATTGATCAAGTAATTGAATATATATATAAAATCTGCAAAAAGCCATTATCCTGAATTTGTCTAAAAAATAGTTTGCATAGTTTGTAGTGGAAACCCTGTCTAAAATATGTTTCATTGATTCATTGGCTCTCTTGTTTGTGTTTTAATTATTTAACTGTTTCATTTCATCTCCTGAGTGTGGGTTAGACTCTTGTGCATAGAGAAATAATGTACAGTTGGGGTTAAAAGGGAGTTGTCAGAAGATTAATATAGTAACATGGTTAGAGGGGTTACATAGATTATTAGTTGTTGAGGTCTGTTATTTACAAGGGGTCCAAGTATCAAACTTAACTTTTTTTTTTACTTTGCTGAATTCATATAGTTGTTTGTTTTCATATTTCACAGTTCCCAGAAGTTATCTCTCTGAACGTCGGGGGAACGTACTTCACCACACGCCTGTCCACACTGCGACGATACGAGGACACCATGTTGGCTGCCATGTTCAGTGGGCGTCATTACATTCCACGTGATGCTGATGGCCGCTACTTCATTGATCGGGATGGGGCATATTTCGGGTGAGTTAGCACTGCCCGTGAGGTTGGTGGTCATAGAAAAGGGAGACATGGCTAATATTTATGTTGTTTGCTTTTAGACTATGTGCAGTATGGGAGCGTTATGTGCTGGAGAAGGAAGTTTGTTAATTGCAGCAGAAGAGTTTCCATTAGTGCTCTGCATTTCGAGGCAGAGCATTTCAAGCTGCTGAAGGCAGCTCATTATATTCTGACAGGAATCCATGAATCAGGTATTCTGTGAAACAAATTGGTGTCTGCTGCTAGAACTAATTTACATATCAGTTTCGTTGCTACTGCTGTTTTTTTGGTATTTGCTGCTTTCTCAGCTGACATATATGCCTATAGTCCCTAAACAGTCTTAAGACTGACAATCTCCTAGCTGTCTTTCTGCATTACACAGGGAACAAACATGGACTGATAATAGACTGAAAATGTGCAGCTAATTAACAGCACTACGTTTTGTGGGTTGTTGTGCAGCCACCTCCAGTAATAACATCTTCAGAGTTTAACAGACACTTTGTGGTAAATACAGTGATCTATTGGCCTCCAGTTAGAATAATTATTTCACTGGAGCATTCGGCTGATGTCCGCACATTTAACATAGGTATGAAAAATGTCAGTATGCAGTCTCAGTGTGAGCAAAAATAAAGAGCTGAATGCACTACGTTCAGAATGAATGCTCCCCTGTCCTACAAAACTGATTCCTTAGTGCCTCCAGAAGTGCACCGACTCATGCCATGCTATCAGCTCTGAAATTCACGACAGTGCTTTGAGCTACATGCTAGCAAGCTGGCACAGATACGCTGCTGACCTGCTAAAATCAGCATCATACCCTCATTGTCGTCGTAGATTAAAAAAGATGAGATCACCATTGTCAGGATGCGCCTTTCAGTGAAGGACACTAATGCCTGTACAAAAACATATTTCAGTCTGGACCAGTGTGTACCCACATTATCATCCCTAGAGCCATGCTGCTACCACGGCGAAAAAGGAAAATCAAGTTGCTTTAAATATAAATACAACAACAAGCGGAGTAGGGGTATGACTTATGTAAGACATAGTTTGAGCGGAGGTCAGTCCTGTAGTAAAGTGTGTGTGGGTGAGGGGGTGCAATTAAACATTTACAAACAAAGAGTGCACAGAACTAGAGATGGAGCTTATGTACCTGTATAAAGCAATAAAGCCTCAGCAAATGCTGGCTCACTTCAGGCACATAGACATTCAGCTGGGATGTTTTTAGCCAACTGTGTTTTGGGGCCTATTGTCTTGTTGGAAAATAAATCTTCTTCCATGTTGGCATCATTTTGTGCACTGCAGCAGATTTTCCCCCTGGAGGAGTTTGTGTTTTTCTGCATTAATTTTATCCTGTTATGTTCACAAGCCTTCCAGGTTTTGCTGCAGAGAATTAAGCAGAATCAAAACTTTATTGGCTACAGATGTCGATACATACGAGGATTTTGAGTCAGTGTTTCAGTATAATACATCTGGCCCTGAGGGTGTGTAGGATGATTAAGGTGGCTGTGTGTGTGTGTGGGTAGTAGTAGTAAGTAGTAGGATTTATCTCATAGATGTCTAATTTTACGCACACTGTTTCCATACAAAGGGACATTCTGAACTTTCTCCGAGAAGGTGAACTTCCTCACCAAGACAGGGTGAGAGCAGTGCACAGAGAGGCTCAGTACTACTCCATCGGCCCGTTGCTGGACAGGTTGGAGGACATTCAGCCACTCACAGGGGAGAAAGTTCGACAGGCTTTCCTCGATCTGCTGCCATACTACAAAGGTAGCTCTTATTTTCTGCATCGCTTTACAGGGTGTTGTCTGTGTAATTGTTTAAACCTTACATAAATAAACGTGACTGTTCTCTTTTCAGACAATCTGGAGCGCATTGTGGAGATTGCCAAATTGAGAGCCATGCAGAAAAAGGCACGATTTGCAAAGCTGAAGATCTGCGTGTACAAAGAGGAGATGCCTATTACGCCGTACGAGCGTCCCCTGTTTAACTCTCTGCGCTTCGAGCGCTCGGACAGTGAAGCCAAGCTTTTTGAGCATCATTGCGAGGTGGATGTTTCCTTTGGGCCGTGGGAGGCGGTGGCAGATGTTTATGACCTGCTGCACTGCATTGTCAGTGACCTGGCTGAACGAGGGATTGCTGCTGAGCAGCAGTGCATTGGCGTTTGTGACAAGCACCTCATCAACCATTACTACTGCAAGAGACCCATCTATGAGTTTAAGATTACATGGTGGTGAAGCTGGGCGGAGACAGTCGTGGTGGATCGGACCAAATGCAAAAAATGATGGATACATGTTTTACTCTAACTATAACTCAGCCAATATTGGTTTTTGTATTGACGTTGCCAATATTTTGTGCTGTGTCCTTTAAATTATGCTGATTTCAGTTTCTCCAAAAATATATTTTTCCCCCTTTTTTATTTTCGTAAAGTGAAAACATTCTGAAGAAACATTTAATTGAAGTCCAAGCTTATAAAACAACACAGATACTACCACAGAAAGTAATGTAACACCCCTAAATGCAGTGCTTCTGCTGACCTCCAGTGATTTGTCAGCTTGATGCTGTGGTGTACAGGGGTTCTTCTGGACTCTGTGACATCACTGATGGGTTTGGGTGTATAAAATGCAACACAGCGATCATCTAACCCCACCCATTGGTCAGGAACAACACATGTGAAATCAGCAGCTTTAACGTAGTTCCATAGGTGAATGTAGACAGCACAGAAAGTGTAATCAGGATACATTTCAGCTCCGTCTGCTTAGATGCATTCAGCCACACTCCTGTTCTGTTAAACACATATATCATTACACTGTTGGTCTAAATTGCTTGTTGGACATTTGCAGCAGTTTGACTTTACTTAAAATTAATACAGGCATCTAAGGTAGACTCCAAAATCTACAAGAAAGCAGCCACTAAAGCCAGAAATATCAGAAGTTATACAGTACTGATTCCAGGTATAGATCCTCATTCCAAAGTGGTGTTTTGGGGGCTTTGAGGTGTTTTATTCCAGCCTCTGTGTAACTGCAGTGTCGAATTTCCCAGCAGTACTGTGGCTGATTGCTGTAGACACTAACAAGGGACTGAAGCAGCTGAAGGTGTTGGGTTATAAATCCCAATGTGCAAAATTGTGCTAAAAAAACTAGAAGAAGTGGGTGACTTGACATGCATCTCATTTAAAGAAGTCATTTCTGTCTCTTCAGATCCGCAGTCTAACTGTAGCTTTGCTGTGATCCTTGAAGTGATGCATTATTGGACCCATGTCTCATCACATTTACAGGTTTGAAGCAGTGATGTTGTAGTAAATATTGAACATTGTTAGTAAGTAAAGTCTGTATATTTTAGGACTAAGCTTTGTTTCAGGGTTAAATGTGTTCAGAGTGTATTTTTTATTATGCAACCTCCTGAGGAGTGTGTTTAAAGATTTTAAGAGGACAGTTGGGCGGTGTTCATTCAGTTAGTTACCGAGGAGGGATTCTAAAATTAATATTTGCAGTAACTCTTATGGCAGAAATACTGTTATGTAGCGTCTCCCTTGTTGTTTTCGCAGCTCTTTAACGGTACATTCTACTTGATAACAAACTCTGAGCACCTTCTGATTGTAGTCATGTGTTTTATTTATTATCTGAACTTATCAGATGAGCACCTCTGTGGTTTTCACAGTTAGCATCAGTGTTGTATCACTTCATTTAACTTCACTAAGGAAGCCAATATGCTTATTGTGTTGATCGTTTCCAGGCAAAAGTAGAGACGCTACATTCATCCTCTGAAACAATACTCATATTGATTATTTCCAGTGTTATGTTTGCAATGTTTTTAATGTTTTTTATATTGTTATGTATCCCTCTGTTCTCTATTTGTTAGCTTCTAGGAAGCTCTAGTTATCAAACCATCTTTAATTTATGGTAAAAACAAAACTGTAAAAGTACTCACAGTGTGTTTCTCTCTTTTATTTGTGAAAGAATATAAATTATTTTCAATGGGGATCTTGCTATCTACATGTCTTATACATATGCTTATGTGGAAAAAACTTAAAGGTTAACCAGTAGCCTCTGCCGCACTTCATCACTGCCTGAGGATACTGACTCTAGCTCTGATTAGCGACACACACCTGAATCTTCGATTCATGTTGCATTGTGGAACCACTGGATGCCATTTATCACAGCGTCGATGCACTTGCTTCTGCTGAAAAGGTCGGAAATCATTTACCAGGAAATCATTACAACCCTGTAGGCAGTCTTAACATACACAGTGATTAGCCTCAGAGGAGGAGAGTGATGTGGACTTTCACACGGCCCTCCATCTGATGTGGGGTGGTACAAGACCAAGAGCATCCAAGTTCAGCAACTATAAATGTTATAATAAGATATTGATGGAGCAACTTGAGTGCAGTTTACTTTTGGAACTCTTACACAAAGTGATTTTATGCAGATTGAGTATGTGTTTGTCTTGTTTTAAGTAAAACATGAGTACTTCATCCTGTGCTGGTAAAGTAAGAAGTAACTATTACTCCACTATCATTACTCTGGGTTCCTGCTCCTCTTTGGATTTGGACGCTGCTTTGGTTGGTGTGTCTCTCTGGTTGTCCCTTCTTAAAGTCTGGTTTATATTTCTGCGTCGAACCGAGCAGCTCTTTGTCTGTGGTTAGTGTCACCCTGTAATCCAGCTCCATGTTTTATTCCATTTTAATTCATCCACTTCTGTGGAACCAGGTTGACATGCTGCTGCAGGCCTGTAGGTTTTGGATTGTAGGCCCTCAGCCTCCACTTCCAGCACCACTCTTCAGGCCTCCCCCACTCCTCATGCCTCCTCCATTTCTCGGGCCTCCTCCTCGGGCCTCCTCCACTCTTCAGTCTTCTTCCACTCCTCGGGCCTCCTCCACTCCTCATGCCTCCTCCACTCCTCCTCCTGTAGCCGACAGAGATCTCATTTCCAGGATTCACTCAAAATCTGTGAAAGTAAGCGCACAATATTTTCATCAGTTCCTTATGTGTTTTATATTTGTCAAAAAGAACCTAATCAATGGTATAAATTCACTGCTAACTGGTGGTTTATTAGTAGATTTCCAGGTAAACAGGTGATCATGTTGGCTTTTGGTGTTTGTTTACGTTTTGCTGACGGAGGTGCCTGTGCAGTGTGACAAGATATTAAAATATTGGCTGAATACAACTAATATCCTGTTAATATCAAACAATAATATGAGACACTCAGATTAAAAATGCTTTTACTGAACCCTGTGACGGGATTTGTGACAGGCTGTCGGTAATAATTCAAATAGCAGGTGTGCCAAAAAACCCAAGACACCGTTGCCGGGGCGTGCCCACGGCGTGTTAAAGCTGCATTGCCGAGTTGGTTTACCTTGACTTAACTTTCTGTGCACAGTTACACAAAGACTTGATAACAGTGATAATAAAGTGTTGTGATTCTTTGTATGAGGCCTCCTGAGGTTCATTCCAGGCATCCAGGCATTATTGGTCATCTCTGGTGTCTCCTCTCTGTCCTGGATGTTTTCTTTGGTGTAGCAGCCTCCCTGGAGTTTATCACAGTGAAGACATACAGGGGGAATGCTGTGTTACATGCTGTATCTCTGAATGATTATGCAATTTATTGTCAGACTGTTTTATTGGCACATGAACCTAATATAATATTCCTCTGTGTCCTCAGAGCAGATAAATATAAGACTCTATCTTCCTGACATGGAGCAACTGGCCTGGGAGACGATCGTCACCCAACAACAAATAAAGCTGAGGAATGAGCTGAGGAATGAGCTGACCCAGTGGATGGACGCGATCGATAATGAGCACATTGTCTATTAGACGGCATCACCAGAGGATGACCAGCCCTCAGTCCCCACAGCCTCATGTAAGAGGACAGACGGGCACTCCTAGTCATCCCTCAAACACATTGTCCATTGGCACTATGTAGTTAGCTCATTAGGCTCATTAGGCCCATTGGCCATATCACTGTGCACTCAGTGGCTAACGAGTCAGTCACATGGCTCCTACATTACACGCCCACCTTTAGATAAAAAGCCCTGCATGTATCCAACCAGCTGCTCTTATTGTTGGTGAGCTGGTAACAGTAAGGTTTACCCACAGCTCCTTCCTCCTGAGTACTCTGATCCTGGCCTGAACTCTACCAACAAGACCAGCAGGCTGGAGCAGCACAGGGACCTGAGACCTGACCAGACAATAATATCTGGGTAAGGCTGTAGTTAAAAGGAAGAACCTCTATATGCTGTAATAGCTATAAAACTAAAATAATAATAAGAGTTGTGTGATGCATTAAGGAGGTTCAGCAGCCAGTTTGTATCAGCAGGTCTGGTGTAGGTGGACCTCGTCTTCTCAGTTAGCCCCGCCCCCTTTCTCCAAATATGGAAGGGGTCAAGATGGCGACCAAAAAAAGTCAAACAAAGGCTTTTGATTAACCAGCTGTAAAAATGTTTAGAGGGTGATAAATAAAAAATAATTTGACCTCAGAACAGATCAATACTTTTGTAAAAATTAGGCACGCACGCCACCAAAAAATCGGCACTTCCTGATACATTTTAGCATTAGCAATATTAGCAATATGCTAACTCAAGTTTAATGACCTAATTCATGCTTATGATACCGTTGTGTTGTTAATGTAGTGTTTGTTTACAGCTGTGTAGCGGTGTGTAATTGTTAACACACGTTTCTCCGCCTCTCTCTCTCTCTCTCTCTCTCTCTCTCTCAGTGCCCACGTATGTCTCTCTCCCAGCTGAGGGGTGGAGGCTGACGGCCGATGCCTTTTCTATGGAGAGGATGGAGGAAAGGGGGATGTAGTGTGGCTCTCCTTCAGTCGGGGTTTTTTTTTTGCAGAGCGTCTTGATAATCAGCAACTACAACCTCAGCGGAGATTTTTCTTTTTATGGGAACAGAACGGCTTAAAATGACCCGGGGAGTGATCATTGATCTGCTGCACAAGGTAAGCACCTTCTCCCGTGCAAGCCAGCCCCATGTAGCGATCCTAATGATCGCTAGTTAAATGTAATCATCTGTTATATGTGGTGGTGGTGGTGGTGGTGGTGAGGGGGGACGGTGGAGAGTTACATAACAAGAGTAAGACGTATCAGTGATTAATTAATTTAATGATCAGCATGTAAGAAAAAGGCGCATCTTAGATGTGTGAGCGTGAGCATCAATTGCGGAAGATCCCGGTGGCCGATTTTTCTCTCTCTCCACTGACATGATGAAGGAAACGCAGCCGGTCAGATGGAAGAAACTGGAAGGTGCTGAAGAAAATGTTCCAGGCTGAGTGAGCCTGCGGGCCCACGGCCCTCACAGCACCACGGGACACCACGGACGGACCGGGCTAAGAAACGAGCCGCTCTGCTGCGTTTAAAAGGCAGGAAAAAAAAAAGAACCAACATTAAGAGGCTGCTATCATTAAAATCTGGATCACCTCCATCTCCATGACAACGGGAATTCTCCAGCCTGGTAGTTTGCTCTCTCTCTCTCTCTCTCTCTCTCTCTCTCTCTCTCTTCCAATCATTTAGCTTAAGCTGCTTCATAATAAAACCCTGCTGAGAAGCTAAATAATATGATTTTATTACAGGTAGATGTGAAATTGATCAGACAAAAGTAAAGTTTAAATTAAACCTGATTCTCCATCAAATAGTGTCCTCAGCTGAAGGAAGTTCTGTCTTATAAAGCGCTGATTGTCCTAAATGACCACATGTCGTGATATAAACGCATTTAATCACATAAATGAACTTTACTCTGTGTCTCTCAGAGGTCTTTGTTAAGGGAAATCATGATTGTAGCCTCTGTGTATACACTTTAAATGCCTTTATAGGGATGCAGAATTACCATTTCTGACACTTACGTCCATCAATAACACAAACTATAGATCTGATTTAAGCACAGCAACAAAAACCTGAGCATGAATCTGACTCCAGGTCGTGACAGAAGTCCAATTATTAATTATTTAGTCTAAGAAACCCATTTATAAATACAGCGCATGATGTGCCTTCAGGAAGATCATATAATAACAGAGGAGTCCTGCTTTGGATTGTAACGTGAAAATGAGAGAATAGCTGTGACAGACTCTAATACTCAATTAGAAAACACTCACGCTTGTAATTAGCTGAGGGATCCGGTGGAATTATGTTCTTTTAGGACTACAGATTAATTAAAGTGATCTTAATACCTTATCTTGGGGATTTAACTTCATTTTCTAAGGAAACATAGTTAATATAATTATGTGGTGTTTAGTAAAAGCAGTTTTTATCTGTATAATAAAAACTAGATGATATAATTGTTTAGTCGTTTGGGTTGAAGTATCAGGTGTTTTTGTTGCTCAGCTCAGTCTGATACCTGAACCATGTACACGGTCCCCGTTCCGTAGTCTTTCTCTGAATGTTGAATCCTGAAACTTGGATCAGTAACATGATTCAGCACACAGGTCCGTTTCTCATGTTTCAAGTTTAAAGAACCAGGCTGTCAAATTTTGGGAGAATCTAGAAGCAGGAATGTCTGGCTGCAATCTGCACCTCCACCACTAGGTGTCACTAAATCCCACACACTGGTCCTGTAACTGTCACTTCTGTTAATAATGATGGAGTAGATTTTATAAGGGGGGGACATGCATTATGGTGGCTACAAAGATGTCGTTTTACAGAGTTCACATGGCATCATCCCTTCCCTCAGTCAGATGTTGATAACCTAGCTTACTGACCATCTCATTCTTTTCCTGATACAGGTCAGCTCACGCATCATTTTAGCGGTAGAGAAATACTTTGTAGAGCTCTGAAAAAAACATTTATATGTGACATCTGTAGTGTCTGTGCAGTTGTTTGTTTGCCTAGAAATAGCCGGCGTCCCCATGTGGCCCTCGCATGAGTTTGGGCACATCTGGATGTAGCTACCTGGTCAACAATCTCCCCCCACACAGCAGAGATGACACAAAGGAGAACAGGAAACTGAGGCATGAATAAAATAACTGTGACAGATAAAAAGACTGAGAAAACAATAGCTTATCATTCACTCAAAATAATGTGTTTTGGAGGTATGTTACCAAACTACCAGGCTGTGTAGTTCTGTATACGTTTGCTTGTGTCCTTGTAGACATGTAGATTTAGCGACATCATAAATGATTTATTTTTTTAACAAACTAGTTCCAGGGAATAGAAATAAGAAACCTGCTTCTTAAACCAACAAACTATTCTTTTAAAGTTGTTATGAGCATTGCTAATGTTGCCTTTTTATCTGAACTCTGTACATGTCATGCTAGACTGGAAACTAGCAGCTGTACCAACAAGGCTAGCACACCGTTGTTGATAGGTTTGAAAACAATAGTCCTTTTATTTATTTATTTTGACCATTACATTTTACTTTTTTATTTAGATAGATTTTAAAATCTGCGATCAGATGGAAGAGATTCACTCTGTGCTCCTCTTGTTTGTCCTGGAAGCATCTCACCTAAAACTGCTTACGTTAGCAGTCATTATTAATGCATTTCTGTGCTAGCAGGGCTAAGAATATGCTGCAGGAAAACAAAAAACAATGAGAGTGAACAAAAGAGTAAAGCTGTGTAAACTGTAAAATGCTAAATTAATCCATGTAGCTATAGCTGTGAGAAACAGCAGCAGCCTGTCGACTTTTATTGTGCCTGTACTTTGCAGTAGAATTATCCTCCTCTAAACAAGCCTGTATTATAATATCAGAGACATTCAGAATTAGAAAAAAGCAGGTGTTACATGAATGGCAGCTGTATGCACAAAGCAGATCCCTCTACATTGTTCTTCCTCAGGCCCTACTGAAACAGGATGAAACGCACAAATGTTATCCAACGCCGTGGCCACATCCAGTACATTCCTGCTATATTGTGAGCACTTGGTAGACTGAGCTGTGCGTTGCCATGGAAACCTGCGCTGTTCAAGCTCATAATATTCCCCCGTGAATGGAGAGCAGAACGGCTTCAACACAGCCATTTGTTCCAGTGGTGGAAACACTGATGGTGGCTTAGGCTATGTATGTGCGCAGTAAAGAGGAGCTGAGGTCTGCCTGATGTCAGGTCAGTCCACATCACAGCCAAAGGTGTGACAAACAAAAAACAAACTTGTAACAGCCACATCACACTACAATTCTGCTGCGCTTATTTTTGTTCCTCTCTCTCTCTGCTGTTTTCAGATTAGCTCAACACACACTGAATAAATATGGACAGATAAGCACAGAGCAGCATAAGGCCCGTGAAATGCTGGAAGTCACATCCTGACTGCAACATAAGCTGCAGCATGAGACGACACAGAAATGTAACACAGGCGGAGAGGTTTCAGGGGGGCAGAGTTTATTTTGAGTCTTGTCAATCTGACAAACAGCTCCATGAAACACACTTATATTTAAGACTTAAGACGTAGGATTCTCATGAGATTTGTCAGAAATCCATCTAATCAGGTTTAGAGCTTTGTCTTTGTGACTGAACTGTGGGCGATCCGGACCAGTCAGGGTCCTGTCTGCAAGTGGATTTCATGCCATGCTAACAACTACTTGCTAGCTTTCTTTGTGTGTGGGTTAGAGTCAGGAAGCCATGGAGGGTTTTTTCGTGTTATAGATGTTATATTTTGTCTAGTCAAGTATTGTATCATTGTGTAAGTACTTGATCTTTTCTGCTGTATTTCCCCTCTAGTGCAATAATAACAGAATGAAAAGCAAAAGATGCTGACATTATCCTCTAAATATATAAATAAATCCTCTTTTTCTCCCAACAAAATGACAGCAAGCCTCGGCTATGAAAAGCAGCTTCCTTCCTGCAGAAGTGTTGCTTGAAAAACAGCGTTTGAACATGCTGGAGGTGGAGTGGTTGTTGAACTCCTGTCTAAGCAGATCCTCGTGAACAACACATCAACACAGACAAAATACTACAGCATACTCTACAGAATGTTGTGGTAGGCTGGTGGGGGTGGGGGTGTGGGCAGTGGAGAGAGAAATAGGCTGAAAAAGCTGCAGAGGTGGAGGTCCTCCTGGATGTTTTTTTTGTTGTTGTTGCATTAGCTGACCTCTAACTGGTACTAAAAACACATCAATATTCACTTATTAGAGCCAATGAGATGAGACGACTGCAGCTCTCCAGTTAAATATAGAAATGGACACAGATTAGATCACAGTCAAAACTCCGCTTTGACACAGTTACTGTTCACCCTCACCTCGCTGGATCCTTAGGAGCCCTCAGTGTTACACAGTCGCATGAGTTATGTGACATAGAGTAGTTTACTGCTGGCAGCGTGGGCGGTGACACATTTTCTCTCAGCTGTTCTATAGGAGTGCGGTTCAGTGCTGCCGGTGGATCACTCGAAACATTATCAGAGTGGGTGGTTTGTTGTTTATGATATTGTTTGCATACATGTTAGTGTATTGTGCCACACTCTGACTCAATATGAAGTCACTTAGACTCCGTTTTATTAGGTGACATCATCACAACCAGATAGTAACGACTGAGTCAACATGACTATCATAAATAAACTATGGTTCTGCAGCACTGTATAATGAAGACTTCTTTGTCACCAAGTTGTCCTTCTTACAGGCTTGAATCCACCTAGAACCCCCCAATGGAGCAGGATGTGGAGAGCCCTGCCATCATCAAACCAGCCAAGTTGCCAAAGCAGGCCCGGGAGGACCTGCCTAAACAGCTGGCAGAAATGGACCGGGCAAAGAAGATCCAGCGCTACGTCCAGAAAGACGGGAAATGCAACGTCCACCACGGAAACGTCAGAGAGACGTACCGCTATCTGACAGACATTTTCACCACACTGGTCGATCTGAAGTGGAGGTTTAATCTTTTCATCTTTGTGCTTGTTTACACCGTAACATGGCTCTTCTTTGGCTTTATGTGGTGGCTTATTGCCTATCTCCGGGGCGATCTGGACCATATAGCAGACAACCAGTGGACTCCATGTGTCAATAACCTCAATGGGTTTGTATCAGCGTTTCTGTTCTCTATTGAGACAGAGACCACCATTGGTTATGGATACAGAGTCATCACGGACAAATGCCCCGAGGGAATAGTTCTGCTTTTAGTTCAGTCAGTGCTGGGATCTATTGTGAATGCCTTCATGGTGGGCTGCATGTTTGTGAAGATCTCGCAGCCCAAGAAACGAGCTGAGACATTAGTGTTTTCCACCAATGCGGTCATCTCCATGAGAGATGGACGGCTGTGCCTGATGTTCAGAGTCGGAGACCTCCGAAACTCGCACATCGTCGAGGCTTCAATCAGGGCCAAGCTTATCAAGTCTAAGCAGACCAAGGAGGGGGAGTTCATCCCTCTGAACCAGACGGACATGAATGTGGGTTACAACACAGGAGACGACAGGCTCTTCCTGGTATCGCCGCTCATCATCTGCCATGAGATAAACCAGAACAGCCCCTTTTGGGAGATCTCACAGGCCCACCTGTCCAAGGAGGACCTGGAAATCGTTGTGATCCTGGAGGGGATGGTGGAGGCCACAGGTGAGTCATCACTCTGATCAAATCTTTTCCTTACACATACATGTCCATAGAGGGTACGCATGTGACGTCAAGAGATGAGGAAGTCACCGTGGCTCCAGCCAATGAGAGGCAAAAAGCTTGTTGAGCCAAAAACACATCTAAAAAAAAGAAAGAGCTGATGTGGGACTAAATAGATCCAACAAGATCTGGTTTAACAGAGAAAAGAGAGAGGAAGCAACATGCGCTGCTGCTGAACCATCGCTCTGACATACAGTACTTAGCAGGACTGGTTAAAAGACTCCTCTATAAATATTATATTATATAAATATTTATCATCCATTATTTATGTCTTAACCTTTTTTATTTAAAAATAGTCATGATAATGAGCCTTTTGTTCCTTAAAGGTAAGGTAGGAGATTTTGAAAACTCAGTGAGACTCAGCCAGATTTCGAAAGTAAACACATGCCCCTTTCTCTTGGAGCTCACCCCGAAGCCACGCCTCCCCAATCACATGGACGCGCATTACCTGAAGACGAGCTGCGGTCTGTGACTTCGGCCATCATGCACGTACCTCTCTGGTGCGCGCAGAGCAGGAAGAGAGTGACAACCAGCCAATACTCCGCGCAGGGTGTGCATCCACAGATGATTAATATTCTTCGTTTTAAAGCGAAACTGCCAAACTAATTGGTTGCTATCGGATTGTAAAGAGAAGTTACACTAATTTAACAAAAAGTGCATCAGAATGAAATCTCCTACCCTACCTTTAAAACAAAGAGAAGGACTGTCGGCTACACAAAGACCATTATTTAGACACTAATAACAGGCGAGGCATGACTTCTTAATAAATCATGTATATATTCCTTACAGTGTATGGTTGTCAGGAGACCTGGTTTCCGCCCAAATGATCATGTTCATGCACCGCTGCTGCTTTGTTAAGTTTTAATGATCACTGTTGAGTCTAGCTGCCTTTAATCTAAGATAATCATCAATTTTACTCCTTCTGAAGGTAGCCAAGTTGCTGCTTGTTTTTCCACTCAGTCCGAATGTTTAAGGGAGGAAGTGACATCTGTGCATCTATAGCTTACAAACAGTTGCTGCTCAGTAGATTTAATTTTGCACCAAAGACCCCCAAATTCTTCAACAAGCTTCTCCGCCATGATATCAAGTCTTCACACATGCAGCCTATTTTTACCTCCATGGAGCGTACATTGTTATGTAAACCCCTGTCGTTTCAATCATCTTGAACATTAACCCACTGCTGAATACACAGCAGCATGCTCAGCCTGTAGTTGGAGCTCACTGATGTACAGTGAACCACAGACCTTCAAGCACTAACTATGACTCATATGCTAAAGCCTCCTTGGTGCTCAGCAGCCAGTGCTGTTGGCTCTTTGCATGCTCCCAGAACAGCACTGATCCATCACTGCATGAGCTCAACAAGACCCTAACCCTAATGGCTGCTGGGTGTGTAGTGAAGCAGCTGCTGAAGGCTCACAGAGGATTCAGTGTCCTGCAGGCAGCTGAGACACGGAGCACACTGATGAATATCTAAACACAGGTGAACAGAGCCAGAAAGTGATTAAACCAACTCCTGGCTACAGCTGGCGATCTATAAACCTTATATAAGTCAAAACCTTCAGGCTGAGTTACAGACTGCAGACTGCAATGATTGATTCAAATGATCATTATTATCATTACCATTTACTCTGCCATCATAGTAGCCAGGAAAATGGTGGAGAAGCTTCATGCAGATGTGCTCAGTGTTTTTCTACCCTAAAATGACAGTTTTATGTGTATAGCACCACTTACACTGCTGCACATAAATAAAAGGCTTCATTTAAAAGAACTACAGAGGTTTACAACTAAAATCAGTGATCAAAGAAAAACAAAACAAAAAATTAAAATTCATCATTAAAGCAGATAAAAGAGTTTGGACCTGTCACAGCAGTGTAGGCGTTGTAACAGAGGAAAGTCAGTGAGCAGACATTACAATAATCTAATCTGCTGGAAATGAATGTGTGCATGGCTCTCTCTAAGGTCTTGTGTTGACATTAATTCTCTGACTGTGGTGCTTGTTTGGGTGGTAGTAAGATGACGGGTTTAGGCATATCCGCAAAAGTTTTTCATCGTATGGGCATTTCATCCACACAGATCCGGCGTTTTGGGAGCCTGAATACACTAATCTTAAAACACCTATGAAGCCCCAGAAGAGCTTTTGTCCTGAAGAAGATCCTGAAAAACTCATGTGAGATCCCAAAAACTTGATCCCCTACTGACCTGCAAAAGTTTCACAACAGCCTCCCTAAAGTGAAGAGACGGTATCTCACGAACAGTTGTTGTTGCTGTGCTTTAAGGTGGAAAAGGTTACACATCCATCTCTAAAGAGTTTGGACTCAACTCCACAAATCCACAGACGGACTGTATACAAAAGTCCATCGTTACCCTCCCTAGGAGTGGTCCGTCAACAAAGAAGAGAAATCTGTCTGTTTCATTTGATTGATCCTTTTCTGACCCCAAACTTCTGCTGATGTTTGAAGTCATATTTATCCTAAAATATATAAAATTCTACCAGATTTACAAACTTTCAGTTATATTTAGAATAGAATAGAATAAAATATACTTTATTAATCCCTTTGGGAAGGTCCCTCTGGGAAATTTGGGTAATTTGAAAACACTGTATAAAACACAGTGGAGGCAGAACAGATAAGTAGAAAATCTGACCTAATAATGACCTTAGTAGACGACAGGCCGGGTGATATTTAAAGCTGTCAGCATTTGTCTGTTTGCTACGTTTTATGACAACTCTTCCAGCAAAGCAGAGCTGCTCTGCTGTCACGGCTAAAAATGGGGAAAAAATAAACCTCATCACTGATCGCTGAGAATGATCGCTCTGCCTGAGGAAGCAGAGAACTGGGCTGTGCTGTCATTTCTTTAAAACTGGCTGCCTCAAATGTTGATATGCTGTTTGCAGCGAGGTCAAATTATTTGTTCGTTTCCACAAAGGAACTGAAGTGAGGTGAGAATGGAGACAAGAAGTAAAGATAACGTGTGAAGTGAAAGGGGCAGGTGCATGTTGGTTATTGCAGCTTCATGTAGAGGCAGCTCTAAAAGCTGTTGATTGTAAAGATTCCAAAGCGATGCAAATGAATGGTTTCTGGAAGGTGACGTGTATGCGTAGCGTCTGCCCGATGGGGGATGCTGAGCTGAGTAGACACCAAGGGGACCCTTAGACAGGCGACAGGGAGAGAATAAGGAGGGATGTGGTGGGCGGGTGAGGCAGCGACAACAAGAACAAACCGGCGTGCAGGGCAGAAAGGCATTTACACACTAATGACAGGAGGGAGGGTGGGGGGGCTGCTTGTCAGCTTCAGCTAAAAATATCTGCAATATGTGTCAGATTCACACCTTCTTCTCAGAGTCACAACTCACTTAAATCGTTCAGATTCAGTGTGATTAACGCTTCCCGAGGATACAATTATCTCTGATGCCCATCACAAATAAACGGCCCTTAAATCTGCTGACTAATCAGAAGAGAAAAGAGGCCACTTACGGCTGCTTTTCTTCTGTATCAAAGTGACCCAGTTGTTTGCGCTGGCTGCTAATTCTACACACTATTAGTGTGGCCAAAATAAACAATCAGAGTCAAGTTGTAGCAGCATCATCTACTGAATCCAACATCTATTTATTGCAGAGATACTGACGTTAGCATAATAACCAGCAAACCACAGACTGTACATTTAGGTAATACCAGCTGCAACCACTAGATGGACCAGTGAGTCAGTCAACACGTCCCCATTAAAAAAAACATTTGGTTGAAAATACGCCAGATACGACACATGGTTAAGTTTCTGCTAATGAAACATATGATCATATTGCTGCAAAAGTTCCAGTGAGGAGGTGAGAGGCGAGCTGAGTTCAACCCCCCTGACAATGCCAGCTGTTTTGTTTTCATGTGCTAGTTGCTGGACTTAATAATAAATAATAATAATACATCAAACTTAAATAGTGCTTTTCTAGGACATTGAAAGACGCATTATTCCTTCACACCACAATGACACAGAGTGGCAGTGATAAACTACACATGTAGCCACAGCTCCCACGGGGGAGTGGCTGCCAAGGTGCGGCAGTGGTCGGCCTCTCAGACCACTGCCGATTCATTCATACACATTCATACACCAGTGAGTGCCTTGCCCAAGGACACACAACAATGATTAGGGCAGAGCTGGGATTGAACCACCAACCTTCCAGTTATTGGACAACCCTGCTCTACCACTGAGCCACTGCTGCCCTATTTGGCATAAAAAAAAAAAACAAAAGGTAGGATTAGGCATTAAAAACAGGCTAAAGATCATCTCAGAACTCCTGTATTTATACCATTAAACACTTTTTACAAGGAAAACCACTCCTGTGTTGTGGGCGACATTTTCAGCTGCCATCAGCTCCAGTCCCATTAACACATGCAGCATGACCTCATGAGTCTTCTGGAACCGATATATGTCTAGTCTGGGTTAGGAGTTAAAGTCTATAATTACAGGCTTGTAGCAAACAAAATAGGTTCTGATAAATAAAATCCTATGACACTCAAAGACGTCTTGGTGATTCATAGAGAGCAGTATTAACAAAAGAACAGAACACCTGTGTCCATTGATACTGCCCACTGAAAAACCAACTCAAACCCACAGACTGCAGGCTAAACTCTACCAGCTGACCTCAGGATGGATGGTTTCTCTTCTCCATCAGTGTGTGCTGCTCATAGACATGCTCACTCTGAATTCCAGAAATGGAACAAAGTTGAGATAACTGACCCAGTAACAACTTCTTTTTAACAAGTTATGCTTTTAATGTGTGTCTCCAGGCATGACATGCCAGGCGAGGAGCTCTTACGTCAGCAGTGAGATCAAGTGGGGCTACCGCTTCACGCCCGTCCTGACCCTGGAGGATGGCTTCTACGAGGTGGACTACAACAGCTTCCATGACATCTACGAAACGGACACACCCACCTGCAGTGCCAAAGAGCTCGCTGACATGGCCAGCCGCGCCCGCCTGCCTCTCACCTGGTCACTGGCCAGCAAGCTGAGCCAGCAGGGGCTGCCGGAGTCTGAACAGGAGGGTCAGGAGACACAAACCAGCCTGGACACACAGGGGAAGAGCCAGCAGCAGACTGAGAGGAACGGGGACGTTGCTAACATAGAGAGTGAGTCCAAAGTGTAGCTAGTGTCACATCTAAGATCCCTATGAGATTACTGGACCGTACTGTAGGTCAGGACGACCAAAACCACGAGGACCAATGAGCACATTAGACCAAGTATCCCAGCACCACGAACCGCTTCTTCTCAGTGATTCACTGTTACCCAATCAAACATGTAGACCCACCGCTGGACAGACAAGTGCATGTTTAATAATGTGATGTCCTCCTGACAAGATTCCTATTATTTTTTCTATTAAGACATTCCTAGGGGCATTTGCATAAGTATTTTTGTACATACTATAAGATGTTTTGAATTCTTTGTTTTGTTGCGTTGTGTATATTTGACAGATGTTTGATACTAATTCCTTTTAGGTTAGTTCTGTATATATTCTATGCCTTACTCCATGTATAAAGCTTTCATTATTTGTTTTTCAGAACTATATTAGCATGTATAAACATTATCTGCAGTTAATTTATCTTGTATCGTGTATATACTATAATGATATAAGGACGACATACATCTTTAATGGATGCAAACTCTAGTCTAAACCAATGACCAATTCTTCCCCGGATGATAAGTGTTTAGGTAGTCCTATACGAAGCCATGACCTGCTGTTTACAGCTGACTGACTTCAGACAATGGCCCTTTAAAACTGCATTTTGTCACTTTTGCACACTGGTGGAGAAAGTTAGTTACTGTTTCTGTCTCCAGAAATCCCTCACGTGTCACCTAACAGTATAAACAATAAATAAACAATAAGTTGCTTATTATGCACTTGATGAGATGTTTATGTTTTTTCTTTTTCTGAAGTTACAACGCATCCGATTTTGTGATTGTTGTTCCCGCAGTTTCTCAGGTGGCCACTAGAGGCTAGGTCCGTTGGTTTTATACAAATGTTGACACGACTCTGGAGTGTCTGCAGTTGAAATGATCAGAGGCAGTTCAAACATGATTCTGCTGTACAGTTGGACATGAAGAGTGTATCGGTGACTCGTTTCTGGAGCCAGCCTCTAGTGGCCATTTGAAGAACTGCAATTGCTAGCACATTAGCCACATTTCTCAGCCTCCAGACACATACCTACATGTTATTTACAGGTAGTAACCTTTTTTCCTATTCATATACTTCACTCTGCTTCACGAGGGGCGGAACAAAAAAATGGCGTCCACAGAGGAGACATCATAAGCTGAAGTGTGGCGTCCTTTTGGCTCTGCTGTCTTAAATATATCATTAAATAATATCTGCTGCTTCAGTCCTGAATGTATTTATAGTGAGGCATGTTAAAGGCACAAAAATCTACCCGACCTGAAGTAAGGTCAGAGTTTAACACAAACCTATTGTGAGATTCCTATATTCTTTCAGGAACAATTTAGCCTGATATTAGCATGAAGGTCTGAATTTGTTGAGCCACACTTGAAGTACCCTGAATGTTTCCTTCTTTCTAGATTTGTCAGGTGTTAGAATTGCTGCAGTAATTTCGCTTTTAATCCAACTACAGCAACTGTAGGTTTTGATCAATCCTGATCTGTCTATAAAATGTCAGAACCTAGTGAGTCATGTCTCTGTCTTATTTGTTTTGCTGTTTTATGCTTTGGAATTGGAGATCAAAACAACAACGAGACAAAAGCTAAGACTGCAGCTTTCATTTTCTGTTCAAAGAGTCATTTCAATCTTTATTTCTTTCAGGTTTGCACTAACAAGTTGTCCAGGTGTTTCTCTTTGCATGGATTACTCACACATAAAAGAGAAGTGAGTGTCCGGCCTCTCTTCAGTGCATCTTTTCATGTATTGAGATGTAGGAAAAAGGCAACATGAAACCAAAAGAGCTGACTTTGACATTTGACTGATTTGGACTGTTCCAGCTCATGGAGGAAGTGAAGTTATTGCCTGGGTGTGTACGACTTCCGAAACAAGCTTAGTGATCTGCTTTAATGGAAAAAACAGCAATAAGAAAAAGTCCAAATTCAAACAAAGGACAAAATGAGCATATGTCCCTCTTTACTGCCTTTTATTTCACTCAAATGAAAAATACAGTATTTATACAGTTAGCACCACCGAATGTCAACTAATATAATATATATTTCATATATTAGATGCTTTATTTGACACTTGAAACAAAAAGTCAGTTTAGGCTTTGTGGTACTTTTTCTTAGTTCCTTATTTTACATTTAAGTAATTTAAGACATTGAGTATATATTATCTACTAACACATTGAACCAAAAAAATAAACTGTTCCTGATAAAAGATTTTTTTTTTTTATTTAAATCTCTGTAGCTCACAGAAAATAAATATATCAGGATAAAACAATCTGGTCGTGATGTTTTCTATAATTTAACTTGTATGATAAAAAAAAAAAAAAAAAAACGGAGCCTGTCCAGTGAATGCATCACTTTATATTTTAGAGGCATTAATATGTGCAGTCATCCCTTTGCTAGCTGTTGAAATAAGAAGTGAGTTTGGACATCATCAGAAAAATCACAATAAAACCAGTAGTCGTTTCAACAGGCGATCACGCAACGCCAGCCTGTTTTTACAATATACAGTACATCATAAAATAACAAAACAGAATAATAAAAATAAAAAACATCAATCATTGTGTTCTTTTTTTTGCAGAAAGCATGCAGAAATACAGTATGACATAAGCAGCTTTTCAAGTTAATAAGACAACGTGATATGTGTGGTTTTCTGTGCGGAAGTCTATGGGGGAGGTGGGATTGTGATGCTATTATTAACAGGTAGACCTTAACACAGACATATACGGGTTATAGTTGTAACATGTAGAGATTATATTCACTTCAGCTTGCTGCTAAATGTCAGATTAGTGAGGTACCTGCAACCTGCAACTAAAAAAACCAAGAGTCCAAACTGCGTCCCCTGAAATGAACCGACATCACAGAGAAATGTTAAGCTTTGTGGTTAAGGTGCTGGATGATTTGTTTAAGTGAGTTGTACCCTGTCTGTATGTGGAGTGTTTTCCCTACACTACCCAGCAAACACCTGGGGCGTGAGGGGCGGCGGCAGGTTGTCGTTGTCCATGTTGTTGGCATCAATGGCTGAAACTGTGCAGGACCGAACTTCCAGAGGATATTTCTCCAGGATGTCGTTCACCTCGCGCTGCACTGTGTCTGGCCAGGAGAGGAGGTCGGCCTGCAGGCTTCGAGCGGACTCCATCAGTGTCTCCTGCCGGCTGCTGAGGCCGGACAGCAGCTCCAGGTTGTGGTTGAGCTGGGCCAGGACAGGGTTGGTGGCAGTCACACCATGTCCTGAATGAGGCCAGTCACCCTCCGAGCTGCTGAATCGTGGTGAGGCTTGGCCCGACATGTAGCGCTCAAACTCCTCCGGGGAAAGGTTGAGAGACTGAGCGTCCAACTTCTCAATGAAGGCCGCCGCGCAGCACTGGAAAAGAAAATACAGCAGCTGAGATTCTGGTTTCAAGTCAAGGAAAACATTAAACTACAGAAGGAAGACCAGAGGCCTGTAGCCCAAACTGGCTTTGACAGGAAAACCCACCAGGTTGGTGAAGTAGTACCCATCCTCTCCGGTCATCAGCCTGCTGGGGTTACAGAAGCGGGTGATGTACTGGATGTTGGACTGCAGTCGTGGGGGGTTGGCCTTGAGCACGATGTAAATGAGTGCAGGAAGGAAGTCGTCAGCGGAGGCCGGCTCATTCTTTGTGATCCTAATGGCACTGAAGATGTGTTTACTGCAGCGGGTGATGCACGCCAGTTTGTCCCTGGGAACCCTCTTGGAGTCCATCTCAATGATATCTGGAAAAAAAGAGAACATGTTTGTACCTTCTGGAGCTGAAACAACGTATGCAGGTATTTTAACATGGTTTCTGCCTCCAACCCAACAGCTCAGTGTTCTGCATTAAAGTTATCAATGTATATAAGTGCAGACCATTATTAAATGATAAGGACACCTCCTGTTCAGAGCAAAGCATCTGTCTTTACCATCTGAACCACCAGAAGCTGTACAGCACTGCCAATTCAAATCCAAGCTCGGCTCAGTTCTACACATGAGGGACGTTTGTGGGTTTAATGTGGTTATTTTAATTTAGAGCAGAGTTTTGGAAATGGTTTCATAGCTAAAAAGCTTTAAAGTAAAGTTTTTTTCACACTGTCATGTCCATGACGTATTAGGCTGCAGATGGTGTCAGAGAATCAGATGGATCCTGCAGAGAAATGAAAACGCCGGTGTTGAGCGCCAACTCAGATTATTGACATTATTGATAAAACTCTAAATACTAAAATACTAGAATGTAGTAGCTCATGGACAGGCCTGATAGAACGAACGATCTGGGGATATGTGAGTAAAGATGTTCGATATGGGACCTTCAAATGCATTCAGGCTGCCAGGTCCACCTGTCTCTGACCTGTTATTGCTTTGTCCACATTCTCAGAGACTTCAGGGATCTCTTCATCCATGGACACGCACAGCATCTGGATGGTCACCCAGTGTAAGGCCCTGCAACACAGAAAATCAGCACTGTTTAAGCCTGAAGACGTTTTCACACACGGATGAAAATTTAAGATTTAAGCATTGTGCAGTGAGGCTTTCTCAGGGACCTACACACACACACACACTTTTACTAAACCAGCAAACTCAAGGCTGACCTTATCCTGTCCTGTGTAGCCAAGTCCTTCTTCTCATCATCGGTGGTTTCTGGACAGAAGACGCTCTTGTACAGGCGAGTCATGATGTACTTCTCCACTTGATCCATCACCTGCTCAACAGAGTCTGAAGAGCCTGAAGAGCCAAGATTGAACACATAAAATACTGCTTGTGCTGCCATCTAGTGGTTCTTAATGACTCTTAGAAGTAGTTGTTGTTGAACCGACCTTTAAAGTGACTCATCAAGCGGTCCGCCATGCTCTGGTAGAAATCCTGAACACACTCCGACAGTTCCTCAGCACTCAGGTCCTGTGGGAACAGGAAGTCATTCGGTGCTTATCGGTACATTGATCAGGTTGTAAAAACACTTCTATAACACACCTTCTTGCTTGACATGTTCATGATAAAGGCTCTGCACTGCTTGTGGATCTCCCGACCGGTCTTCTGCAGGTTTTTCAGGAAGTCCACAAAGTCTCTGGACACTTGGTCTGTGTCGAAGCTGGCATGGCGGCTGATGGATGGACTGGGTGACTTGCCCTCCTGGGTTTCTGAGGGGGAAGAACCACTGTCAGTAAATCCTGATTTTAATCCACAGATTAATCCTCAGTAGCCTGTAGTGAGGTACACATACATATCACCTGTTTTAAGTAGGTAAGTATATATTGTCACTACATTTTCTGACTTTAGGACTTTAGCTTTTGTTAGCTTGTGGCCAGAGCAGCTGAATGCCAACATTTTCTAAAGAGCTGCACAAGAGGAAGTCTTCTGGTTTTGTGAAAAGTCACTGTGTCCTTTCAAATGCCTAACCATGAGGAGTGCACAGACTTGAATGATACCTTTCTTTGAAGCACTGCGAGATGAAGGGCTAAAGAACTTCTTCACAGTGGTCACCTTCCGTGTCTTCTCGTTGGTCTTTTTCTCCTCAAACTTGGAGAAGGGGCCCAGAGAGGTATGTCCGGGGGGCTGCTGTGGGGGTGTGGACTGTGAGTGGGACTGAACTCCTTGACTACTAGCATACGCTGCCTCCTCCTCCCGCTGCAACCTGGAGCCAAGGAGGTAGAGGAAAATTATAATGAATACTTATCAAAGAACAAAATCCAGGTCATGAAATGAGTGTTTAAAAACACGTTGGGTGTTTGGGGAAGATGGGGACAGCCAGATTTTTTATTTTAACGAAGATCCTACTTTTCTGCCAAGGCCCAGTCGTCCTGGATCTGCTTCTGCCGAACTCGCTGGTACTCCTCCCTCCAGCATTTGGAGCACAGGCCCTGCCATGCTGCGTTACCGTAGTAACCACATCCCTTTTTGCACAGCAGGTCTGATTGGTCCACGTGTATCCCCCGTCGCTCCGTCCGCTGACTCATAATGCTGGATAACCTGGAAAGAAAAATTAATCATGTGGTTTATTAGTGTGTTTGTATGCGCTGCTGTTCTGACCGACCCCTCCGCCGCTGCCTGTTTATGACACTCTGAAGTGACTGCTGGAAATAAAACTAATGGCTTAATTCGTCACAGGAACATCAATGATCACGATTCCAAAAAACTGAGAGACAGGGGGCCGTAACAAAGAGGTAACAAAATTATGACTACAGATCATCTTTTCCACTGCTCCCCTCCAACCCACTTCCGTTTTTCTTGCATCTAAATGCGTCCCACTGATGACATGACGATGAAAAATGGAAAAAATTATCCTTAATAGCAAGTTTATAACCTTCTGTCTGTCACATTTTAGACCCCTCTGTTCCTGTTTTGTGTGAGTGAATGGCTAATATATATCCAAAGTCTATTAATTAAACATTTTGGATCATACATTTATTAAGAAAACCTCATTCTGTATATATATATAATAATCCAGATCAACTGCTTCTACAATAACTTTTAAAAGAACAGATACAACATTTTGTATCTATTGATCTTATGTAAGTAAATTCTTATTATTATTATTATGACACACAAATGAAAAAAGATCATCTGATAGTATCATTTATGCTACATTTTTAAAAAGGAAATAGGAGTGAGAGCTCCACATCTATCATTTTATGAATCATATTTGTGGGTATGAAAACTGTATTGTGCTCCTACTCCCCCTGTTACACTGGCATGTTTTCTCTGTAACTTTTAGCTGTTTTAAGAAGAAAAAGGAATACTGTTACTTCGGATACTGCCTAAAATTGTAGAAAGTGAGCTGCACTATGGAACTGAAAATCTGTACACAGCTCTATGGCAGCACAGCTCTTAACCACGACAGAAAAAGACGTCTGGTTTTTCTTCCTTAAAAAAGGGAGAAAAGAAAGAAAGACAGACATTTTTCACTGAAAAACCAGCTGTGCAACAACAACGACAACATCCAGGAGACAGACACAGTTAGTGACCAGCACATGTTTCATTCAGGAGGTTGTAGAGACCAAAAGCTAAAAGATAATAAACACACTCAGCAGGTGGGATCCATTGAACATGGAATCTCTGCAACTGTGTAAATAAACAGTGGTTGTGTTCACTCTATTAACGTAAAGGTGCTGATGCTGGTAGTAGCAGGTTAAGATATCACAGTTGCTTGTTTTGCACAGATAACATCCCCGCCCGTTTAAAAACATAATTGATAAGACAGTAACTAAAGTGTAATTCCGCCTCAAGACTGTAGATCAGCTCCACAGCGCCTAGAGTCTACTCCACAAAAACACCCCCCATTGTGTAAAGTCAGACCTACCACAGCTGATCTGCTTAAAGCCATATCACGGGAATCACATGATTTACACACGCATTAAAACAAAGACAATCCTCGTGTCCTTTGTGGAGACATCTTACCCTTAAACCAGCTTTTCTTATGAGTCGGTTAATTGTGTCCTTCCTTATAAACGCGTGCTATCTGCTGTATTAAAGAAGCACGTTAGCTAAACTAACGCTGTGCACAGCCTGTGTGTGTTTACAATGTGAACAGGTCGTGCGCCTACAGACTGTTTTGGTACTCACCTACTGTGTTTTCAACGATCAGAAGCAGGAACAGACCTCCGCTGTGTTTCTGCCCGGCGAGGTGACGCAACTGTGAAGGTCCGGACAGTGACGTAACCGTCACCCAAACACGGAAGTGCGGTAGTTTTATGACTTTCTTCTTCTTCTTCCGTACGTTTTTTGGCGCAGCGTATCTTCAGCATACATTGACCGATTTCAGCCATTCAACTATCAAAATGTCCATCTCACAGAGGACATTCCGGGTCAACTTCAAGTGTTTTTTTTTTTAAATTATAGTTTTTCAAATATTAAGCAATTTCGGTGTCATTTTTAACATGGGAGTCTATGAGAGAGCCCTTCAACGAGGGTCATCTGTCAAATGTATCCCCTCCTACAGATTTCAAGCTACAGACAGTTTAGTCTTGAAACGCTCATTAGATGCTGCTCTATCAAACTTGTATTCAGAATTTTCTAATTCCGAATCGTTTCCGCACGCCAGGCTCTCAAAGTTGGAGTGGTTTTTGAGGTCTCCTCTGAGTTTAACATGGCAGGCAGGGCTGTTACCATAGTGACAGGCTGACACACAAGAAGCCTACAAAGCAGCCATATTTGTTGTCATATTGATCTTTGAACTTTTACACATTAAAATCACACAGCCTGTGCTTCTTATAAGTTTGGTATTATTCCAGCCTCTGACCTTATATTCACAAGCTATTCTTTAAGGTCACACTGTTCTTGTCTTCAGCTGTGTCTCTTTCATGTCTTCATGATATTAAGATTTTCTACTCAAAATAAGAGCTTCATCTTTTCAAATTCTTAACCGTGTTTCAGCAAAATTAAATTCAGATTGCAGATTCTCTAGAAATTCAGAGCAATCCTTCACATCAGCATTCAACCCCAGACCAGAACCAGATTTATTGTTCAAACCATTTTAACGGCAGGAGAATGCTCTGATGAGGGAATATTAGTTCGCCACTGATTTATCAACTTCCGCAGCAGAGAATAATTTCAAAGGATTCGTCTATGATGCCACGGTAACGTGACTGACGGAAAAAAATGCCTAGCTAATCCGAAGTACACACGAAGCATTCTGCATCATGAAAAGTGTATAACACCTAAATTAGACCGTATATAAAGACTTTATACAGATAATAACCAGTTTATAAATAACATACATCGAAATTAGACTGTATGGAAAGATGTCACACCAACGTATTATGTTTAGACTTTTTAAATAAAATATATAAACGAAAAATATTTAGAAGAACTTAAAAAAAACAGCATTTTAACCCCAGACAGCTCCAGTAAACCTTTATATTGCTGTGTTAAACATATAGAACAGAATTCGTTTTTTTTTAATAATAAAAGAACTTATATATTGTCATTGTCAATTACGGAGTTGCACTATATCTCAAGATAAATTAATAAAAACAGCGATTCTGAATTTTCTATTTGACTCTTTTTTAAGCAGCCCCTTGTGTGTTGACATGAATGTTAATGTTCAGTGTTTAATGGTGTTTAATAGTGTCTAAAATGCCAATGTGACTGTTCAGGTCAGTGGCAGGGATATTTTTTTCATTTCTGGTTTTGTAATTCTTCTATGATGTCAAAACATTTGGAACAGTTGATTTTTCATGCTATTGAGTATAAATTCCTAAATATATCTTACAGGGATATAATCTCCTTTTAGATATAGATAAGAAACTTTATCAGTATATTCAAAAATTGAGCTAAAAAAAAGCTGATTGTATTGATTTTGTCACAGCAGACAGAAGATTTTGTTAATATTTATCCTAGGCTGAGGGGCAGATGAGCACAGTTGGGCATGCTCTGAATAGGAGTATTGACCCATCCAAAGTGTGAGAGACCGCAGCTTTATAATTAATATGATCAATTATTATGCAGCCACTGTGGAAAAAAACAGCAAAGCAGTCATAGCAACTAAAATCATTTGTTCATGTCCTTCAAAACAAATTTACATAAAACAGGAAGGCCCTATTTTCATAAACAATGAACGATGTAAAAGACTATTCAGCCTGTTTATGTCCACAGCTGCAGTGAAACAGGCTGCAAACAGTCAGAACATGTAGACTCAAACTACAGGACATCTGAGGTTTGTGCATAAACCTTGTTTCATTAAACAAAGAGGTCATGCATTTGTATTCCTGTTCATGCTCTCTATGGTGGACTGGTCACGTTGATAACATCCTCCTGAATGGGCCGAATAAACACACAGAGATAACACAGATAACACTCAGCACACACTGGTTAAACTGACAGTTGCAGCCATGATCCCGATGGGCCGCGGTTTGTGTCTTCCTTCTCCAGCCACCGTCCACCAGCTGTTCTCTGTGGCACGAGATGCCAGCATCATCCCTGATATCTCCTTGGATCCTGTCCTCACAACCTTCCTGTCACTGGACTCCTCAGCAGCACTGCAGCATCGATATGGTTTCCTGCAGCGGGGTATGAGCAGAGAGCAGCAAGCGGCGTTCAGACAGAGCCTGATCGGAGAGCTGGGGGGCAGCAGGGTCACCTATGGAGGAGTAGGGGTCATCGCTCTGGCTCTGTCCATGCTTTTTGACCAGGTTGCCCAACATGTAGGTAAAGCTGTTCAGTTTTGTGTGTTTTTTGTAGAAAAAAAAAATCAAAAATTGTTATCTTATCAGGTCCGAGTGCAAGGATCATCCACAGAGGGCCATCTATCAACGCAGGGACCCCAGGCCATGATGATTTTTGGCATCAGTACCTCTTCAAGAATTGGGCAGATAATTTACAGCTACCTCCGCCTCATTCCTGGCATCGCCAACAACCAGGAGACAAAGGCCGAAACCACGGAGCTCTACGACAGTTTGCTGAAACTTGAACTGCTTGATCATTATGAGAGGATGATTAACAAGAAGAGAATGAGCTCAGTGTCCATGCAGCAGTGGTTGGCAGGAGAAGCTTTTCACCTGCACCTGAGACTGCACCAGGTAAGGACGGGCAGGCGAAAACTTCAGATAAAACATGTCAATGACCATATGGTGCAGTATCCACATGCTTTTTTGTGACTTAAACTGTTGCCTACATTACCCACAATGCAACGTAACTAGTAAGAGCTCTGTTATGTCTGACAAGGTGCTAAAAAACAGACAAGCTCAGATATACTTTTGTCCTTCTTCCAACAGGTCCGTCTGAACTCTGTGCCTTTGGGATCTGTTAAATCACTGCGTTTTTCTTATAAGACAGGACTAAATCACCTGATTCAGGGCTACGCAGCTTATCTGCGCAGAAACATCCAGGAGACTGCAGCTCCAGGCCCACATCACACTGCAATCAATGCAGCCAGTGGTCCAAAAGAAACCAGTGCAACCAATACAACATGCTCCAGCAGTGTCCTTTTTAATATCAGTTTGGTCAGTCCAAGTGTCTCGGCTGATATATTCAATGACTCTACCACACCCAATTCAACTGCTGGGAGCTGTAAAACTCATGGCTCCACAGAGGACGTTGGACTCAACGAAGACAGGAAGGGAAACAATGACACCACTGTAGGTATGATAAATAAAAACACACTCAATATTTCTGCTGGGCACAGCAGGAGGGAGGAAGAACACATGTTAGTCATCGAGCCTTGGAGAAACGTCAGTCACAACGTGCAGCACCATCCCTGTGAGTCTTCGGCCATTCAGCAAGCTCTGGTGACCCGCATTATCAACGCTCAGGACCTGGAGCGGAACAGAAACTTTTTCATTTACCGAGATAAAGTCTTCCAGAACCTCCTCAGACAGAGGGAGGACTTTGAGCTGAGGTCAAATTAAATCATACATCACAGGCAGATCATATTCATTGATCATGCACTTGTTAAATCAATGTAGATGCAGTATGGATGTCCTCAGATAAAAGAAAACAAACTGTTTCGACATTTCATTTATTTGTAGTATTACATGTGAAACTGATGCAAAGCAAAATAAAATATCACGGGTGTTCTCAGATTGTGTAAACAAATATCTAACAAAAGATGTATTGAATAAATCAAATTAAAAACAGCATTGTGTATCTGTAGAGGGCGCCATCACCCACCTCTCCTCACCGGAAGCCAGCAGAGGAGAAGAAGAAGAATTTCTCCTCCCGCCCCTTCAAACGTTGTTGTTGGATTGCTGCTGCGCTGCATGCGCGAGAAGTGCTTCACTTCCGCACACTAATATGAACAGTATATACGAAGACCACAGCTAAAGACCACAGCTAAAGACCACAGCTATCCGGAGGTATGTGATTTTATTGTATAACTTTTATCAAACGCTGTTTCTACTTCAGCTAGCTAAACTGCTCTCCGGGCTTAGCTCGCGGTTAGCTGCGTGCGGTGAAACAAAGTAAAGGGAAAGTGTTGGAAGGTTGCTGAACAACAGTTAAAGTGTGTCACCTTATCAAATATACATACAAATATATGTAACGTTACTACTACTGGACACAGAAGTATTTAATTTACTTCACGGGAGGAGTTACTTACTTCTAGTAGTGACTGCGCACGTTAGCTTGTTTGCTACAATGCTAACAATTGAAGGAGTGGCTTTATTTCCTGGTAGGTTGTGTTTCATAAACATACCCCCAAAAAAGAAAAACGCTAATTTGGCGGACTGTTGTTTTAAATGTAATTACCCAAAACAGTGAACGACTTTATCTGTACACTGTCTGAATTAACTACGTGCCTAGAAGACAACTGAACAGTCAATAGAAAGACTCTCAGGTGTATTACAGGTAAGCTAGCTAGTTTTGCTATTGGGCTGCATCTAACAATGCTAATAGCGCTGAGTCAGACTAGTGATGGGAAATATACAGAGCTCAGTGTTGTCAATGAAACAATATTTGTGAAAACAAGCGCTCGACAGTTAGTATTTTCCCCCCCAATCATTATTTTATCACTTTGTGTTTTAAGCTGTCGGAGACTCGGAACCGACGTTTGGGCTGTGTCGGAAGTAGCCCGGTCAGCTATGAATGAGCACTCGACATGTGCGTGTCGTGACTCGTGTGTTTCGTTTTTGTTGAACAGAGAGCTACAGAACAAAGAATCACACCTCACTGAGAGAGAATGTCATTAATGTTTGTTATCATCTTTCTCTTTTTAAGTCTCATACTGAGTGAATGTGCTGTCTGTTTTACATATGGACACATGGAACCGCATGGTTGTGATTAAATGACACGTGTCAGTTTTTTTCTCTCTATGAAACATGCTGAACTATAATAAAACTCTTAAGTACTGTCAGACCTGGCTGGATGGCATTAAGGAGCCATACAACGACTATACATTATTTACAATATTACATTATTAATTATTAATTGTAACCGGAAGGTTACTGGACAACCCTGCTATACTTGGGCAAGACACTTTACCTGCATAGCCTCCAGTGTACTCACTGGTGTATGGCACTCTTTGCTGGGCTGCCTTAAGCAATTTCCCCATTGTGGGACTAATACAGGTTTCAAATTTTATTTATTAAAATATAGATATTACTGTTTTCTATTGGTCATTGATAAACTTTTGTTTTTCTTTTTGCTACAGAAAAATGATACAGTTATCACTTTTCGTCCACAAGGTAAGGAACATTCGAGGCATTTCATGCAGCAATGTCATAAATATTTACTCAACAATTTGATCACATATTTACTCACTAACAGTGATTGCACCTCCATCAGCTGACATCTAACCTAGACTCTAACTAAAGCTTTTAAATTACACCTTCAACAGGCACATTGACTCTTAAATTAGTGATTTCTGAGCCTGGATTTACTTACAGTGGCTTGCAAAAGTATTCATACCCCTTGAACTTTTCCACATTTTCTCACATTATGCAAAAGTATTCAGCCCCCCTGAGGCAATACGTTGTGGAACCCCCTTTTGCTGCAATTATAGCTGCAAGTCTTTTGGGGTATGTCTCAGTTTTCAGATCTTGCCACAGATTCTCGATTGTATTTAGGTCTGGACTTTGACTGGGTCATTCTAACACATTAATATGTTTCATTTTAAACCATTCCACTGTAGCTTTGGCTTTATGTTTAGGGTTGTTGTCCTGTTGGAAGGTGAATCTCCGCCCCAGTATCAAGTGTTTTGCAGACTCCAACAGGTTTTCCTCCAAGATTGCCCTGTATTTGGCTCCATCCATCTTCCCATCAACTCTGACCTGCTTCCCTGTCCCTGCTGAAGAGAAGCAGCCCCAGAGCA